>NW_028227274.1:36235000-36745000 GCF_978045245.1 Mus caroli | reverse complement strand
CCCATCCCCCTCTGCCCTTGCAACTAAGCTCCCCAAAAGAAAATAAAGAAAAATGTAAAAGTAAACAAATGAACAAAATTGAAAACAAAAAAACACCCTACAAAGCACAGAAAATCTCTTGTCCTGGAAGCTGTAATTTGTTATAGAGTATAATCTTCTGTCCACACATCTTTACTTGCAAATATTCATTGTAATGCGTTATTGTCTGGTTCGAGTCCTTCAGCTTCTGCTACACTATCCATCCTGGATCCTCACCAGGACTCCTCTTGGCTATCCTGTCGTTGAAAAAGTCAAACACTGATGGTCTTATTTTCTAGGTTTTCTTCCTGAAATAGTGCATTGATTATCATATCTAGGAAATCTTTGCCTAAAGTATGCTTTTCCTCTCATATTTTTTTTTTCTTCTAGAAGTTCCCTGGAAGTGTCTTAACTTTCCTCCATGTCTGAAGACCAGGGCACAGGGCCTCATCCAGTGTTCCTGACACCAGGCACTGGATGCCTGGGCAAACTGGAAGCACCTTCCCCTACAGCATTTCTCTACTGTGTATTTCACCCGCAATTTACCGAATGCTTCTTGTTTTATTTAGGAAGCATGTGTTGGAAGACTTAAAAATATATTTTGGGTTGTTTTGGAGGATATTTCCTCAAAAAACTTCGGAAGCAGGTCCACTGGGACCATCTGTTAAAAGAAAAACAAAACAAAACAAAACAAAAAACAAAACCAAAAAAAAAAACCCAAAAACCAAAAAATGGGAAGGCAGTGTCTGCCTGCTGAAGCTGTGCTCACACCATGAGGGTGCAACCACCTCCCTGGGGAAGGGTTTGAGCCTTACAGCAAATCCCTTACTCAGCACTGCTCAGCTCTGGTCCTAAACCCAGGGTTTTCCTCCTGTACCCCAAAGGTACAGTAAAACCTCAGCCGCTGAGAGCACACTGAGTGAACTGTCCCTTAGCCCTGGTTACTTCCTATTACTTGATATTTACCCAGAATTCCTAGGTGATTTTTTTATGAGATAGGAAGTCTGGCCGGTCTCAGGAACCCAGTAGAGAAGATGCCTAGGACCCCTCAACCCTCAGACCACTCATAGAACAAAATTGCCAGTTTGTGCACTTTTTGCAACTATCCTTTGTAGAATTTCTGTTTCGTGTGTTTTCTGGCTACAGTAGAAATAAACTTTATAAATAAGTTAACAGAAACAACACATGCATCATTAGAGATACTTACTCCAAATAGTTTTCTCTGAGAATATTTTGATTATTATGATTTTAAAAGTTTAGCATAGATCACATGTGAAATGAATATTAAAATAATGGAATTTAAGCAAACAAAAGTAAAAAAGAATTCATTTTAGATGGTATTAAGAGCTAAGAAGAGAAATTACAGTCAGGGCAGTGTAGAAGCAGGTGCCTAGAGTCTGTGGACGGGGCAGCTTCTTTGGTGGCGACACCTGAGCTGAAGTCTTAATTAACCCAGCCATGGAAGACCCTTCAGGATCTGCTATCAGGGATTAAAGCTAACCCCACCCCCACTCTCTCCGCTTGTAATCTTTTTAAGAATAGTCTTGCTCCATGACACTGCATACATTTAATGGGCAAGGTCTTATTTTGATAGAAAGCTCTATCAAGTGGAGATGGGTAGGAAAGGGCCTGGCTCCAGCAGAGTTCTCGGTGGCAGCAGCTGGTAACAGCGTAACAGACTTATTCTGCAAGCACCTGCTTCTTGGCAAAGCTAAAATGCTGTTCTGTCTGGAGGACAAATGCTTGCCCCTTCAATGATGTTTCTGTATGTCCTTAAAGGGGGCTGTGATTCTTTCTTCCTAGGAAAAACAATTAGCTAAGACCCAAGCAGCCAGCCAAACAGCCTGGGGAGTCCTTCCTTTGCACAGACTGCTGCATCTCCAGTTCACGAGGGGATCCGGGATTCGATGTATGGTCAGACATCACCGGTGGCCCACTCCCTTATCTTAGACCACTGTTCTACACCAAACACTTCTGAAGTTCATTCACTTTCTGTCAGCAGGCAGGCTTATGGCACTCCATGCACAAAGGTGCCCGTTCTGCTGCCTTGTAAGTCGCCAGTCTGTATTTCCATCCATTTGAAACATAGGTGACAGTAAGTTTTCCACAGTGCCAATCTCTCTATACATCTACAAGCCCTTTCTCCTTACTGTCCCTCCAACACCCCCCCCCCAATTTACCATGACAACACGGCACCCTGCTTGTGCTAGGGCTCCCTGACATCCCTCGGGGCAGCTATGGGAATGGAAGGGGAATCTCTTGGGAGAATCCTATCAAAAGGAAGAATATTAGAAACTATAAACATCAGCAAATTATACAAATGAAAGGCAAGAAAATGTCCCTAACTCTCAGGCTAGCAAGCAGCTGAATGGGGCCAGCGGGGTTGTGGCCCACAAATCTATATTGACCATGCTCTCCTTTCCTTGTATCGTGGATTCGGATGAGCAGCCAGAGACTGCTAGGTTTCTACTGTGTCCAAGTCAGCTTGAACCTGAGGACGCTCAGTACAATTTTACTCCTTTAAAAATTAACGTTTTTATTTTCAATCTAACATCTCAATAAGGCTACCGTGGTTGTTACTCCTCTTTAAGCATCACTGTTGCTCAAGGATGCCCAGAAGACCAAGGACAGAAAGTTGGCCAATGAAGACAAAAAGACCCAGTAAACAAGTCTCAGGGTAAGGCCAGGAAACGGTCCCCAGGTAGCTATTGGAACAGGTTCCTCAACCTTGCTTTGTTAAACAATGCTAAACTCGCCAAACTCTGTACAGGAACTCCCAACCATAGCTCATTACTCCAGCTATCACGCTCCTCCCCCCTCCACAGACCGCTCCCCCCAGGAACTGAAGATTTGAGGTTCCTTGACCAGGGCAGCCTTTATGGAGCTACTGAGTAGAGGACTTATCAAGCTGGTTTCAGATCACAAAGCCCTGGTAATTTACATGAAAAAACCCACAAAGGGTGGAGATGCCACAGCTGCTGGCAAGGATGCACAAACAGGCTTGGAAAACAGAACCACATTTAAAAAAAATTTTTTTTGTTCAATTAAACTTTTACTGCTTTTGGCTCTAAAACCACATGTTAAGCTTCTTATCCACCGAATTAATCAACTTTCAATGCCAATCTGCCATTTAGGGAAAAGACTAAAGGAGTCTGGGTTGGGGCAGGTTAAGCCCCTGTCCTGTGAAATGCAGTACACTTCCACATTCCCTTGCAGGGTTTAAGGTTACTGAGGCTGTAGTCTCATGCAGTTGGAAAAGGACAAACAGGGTCAAGAGCAAAGCAGGCCTCTGTTGAGACAAGACACAACACGAACACAAAGCCCCACTTCTACAACACTAGCCTGCTATCCCTGGCACGAGAACATACTGCTCACATGCTAGGTCTGGGCTGGGCACAACTCCTTGCTGCCGCCTTGGCCCAATCACCCTGTGAAGGCTGCTTTGGTTCTCAGGTGGGGTAAGATGAGGGTTAGGGAGGCTGAACCATTTCCTAAGAAGCATATAGTGGCAATGCCAGGTTTCTCCCTCCCTGCTGCTCTGGAAGGCACTGACAGGGTACACTAAGTTAACAAGTCTGGTGGACAAGAGGAACCTGCCCAACACAGGTACAGTAGACTTGGAGGGAATCTGCTGAAGCGGTCACAATGCCAGTTTCCTGAGCTCATAAACACACATTACACAGAAAAGCGTTTGGAAACCTTTCAGTAGTTTGATGTGTTGTCTGTTTCCAGAGAATATCTGTCATACATGATAAACAGACTGCTAAATGAAAAGAGTATTTTAAGAATAGTGAATCAACAGTCTGTGTGAGGGTTTAGGATCAGGAGGCCCTCAGAGTAGCTCTGAATACTGGTTCTACCACTTTGTTCCCGTATCACCTGGGGAGATTTACTTAACTTCTGTTCGCCTCATTTTCTTCTCTTGCAAAACTGGGATCATTAATAATGCCCACGCCCTGGGGACTGCTGAGAAATAAGTAGACTGTACACACAAATGTGCTTAATCCGTTAAGGCTTGGCGCATACTAAGTGTTTACTAGTCGGCAGCTGTTGTGAGTAGGAGATGCTTGGCTAATGCTATAAGAAGATGCTTCTCGGTTTCAGAATGAAAATTAGGCTAAAGGACACAGTCCTTGGTAGCTGCAGCAGCTATAGCGCCTAAAGCACTGATATAAACAGAACACATGTATACCATGCTTTTAACTACAGGGAGATCAGGTAATGTGCATTTATAAATAGCTCCCTGATAGAGGACACTGAAAGTCCTGGATCCCATGGTGAGAGGGAAGCTCATCTGAAAGAAGCCCAGCCTCTTTTCCCACAGGCTAGGAGGTAGTGCCTGCTTTCTTTAGTACTGGTTCCTTCACTTCCTTTCAATGTTGTCACCAGAAGCCTTGGTAAGCATCCTGAGAAACACCAGACCCTATTCCTATTGAGGAGGATGGGGACCAGGACCCCCCAGATACCAAAATTCACTGATGCTCAAGCCGCTTGCATTAAATAGTGAAGTGTGTGCAAAGTATTTGTGATCCCTAAAGTAATATGAATGCTATCCAAAAAGCCATTTTTCTTTCCTAAACAAAATAGCAAGAAAAGTCTGCATGTGTTCAGTACAGATGCAATATTATTTTGGGAGTACATTTAGTTTTCAATTTGCCATGGGTTAAGTAGATCCTACAAGTGTTCACCTGTTGAACCTTAATCCCTACTGTGAGGGATTGAGAGGATGGAGACATAATCTGACTGGGGAGTGTAAAGGTAAGGTCTTTGGGAAAAGACAGGATTGGGCAAGGTCATCAGGTTGGACTCCCATGAATACCTAGAACCTTAAGGGAAAAGGGAGAAAGACTATGGGGCACACTCTCTGTCCCTTACTATACCACTTCAGGACCATCCAGCAAGAAAAATTACCACCAAGTGTGGCCTTTTTACCACATATACCATCTGAACTTCTTTTCTTTCTTTCATCCATTGATCCACCCATCAATCCATCCATCCACCCACCCGCCTACACTGCCATCATCCATCCATGTACCCATCCACTCACCCAGGCACCCATGCATGCACCCATCCATGCATGTATCCTGTCCGTCCACCCATTGTTGTGTGTCTATGTTCACGAAAGCCTGAGTGCCAAGTGTGGAGGTCAGAGGACAGCTCTCTGGAGTCAGTTCTCTCCTTCTCCCTTTACCTGGGTCTTGAGGATTGAACTTGGGTCACCAGGCTTTCACATTATGCTCCTCCTTGGTTTTGCCTCATGGCTGCCAATAGGCTAAATGCTAGTTCTTTAGTAGGGTCTCTCCTTTGAGGAAGGCAACCCTAGAGAACATTCAGTGAGCAGCTCGCCTCAGTGGGTTCAAAGCGGAAGGGGCAGGACATGCTCCCTGAGACACACAGTATGGCGTTACCTCTTTGCGAGCAGTTTTGTAACTCTGCTTCACTCTCTTCCCTTGCCTTGAAAACAATGTCGTGAACAAAAGAGCTGGGGACACTGCTTGGCCCACAGAAAGCATCTCTGACATAAAGGTAGGAATTGTTAATGAATTTGATAATGGAAGGCATTTAAGGATAGGAATCAATAACCTTAGTATCTATATAGTCCCACGTAGTTTTCCAAAAGCACAGAAGTAGGGAGGACTCGGGGTTCTTTCGATTCAAACAGCCAAAGCCAGGTGACTTTCTTTACTTTTCTGTCATTTTGGTTCTTTAAAAAGTGATGCTCATTATACCTTCTAAATATAGAAATGTAGAAGATGGCCTAGTCAGCCATCATTGGGAAGAGAGACCCCTTGGTCTTACAAACTTTATATGTCCCAGTACAAAGGAACACCAGGGCCAAGAAGTGGGAGTGGGTGGGTAGGGGAGCAGGGCGGGGGGAGGGTATAGGGGACTTTCGGGATAGCATTTGAAATGTAAATGAAGAAAGTATCTAATAAAAAAAAGAACAGAAAAAAAATAAATACAGAAGTGTGTGTGTGTATGTATGCAAGCACGCACACATTTATCTGATATATAGAGAAAAAGTTAATTGTTGCTAATTCTAGCTACAAACAAAATCCAAGCGTAATGTACAAAATAAAGAAATAATAAGCACAATCCAAATCAAACTAGTCGTCAAAATGTTCATCTGCCAACACACTGGGGACTGTTTTAGATTACTTTTATACACATGTTCATCCATGTATGTTTTGCATGATATTGTATTTTCCCTACAGTATCAAGTTTACTTTAAAACATCTCATGCCAATAAGCAGCCATCAGCACTGTACTGTTTAATAGCTGTGTTGTAATTCTTGACCATGTGAAAACAACCAATCTATCATCACTAGGGACACTTATACTATTGCCCCTTGCTATTTCAAATAATGAAAACTATTTACTTTTGTGGAGATCTCTGATTATCTCCACATGAAAGATAGCAGAAGACCCAGTGCTAAGTCAAAGCAAAACCTGTGGCTTTCACTAATGCTGCCCCACACACTGCTCCCAACAAAGGTTTCGCTGATCTACAATCTTGCCCACAGTGGGGCAACTCGGACCCATGCCTATTGGCTTCTCCTCCCTCCTTTCTGTTCCTTGGGTATATGGATTCTGATGCTTTTATGAAAGAAACCCATCGAGACAGCTAAGATAAAAATTAGCAGATCTAATCTGGGGCTGCAGAAGTCCTCCAAAGTGAATCTGAGTTCTCAGATGGAACTCCTTTGGATTTCTGTAGTGTTGGATTCAAGGCAAGTACTGAGTGGTAGTTGTACCAGCTCTCAACTGAGAGTGACGGGGTTCCTCCAGTGCCTAAGTCAGCAACCTGCACTTGGACGCTAGACCACTGAGGCGAGAGGCTGTATGAGCTTAGATACTGTCCGCTCACATGCTGAGCCTGCATGCACACGCTCCCTCTGCCTCTCCAGCAGCATGGCTGGGTTCACGTGGGAAGTAAAACATTCCCCACAGCACCACAGGACCAGTGAAGGAGTACCTTAATTGATCATTTTCTTTTAAAGGGGACACAGAGGAGAGAACAATGATTTGGGTTGGAGGCCTAGATCATTGCAATGGCTACCTCAGCCTGTTATGAAGAGGCAGTCTCTACCCACAGCAGACAGAAGAGGACAGCTGGCATCTTAGACTTGGCAAGTCTCTCCTGAATGGTCAATGTTTTCTCTGTATGTGACAGATGGATCTGGTCCAAGGTATTTGCTGAAATGGATAATGTAATACTCACATTGCCAGCATAGACCCATGTACACTGCTTCGATTTAACCCCTTCCCCTCTGGGAAGCTTCCAGAATCTCAACATCTTACCATCTTACTAGAGAGTATTTCTCTAGCCACAGACAAGGAGAGTTTCAAACCATATGGCGACCATGAACAAATAAGGGGAAATAGAAGGATCTATCTTTAAAACATCACTGAGAGACCTGTGAGGTGGCTCGAGGGTAAAGGGCTGCCGGTCAAGCCTGAACACCTTAGTTGTATCCCCAAGGACACACATGGTGGAAGATAATAAAAAATTCAGGAAAGTTGTCCTCTGACACTTACACACCATGGCCACATGTGTGCCCTGCCCCACACAAACATGCACATCCTGAATTATAAAAGTAAAGCCATTTTTAAAATGTAATAGTCCTTCTATCTACTATCTGCCTACCTTCCAGTCTACCTGCAACACTTGAGGGTCTAGTGGAACATTGTGAGGAGCAGGAATACTGCCATGGAGCCTCAAAACTCTCATTAGTATTTACAGACCTACCATGGACACTGAGGACTTAGTACAGGAAGCCATTTCCTGGTACGCCTTCACCCAAACTAGAGACGGGGAGGAGTGGCCTCCGATGGGAGCCTGAGGGAATTTCCACTGGGGAGAATAGCAGCTGCCTTCTGGGTAACTCATGGTACATGTGGGCAGGGAAGAACTTGAGAAATGAGTTTCCTAGAGTTAACTCAGTCAACAAGCTGCTCCCGGCAGACTATGGGTTGTGAGAGAGTTTTGCTACTTCTCAAGACAAGGCAGAATCCTATGGAAAAGCTTGAAAACACGGGGCTTTGTATACTTCCAGAACAGGCACTGAGATGCCTTAACAATGTAGCTCTCATTAGTAGTTAGGGTCCTTGTCAGGTGGACCATTCGGTCCATTCTGTCATCATTCACACCCCCACAGCAGGCCCAGCAAGCAGGTGACTTCATAGTGAAGTGAGTCCATCATTTACGAACTTGGTGTTATGCAGTCACAGAAAACCTTCTAATATACTTTACACTGGGACTGTGCCAATCCTCCTCCTCCTCCTCCTCCTCCTTCCCTTCCCTTCCTCCTCCTCCTCCTCCTCCTCCTTCCCTTCTTCCTCCTTCCCTTCCTCCTCCTTGCCTCTGTGAATAAAACAACCATGCATTTATATATCTTTTGAAAGGCTATATTTTTGCCTATTGCCACCAAGAAAAATCTTCAAATTCCCCTACAGGCCTTACCTAGGGAAGGGTTTTGGGGGGTCACTTTAAATTGCACAAATCATAAGAAGACATCCAGTCGGTTACCAGAATTCTGGGTTCAAACAGTGAACAAAAACAGCCAATCGTAGTACTGGAAAGACGCTGACCAACAGGTACCATTACGTTACAAAGAACCTATATAATGCAGCCTTTGGAGACATGAACTCTAAAAGACAATTTATTTTGAAAGAAACAATCTAACCATGACTTACTTTTATTTTAAGAATAGAATGGATAACACAGTGACTACACAAGAGTAACACAGCCAAGCTACCCTGTACAGAACCAAGTATTTGTCTTTTTGTGTAGGAAAGGGCAGGAATTTTGCTATGAGTATATAAAACTCAACTGCTATGTGAATAATTTCCTAGGCCATTTGCATAAGATGAGTAAGACATGATCTTGAGCATCCTCTGTGTATGACAGGCTTTGGAATTCTTGGCTTAACAACAGATCCAGTTTTATTATTTTGTAATGGTTTTGTTTAACACTCTTCTGAAGTTCTTAGCTTAGATGCCAGGACTCCTGTAATACTCAAGGCACGGCAGTTCTCTGATAAGCTCTCAGTATGGTAAGGTGAGACAATGAACTGCCAGGCAGGAAGGTGCTCTGAAGAAACCATGTGTCAGAAAGTGATAGGTTGGGCTCAGAAAGTGCCGGGTGGGCTGAATAACATAGACTGGGAAGACCCCTTTGTAGCAACCATGGCATGGAGGCAAGAATGGGCTCGGTTTGTAGCTAGACACATACCACAGGAGCCTCACAAGCAAAAGAGGCAGCCACGGGGCGGGGGGGTGGGGTGGGGGGGGTGTCAAGCAAGGTAAGCTGGACTGACAGGACAGGCCTTGAGGAAGAATTAGATTTCAATCTACATGCAAGCAGATGGCAGTAGGGCCTGCTACCCAATTTCCTGAATCTAGGACATTGCTAGAAATGTTAAATGTTTAAGAACTTAAAAAAACAAAAACAAAAACCTTATAGTTACAAACAGAGCCATCTCCTAAGTAGGGACTCAGAAACCCCCTCCTCACAGAAGTCTAGAAATCGCTTCAGTGTATCTTTTATGTTTAGTGATTCATGCCACACACAAATACTTTTATTGATATTTCCAGGCACTGTGATTAGCACTGAGAAAATACAAAATAGAAAATGTGATGCTCGCAGAGGCTTGGAGACAAATAGCTAGGCATCCCACTGTCAATCATGCTCTGCTGGGTAGACAAGCGCTCCCCATGTAGGAGAAAGCATCAGAGGAGAAGGTGAGAATGAGAGAGCTCGTGAAAGGCTTTCTGACAGAAGGGATGGTTCAGGACATTGTGTTCCTTGGGGGGGGGGGAGTGAGAGGAAACAGGGCAAGGTGGAGGAAGTGACACAAGGTAGTGGGGCCAAAGGAGAGTTTGAACAAAAGCAGCAGTGTCAGCCAGGAGCAGATCCCTAAGGCATCTTCAAGAATATAAGGTTCACTGAGTTTATAGGATCGCTGGAGGCCACTGGAGATGCCAATGCTGGAGAGTAATGTGTTCAAATGCACATGTTAGACCAACGTCACAGTGGCCACACAGGATGGGCAGGTCAGGAAGACCACTCCAACGAGCCTGGGAAAGGCAGGAAGCAGCAGAGATGGTGTCAAGCTGACTGGTAAGACAGAGGCAAGGTTGACAGTTTGTGAACACTGACACTCAGTTAGTGAGGAGTACAGGAAGTTGGGCAGGTTTCTAGGCAGCAGGTAGAGAGAGTCGGAATTCATGGAAACAGGGTGAAGAACATATGTGGGTGCAGAGGAGGAAGGGAATGATGATAGTGGATGGGAGGGGCTCAAAGGCCATTGGATATGGGTCTAGAGAGCAAGCAGAAGGGCTGGGTACAAGCAGTAGGCATACTGCTGGCAAGTGGAACCACAGGAAATGATGAAATCAGTCCAGAGAAAAATTGAAACCAGACCCCTAAACTGGGTGTAGTAGCACACACTTGAAAGACCAGCACTAGTGAGGTGTGGAGGCAGGAGAATCGTGACCTTGGGTTACATAGAGAGAGCCTGACTGAAACACATAGAAGAATAAACTACTATACTACAAGAAATAACATTTAAGGCCAAAGGAACCCTCAAAGGAGACAGAGAGGCAGCAAAATAATAATAGTAATAATAATAATAATAGAAGGCGAGCCAACAAGCAAGCAATGAGAGCATCAGAGAGTGAATGGTGCCCAGTGTTGGCAGAAATCAAGAAAAGGGCTGAGGTGGTCTTTGAGGTTTAACAGCGGGGTCATGGAGATCTCAGTGAAGAGAACGGCCACTGAATGAGTATGTAGAGACAAGTAGATTAAGCTGGAAGATAGAGAGATAGGGGAGATACCTGTATTTATTCTCAAGAAAGGGGTCAAAAGTATTTAGCCCAGGACTTTCTTGTGATGATACATTAAGGCTAGATCTACCAAACATTGGAAATGAGTTCAGATTTTTGAAAAATGGGAACTAAAAAGGCCATTTTGAAGCAAATTACCTCAAGTCAAAAATAAAAAATATGATGTCCAGAAAACTTCCTGTATTGGCTAAAGTGGTCACTCAATAGCTCTGAATTGAAAACTCCAACTCCTCCCTGTGAGCTGAGCTACAGGTCTTAGAAGGTGATTCAGGGGTCCTAGGACAGCATTCGGAAGTGGCTGCCATGCTAGCTGACTAGAAGGCCACAGGCATGGAAAGCATCTGGCCTAGGTGGCCCAGGGCAGCTCCTGAGAGCTGGCATGGCTACTGTTTTCACACAGACTTATAACCTCCCTTCTTCCACCTAGTCACTCATCTGTATAATCCTAACGCCAGGAAGGCACCACAGTCTGCTTTCTCAGAACTTTGCATGGTTGTGAGGTCCTAGTCCCAGGGCAGCTTATAAGACAAGTGAGAATATGAGCTACCTAAACGGCTAACACTCATCCAGTTAGTCTCAGGAGGATTTCCAGCTCTGCCACTTACAAGCTGAGTGACATGTGACAGATAGATGCCCTCCTGAGCCTTTCCACCTAAGAGCCTTTTCACCAATATTGTCCCTCCCATGGGTAATTCTGAGTGCACACGAAGCCTCCTGCTCAGGATCTGAAATAGAGGGAACATTTGGAATACAGGGGTAGCTGTTGTTTAGTGACTAAAAAAAAAAAAAAAAAAAAAAAAAAAAAAAAAAAAATCAACCTGTCCATTGGGATGGAGCTGAAGAGCACATCAAATTCAACCAAGGGAAAAGAAATAGATGATTCACACACACACACACACACACACACACACACACACACACACACACCCGCCAGGTACACTCCAGGGGTCTTTGAGGAATGAAGTAAGGCTAGGCTAGTACAGAGAGAAAAACCTCAGATGGCCCCATAGTTTCCTACATTTCCATCCTCACACAACAAAGACAATGCTGCTTTTCTTGGTGCCAATTCAGCAGAAAGAACATTGAACCTTTAATTGGAAGGTCCAGGTTCAAGCAGAGAATTCCAGGCTATGACTGTGCACAAGATGTAACTGGCCATCCAAGGCCTCCCCGTCCTGCTGCTTGCATTGGCTCAGTACTCCTCACTCATTCAACCCATTTCCATGATACATTGCAAACAGCACTGTCAAATGCTGGGGAAACAACAGTGGACATGAAATGTTCATGTGCTGTTCCAGTAACCAAAGAAGGGGACAGGCACGTGGAATACAGCACAGCCAGGGCTATGACTGAGGTTTATGGAAGCATTAGGTGGAACACTCTCTATGGAGGAGATACAGAAACCAGAAAAGTACCTTAATAGGTTTTTGTAGCATTAATACTGTTCTTGACAACACTGTCAGTCAGATCCCACGTCTAGCACTTTTCCCAAGTTTTGACCTGCTTCTTAATGGACTCTAACCTCCAAGGGAACTGTGGGCCAGTTGCATACATTCTTAGAGGCATAGCCATACTACAGATAGGCCATCTTAGAGGCATAGCCATGCTACAGATAGGCTATCCCATCCTCACTAGACTCTTTGTGGTCCGTAAATAAGCATATCATGGCCTGCTAGCATTGGGGAGGGGATCCCATATACATTTCATGGATCTAAACCCTAAAGGTAGGTGATGTAGTCATGAACACATTCTCCATTCAACAAATAGTATAGGAAATGGGAGGCCTATAGTACAGAGGCAGACAAGAATGGTTCCTGGTGTAGAGAAGATCAATTTAGGAAAAAAGATATCAGGGAGATTAATATGACAAGGAAACTTACACCAGGTCAACAGAACTAACAGGCCACCCAAATTATATGCCCCCTAGATGGAATGCAAGTGGCAAATGATTTCTCACATAATGACAGAGAAGTAGTGGTACAACCAACATTGTGCCCACCTTAGAGGTCACTCACTTCTTTGCTTTCCATGGAATTAGTTAATAGTTTCTTTCAATATGTAATTTTCTCTGCATACTGGATCCTATAAGCATCTGTAGACTCTAAGTTTATGAGCTGGAAATTGCATAAGGATGATAACCAGCTGAGTCTTTTTAAGGTGGTAGCTTGCACTACAGCATTGGCACTTGAGCTCCATGCAAACTCTAGACCTCTGCCTAATACCGTGCTACTTAGCTTATGTTGAACTCTAATATAAAGGATCCCTTCCCCAGGCTCCAAAATGAATTGTCTCTCCAATCGCCTTGTAACATGAACACTTAAAGGCTTTCTCTAAGCTACCCTATGGCTAAGCTAAGCAACTTCTCATTTTTAGCCCAGCTCTTTATACCCAGTGGTGAAAGGACTTCTTAAAGATTCTGAATACGGGTCTGGTATTCCCAGAAGACAAACTGGAAGAGGACACAAAATCCTTTCAGAGACATTCATATCAGAGTGTTTGGGACTCACTCCTGGGCCTCGGGTGCTTGTCTGTTGGGTGGGGAGGAATCTCCCAGGTGAAGGCTAAGCACTGCTGGCAGGAGTCCTACTGTCTCCAAGATGAATCTCTGATCACAAGGGTGAAGGCAGCGTGGCTGGGAGGAGCAGAGCAGTGGTGTGTCCAGCTTAAATGATGGGACTTCCCCTGTTCTCCAGGAACAAGTGCTCTGACTAACCTATAGCTTAGAGGAAGCGACAAATATCACAGAAAGGTCACTTTTTCTCCTTGTCACATACTGCATTACAAACAAGGGAATCTAAAAATGTAGAAAAATGGTCAAAACTGGTTAAACAATGTCCTTAGGTGCTCTCGAACCTAGAACAAGAATCACAATGACTCAGTGTAGCCTCCCCTCCCCAGCCTGAAACCTGCTTGCTCAGGGGTGGAGCTTGCCTCTCAATCATCTGCCACGCCCACTGCTGGAGCCTGCCACTTTCCTGTTCCAGAGCCATCACGTGTTCACCTGCAACCTTACTCCAAGATTATTTGGCGGGAATCCGGCCCCTCCCTCTCCCTCAAAACTGAGTGTCGGAAATAAAAAATTCAGCTTTGATCAGAATCTGCTTTGACTTAGCTACATCTTTTTCTCGCGCCGCCTAGCCCCTCTTCTCTTCCAGGTTTCCTAGATGCCTTTCCAGACTAGAACCCAGACATGTGAGCCGTTGGCCGGATACAACAACTCAGAGTATTGATTTTGCAAACAAACCAAACAGGCAATTCTCCCACAGATTAAGCAGTAGCCAACAGTACAACACTTCAGCCAGATGCAGGACTTTACTAGGCAAAGATGGGTATTTGTCAGCAGATCTTTTACATTTTGGTGTTTGTTATTCTTCAAGAGAAGAAATGTCTCATTTTTTTCCAACCCTTTCTAGTAAACATTCAAAATCTGGCAAGAAAGAAAACTTTTTAATAAAACAATTCTGGAAATATTAATTACCTGTAAAAGAAAAACTGAAGTGCTACACTGAGGTACAGTAGCACCCAGTCCACCACCATTCTCAGATGGTGTAGTTGAAGGCAACACATTCTGTAGTTGAAGACAACCCTGCATTTGACTTATGCTTCCTAATCTTACCTGCTTAGAAATTTTGCCAACTGCAAGCATGATCTTGGATTAATATCTATTTTTTTTTAGTGGTAAACACAGTGCTACAATTAGCCATTTGTAAGCCACCAAAAAATAAAACTGGGCCCTGAGGTCATCTCAGCTGTCTTGAAGAGAAGACTGAAAAGAATTTCTAGGCTCTTTTCCTACCTGGGGAAGGGGGCCTTTGGGGAGCTGGAGCAACCGATGCATTCTGAGCACATTGGGTTCTGTCTGGGATCCTTCCTGCCGCTCCCTACCAAATCTGAAATGTAGTTAAATCATGGGGTTGTACTTAAGCTTGCTTATCTCTGATAATGGATTTGGACACATATCAAAGAAGCTGCCCATGTGTACTTATCTGTCTCTGACAGGTACGAGGCAGAGGAATGCAATGTGGGACTTTACTGCTCACTTGTTTAGGAACTCAGAGGTTGTCTATCAGCAAATATTTGGACGAGAGCTCCAATTACTTCTGATCCTAGGTAATCCTATATTGCTACAGGGCTGCCTGGTGATAAACCACGGATTCAAGATACACTAATGAAGGATGACCGACAACCATGAGGCAGCGGTATATACCTGTAAATATAAAATAATACATTTCAACTTTTTAAAGGTGGTATGTAGTCTCATATTTAATTTTTATATTAATCTATTACTCTTGATGGCTATAACATCAGTCAATGAACTTTCCAAACAGTATAAAAGTCTAGGTAGGGAAGACAACTCTCTTTTCCTATGTATGATTCCACAGAAGTAATTGTTCCTGCCAGTTTCTTTTAGGGATTCTGTGTGGACATGCAAGCTTGTGCTGTCAGGCGACCTCATATACTCCCCTCTTTATGACAAATGGCTGTGAGCCGGGCACACCGTTCTTTACCTTGATGGCCTCGCCTTAGCAGCAGCACCTCGAGACTAGTGAGCTTTCCTGACTCTGCTCTCTGTCAACAGAAGTCGTGCCTTTTTGTGCTCTGTGACTGTGTACTTAGAATGCTAGTGTAGAGATTAGTAATTAATTTGTACTCAGATTGCAGAGGTACAGACATGTAGCCACCACCAGCCTGTTACAAATGAATATGCACTCAGAACGCAGTGGTAGAGAAGTGTCACCATCAATTCAATGAGCCTCTTATCAATGGATATGCTAAGTTTTTCTCCATGCTCTGCTTTTTCCTGAGACAGAGTCTTAGAACTGGTCTCTCTCTCTCTCTCTCTCTCTCTCTCTCTCTCTCTCTCTCTCTCTCTCTCTCTCTCTCTCCCTCTCTCCCTCTCTCCCTCTCTCCCTCTCTCCCTCTGTCTGTCTTTGATGTCAAACTATTATTCAGAGGCTACTGCAAGATGAGGCTGTTAGACTTCCTGTCATTCTGCCCAGGGTAGCAAAACTCCAGAAGTGCCCTCATTCCTCAGCTTTGCCATGGCCAGATTCTTTATGCCGAGCAGACGGGCAGCCATCCCCGGACCTCTGCACCCAGATTCTCTGCAAAGAGCTAATCTCTGAGGTTACAAAACCTCACATGGCACCCAAGACTACCCGACATGACTCAGAACTCAAAATCCACCGGGACTCTGACCTAGGACCCCACAGGCTTTGGACAGAATATCCCCAACAGTGGGATGGTGAAAGGTCTCTGCAGCTGGACTGTCTGGGTTCGGGGCACCACACCCACCTTCACAGGATTTAGGTTCCGGCCTGTCTGTGAAGTGTGGCAAACAGTGCTTACCTCTGTAGCAGAATTTTCTCTGTCCAATCATTTTAAATATTAATACAAGAAGCCTGTGATTGGACAGGGAAAGGGGAGACAGAATGAAGAAAGGGGAGACAGAATGAAGAGTTTCAGAGATGGGGACAGAGGGAAGGACAGAAGAAAGGAAGATAGAAGGAGAGGAAGATGATCCAGATTCCACGTGGCTTTAAAGAGCCACAGGTAGATATGTATATATCATAAGAGGATAGAATATTGGAATAACTTGTCTAGTCTAGGTAGGCAGCCTGTATCATTATCAATTGGCTCTGAAATTATTGTGTGGGCATCTTGTGAATTGAGAATTTATTGATATATAAATCTGACTGATTAATTATAAGCTTCTAGAGTTTTGATTTACTGGGTTACTGGAGTTTGGGACCACCGACAACAGGGGGTTTATGGCTGAGAAGGTACAGGTGGCACTGAGGCAGGCAAACTGGAGAAGGGAAGACTGCTGACTGGGGCTAGCTAGAGGCTGCGAGAACATTGAGCAGAGAGTAGCTGGGCATAGCATGGGAGCTAGTGATTCTTTTTAATATTTCTCACAACAACCTCAGAGGAAGACCAGCAGTATTTTGGTCATGTAGATACCAACTGTGACTTTAGTTACTAAAGCAGTGACTTTTGTAATGGCTCAGGGCAACAGTAACCATTATTAGTCTAGTCTGGTGGTGCACGCTTGTATCTTAATTGATTTTTCTATCACTATGATAAGACATCATGACCAAGTTATACAGAAGTTAAGAGAACTTACGCAAGAACTTATTTGGGGCATACAGTTTGGAAGGGTGCATTCATGAGCATCATGGTGGAGACACAGCTTCAGCCAAGCAGACATGATGCTTGAGAAGTAGCTCAGAACTTATATCCTGAACCATAAGCAAGAGGCCAATAGCTAACTGGGTGTGGAGTGGGCTACTAAGACTTCAAATCCTGCTCCCAGTGACACATCTCCTTCAGCAAGGCTACAATCACTAATTCTTCTCAAATATTTCTAGCAAGGTAACCAAACATAAGCATATGGACCCATTCTCATGAAGACCACTACAGGAAGCTAAGGGCAAAGGATTAAAACATCCTTTAAGTTCAAAGTCCATCCTGGGTCCATATCAAATCCAACTTAGTGAAAATTTGTTGCAAAATTAAAATAGCAAAGTTGGTTGGAAGATGTAACTCATTAATAAAGCAACTGCCTAGTAATTTCAAGGTTCATTCTCTAGTGCTGAAAAAAAATTAGCCATTATTAATAAAGCCAGCTTGGTGATGGAAGCAATTTGGTCTACCTACAGATACAACTACTATGAATTCTAGTCTGGGGCGACTGTCTAGTTTTCTGACTCTGCTTCCTGTACTCCATGTTTTGGGAACACCTATTGGATGAAGAGATCCCGGGTGCCCAATAATTCTGCCTCCTTATCAATGTTTCTGCATTTCTATTCTGCTACAGCATCCCCCTTCATACAGGCACTATCCCTCTAAGATACAGCCATGTAGAAACAACATTCTTCCTCTGGAGCCCTCTGCATCCTGAGCCCATCTCCCTGCAGAATTTTCTTATTTCACCAGAGAAGTTTGGGTGCAAGTCTTCACAGGCACTGAAGACCAGACTCTTATCGTTATGGTGGCACTCTGTAGACAACTGGGAAGTACTTGGTGAAGTGCTTCCCATGTAAACAAGGATTCTGGTTAGGCAAATGTCCTTGGTAATAGATTTATGCCTCTGGCATCCTATCTCACCCAATAACATGATGTCTGCACTTCATCACTTCTTTGATACTCAGCTTAGAACCAGTGACTGCATAGCTCCTCTCAAAAGCAAGGCTGGGCAACTAGAGGGATGACACTTATAAGAGGAATCTGCCCTCCACCTAGTACACACAACCAGGAAGCAACACGCTTTCTCTTGACACTATCTAACATCACACCCCACTTATAATCATGATCTATAGGAAAAACAAATATATATATACACACACACACACACACACACACACACACACACACATAAAACCTCATTTTATTGTTTGTACAAACTGCTATTCAAGACTTTGACTGCTTTGTCATTCACAAGCTTTCAGTCCCTGTAAAGACTTGCACCCATACTTCTTTGGGGAAACAAGAAAATTCTTCAGGGAGATGGACTCAGGATGCAAAGGGGTCCAGATGAAGGGTGTTCAGTTTCCCCCTGGCTGTATCTTAGATAGTTCTGTGTAAGGGGGATGCTGACCCTCTGATAACAAACTGATAAGTGAGTAGACTGTTCTGTTTCCTTTGAACAGATAATTGAATGGTACATCCCATCATATTCCCACCCCACCCCCTTCTCTTCATGGCAGCTAAGTGGCTCAGACAGATTTACACTGAATTTCTTTTCTCTCTCAGCCTGTTCATCTTCACTTAAAAAAAAAAATTCTAAACTTACTGAGTTGTGTATATCTTTAAAAAGAGTAACAGATCCCATGCTCCTGAACTTTGCTGTTGCTGCTGCTGCTGCTGTTGCTGTTGTTGTTGCTGTTATCAACAATGCTCAGAAAGTAGTTGTTACCAGATACCCGGCGCATGTTACCCGACTGCACGGCAGTGACACGCACGCATATAGAACTTGTTAGCACACAAAGTCTTGAAATAGCAAACAAATGCCCATACTTAGACTAGGTCTGCAAATCTTCAAAGTGCTGCCCCAGATTTTGCTGGCAAGAGAGGAGTGTGAATGTGATGGGCAGAGTTTGAAATATATATGATGCCCATGCAGTAAGCCATCCCTTATCAAGCATGCTGAACTCAGTTCAGCCCCGAGGATGCAGGGACATCTGAATTCCAAGAACTAACAGAAAGGAAAGGGAGCGAAATGAACTTCAATTCCCAATAAATATGATAACAAGCCTACCATAAAATGGGAATGTGGTGAGTGGGCCCCAGTATGGTTCCTACAGCAGAGAGAAGGCTGTGCCTTCTTAATGGGGAAGGAAGCAGTGGCCACCAGACAGATGGTCAGTTCTTCAGAGAAAGGTTTTACTTATTTTATGGAAGAGATGGAGAAATGGGAGAGAAGTCTCCTGCACATGAGAAACACAGTTTGTGGGCTGGGGAGGGAGCTCAGATCGTAGAGCTCTTTCTGCACAAGTGTGGCTGTTTGAACTTGATGCCCAGTACACACATAAAGGCAAGAGCATGGAGACATGTGCTTATAATTCCAGCAGTGGGGATAAGTGGAAACAGGCAGATTACAGGGGCTTACCAGGTGAACTTCTGGCCAGTGGAAGACCCTGTCTATAAAACAAGATTGTTAGTGTCTTACCACATGACATCTGAGGGTGATCTTTGTGTCACCACCCCCCCACCCCGATATACACAAGCATATGCACACACCTGTGTGCTCATTCATGACAGGTAGTGGGATGAAAACGTGATTTGTTTGAGAGCAGAGAATGCATTCTGCAGGGGAGATGAGCAACCAAGTATGGACCCTGGGCTCTATTCACTGTCACACTTTGGAAACAGTGCTGTTCAGTGTGCTCCTTTCTCTCCCCTCCCTGGGATAGAGGAAGCACTGGTCGCTCTGCACAGGCAGGGCTGGACTCATCTGCTGTCTACACCTGTCAAATCTCAGGATCCGGGGCCACACACCATGGCGAGGAGAGACATTTGCCCAAGACTCCACGAGACTTGGTAGGTAGGGTTACACAGGCCTGGCTTCAAATTCTCTCTCTGCCACCGAGCTCTGTAGTCTTGGACAATGCATTCTGTCCCCTTAAATGCAGTCTTCCCATCAGCAAAATGCGACTACTCATATAACAGGTGTGCACTTCGCAGGGCTAAGGAAGATGAAGTGGCTGGTGTACATAAAACTTGTAGACTATTGCCTGGCAACAGGGGATGGTCAGTAAACATACAGCACACTCTCTTTCCTCCTTGGATGCCTCATTTCCTCCTTTATAGTCTTTGTCCTTTGTTGTTGCTTAGTCTGGCTATTTCCTGCCTCCCCCATCCTTTTCTCTTGAATTGCAAGCTTGGTTGGCTTGCTCTTAGGTACACATCTGCTACTCACTACCCATCCTCCATGTTCTTGCTGGTTCCCCAAATACCTTCATTGTCTGAATCTGGCAGATACCAGAAAATGGAGGATTGAGGAAAGGGAGTAAGTCTGGGCTGCTTTAGAGCCTTCCTTTACATACCCCAGTTCAGTCGTTGTCATTACCCAAACCATCTCATCATAGCAATCAAGGTGCTGGCTGAGGTATGCTGGGGTAAGGCAGTGGGATTTGAACCTAGAAAGCCACCAAGACCTTCACTAACTGAAGGATAGGGATACTGGACTCAAACAGCCTGAACAGCCCGGGTTCTGATCCCAGTGTGTACTCTCACATATAATGTCTTGGTATTTATGTCCTTATAAGTAAAAGAGTATTAAAATAATACTTCATGGTTTATTATGATTAAGTAAGAACATGCAAAGTGCCTGACATACTGGTGCTTAGTGAACATATATTTATAGTCTTCAGCATTCTCTCTATGGAGACTTGGTTTCAACTACAGAGAGAAAAGTCTGTTCTCAGAGGTATGAACCAGGCACCAACCACAAAGCTGGAATTTTCCAGCAGCTCAATGTGATCCTGGTAGGAGAGTCAGTTCTGATTCATGCTCAAAGGTTTTAGACAATGTCACCACATGTTCTAGATGTCCATGTAGCTCGTAAGCTGGCGTTTGGCTGTCCTGGTGTTTCTGGAAGACCTCCAGAAGACTCTGCTGCTGATCTGCCTGCCACTCAGTTCCCAGAACCACTCAGTCCAACAGGACACTGCTACTACAAGCCCATGGCTCTTACTGAAGGGAAGGGTAGGTCCTTTTCAGATTCTTTTCCTCTATTAATTCAGTTCCAAGATGGCAATACTATCATTAAGACTAATAGTGGCCTGACTAAGGACACCACGTTTTCCATGGGTTCTATCTAATCATCTGTGATAGGTACTTTGTAATAAAAGCCTGCTCCCTGACACTTGTTCTTTAAATAATCAACTGATTCCAAGGCTAAAAAGGTGTCACTGCCTTAATTTATAAAACATATTCTTGAAGGATAAAACTTGAAATATATTATGCAACAACCATGTGGACTCAAAAAAGGGACATTTTCAGAGAATATGCAAGGGACACTGAGGGGTTGTGGAAGGGAGTCACAGATTTTTACTAGGATTATAAAAGCAACATGTCCTTCACCAGATAGGTGTAAGAAGAGCCCACTGTGGAACGGTGCACTTTCCTTCCCCATTCTCACAGCCGATAGGCCGGGCATGGCATCCCTCTCCATCCTGCCTGACCAAGGGCAAATGTGCAACTGAAATCTAGAGCAAAAGAGCACCTTACTCCTGATGACAGACCAGCTAAGAGATGTGTGTAAAATATTTGTCCACGTGGCTCTTCTCACTATAGGAATGAGAGCCTCCATCATTTCTTTTGTACTTAGACTTAAGTGGAAGTTTAGCTGGAAATGATCATCTTGGAATCAAAGGGGAGAAAACTTATTTAAGAGGTGAGTAAACTAGAGGAGAACTGAGCCAGACGGCAGGAGCTGGTTCCCAAACACAACACCCAAGTCCCCGCCTGTGCCATGCTGGAATACAGCCATTACTGTGTTCAGCACTTCTGCAAGGCAGTAAGTCCCATTTTAGTCTAAGTTATCGAATTAGGTGTTCTGTCAATTGCAACTAGAAATACTAGTTAGTAAGTTTGCCCAGGCTAGAACAAAATGTCTTGATTATAATACCTGCCTGTACTTTAAAATTATGCCACATCAGGCAGGTTTAGATGACTGTACAGTCTTCAGAAACTCGTGAGGAATAGCCGTATCTTTAGGACTCAGGAAGATCTTGGATATATAAAGCAGGCATTCATAAAGCAGGGGACTGGGCTGTGACTTCATCCAGCACATGGCACTTTGTGACTGTGTCAGCTCCAGCTGACTGTCTGGAATACACTCTCTGTGGTTCACTTACAGTTTGAGAAAGAGAACGGGTGTTAGCAACTGAAATGAAAATAAAACCCAAGTGCACTTCTGCAGGTTTCTCCCAGTAACTGAAGGCTAAACATAGTCATTCTGTCTACAGAGTAAAAATAAGCAGGACTTTTCTGTAAGGCTATTTATACTCTCCCCTTGGTGATGCCATGATGAACCCAGCTTGCTCCAGTTGCCTCAGAGCTGTGCTGGTCTGAGACAGCCTGATCCAAGGAAAGCAGTCCCGGGGAAAGCTTCGGGTGTCAGACCCACTCTGATGTGCTTGGTTTAAGGTAGTAACATGGAATAAAAGGGGCAAGACAGCTTCTTTTCAGACATACTTAGTTAGCTTTTTATAATATAAATCTCAGAGCAGAGCGGATTAGGGACTATGGTGTTTTGGATGAGAATTGTCTTCCATAGACTTGGATATCTGAACACTTGGTTCCCAGTGGGTGGTGCTGTTTAGGGAGGAGGAACAGCCTAGATGGAGAAAGCCCACCTCTGGGGTGGGCTTTGAGATGATATAGGCTAGCCCTATTTCTAGTCCCTCCTCCTTTGTGCTTCTAGCAAAAGATGTGGTTTCTCAGCTCCCTGCTCCTGCTGCTGTGCCTGCTGTTTGCATGGTTCCCTGCCGCGACAGACTCTGATCCTCTGGAGTGTAAGCCACAATAAACTTCTGTATGTCACTTTTGGTCATGCTGTTATCACAGAAAAGTTAACTAATATAAGGAGTGTATCACAGGACCTTATGTGACACTTAGAAATAGAAACAGGCTTTTTGTGGGAGAAAATATGGGCTGAAAAAAAATAAAACAGTTCCAGATGGTTAGACCTATTTGACTGTGAAGCAAAACTGTGATGAAAATAGGGAACATCTCCGGCAACTCAATTACATAAGATAAATTGAGAGAAGATGTTCTGTGAGGATCCAGCCTGCATGAAATCCGGAATGGGAAGACTGTATTACTAGGCTCTCCCAGACTTGGTGCCTAAGGAAGTAAAGATCATCTTGACAGGAGAAACAGAGCAACTATAACACTTCATACGCATGACACATGCTCCAAGTCAGCTGGGAGCAGCTCCGTGTGCACGCCCATGGGGTGTGTTTGCCTCCTAACCTCCCATTGCTGTTCTGTTTCTGAAGCTAATCCATCTTTCAAGATAGAAGTTCAAGTGCAAATTAGGTCATAAAGTCTTCCTTGACCATCTTAGCTTACAGTCCTGCCTGAATCTAGACCTTCCCATCTGTCTTGGTTTTAGTTATTTTATATTTCTGTTATCATGTCACTGTTACAGGCTCTCTCCCTATCAAACTCATCTTTAACAGACAAGCACACACAGAGGAGCCTGATGGTTAGCATTAATTATAAACATGACAAGATCTAGAGTCATCTAAGAAATAAACCTCTGAATATATCTTTAAGGAATAGTCTAGATGACATTAACTGAGGTGGAAACTCCCACCCTAAATATGAGTGGCACCATTCCACCTGCTGTGTGGGGCTCAAGACTATATAAAAAGAAGAAAGCTGGCAGAATATCAGCATTCATCTCTCTCTCTCTTCTTTGTTCAGCGGATGCAATGTGACCAGTTAGCTGCCTTGTGTTCCTGCCACCATGAAGACTGTTAAGCTGAAATAAAACCCTTCTCCTGTAAGTTGCTTCTTGTTGGGCACCCTGTTACCATAGTGAGGACAGTAACCAATAAGCTTTGTATCTTATTCCAGACAACTGGAGTATGACAAGTTAATAAAAATTTCGGTTATCTAGTGCTTATAAAGTATTTGTTTATACTACATTGTAGCTTATTAAACCTGTAACAGTATTATTACACACAAACAATTCTTGTATAAAACATAGCTTAGTTCAGAACTCTGCTGTGAAATAGAAAGTCAGCTATTGGATGGATCACAGGGCCCCCAATGGAGAAGCTAGAGAAAGTATCCAAGGAGCTAAAGAGATCTGCAACCCTGTAGGTGCAACAACATTATGAACTAACCAGTACCCCGGAGCTCTTGACTCTAGCTGCATATGTATTAAAAGATGGCCTAGTCGGCCATCACTGGAAAGAGAGGCCCATTGAACTTGCAAACTTTATATGCCCCAGTACAGGGGAATGCCAGGGCCAAAAAGTGGGAGTGGGTGGGTAGGGGAGAGGGGGGAGGGTATGGGGGACTTTTGGGATAGCATTGGAAATGTAATAGAGGAAAATACGTAATAAAAAAAAAGTTTAAAGAAGAAAAGTAAAAAAAAAAAAGAAAGAAAGAAAGAAAGAAAGAAAGCAAGCAAGCAAGCAAGCAAGCTAATGATCATATGAGCCACTGGACAACAGTGGTGGCTGATATAATTGTGAACAGGTTGGCCACACACCCTGAATTTCTAAAAAAAAAAAAAAACAAAAAAAAAAACAAAAAAACAAAAGAAAAACAAAACAAATAAAAAAGCAAACGCATTATCTGCAAGTGGAAGCATTGTAAAATAAAGTGTTCCTGAATGCACTTACATACTGAATGACTGAAAGAAGAAAGAATCAAGTCTGGGCTGGGCTGTCCTTAGTTGCAGTACTTACTGAACATATGTGAGGCCCTGGGTTCAATATCTGGCTGGCATCATACACTGTTTTTAAAAAGCTCAAATAGCCGGGCGTGGTGGCGCACGCCTTTAATCCCAGCACTTGGGGGGCAGAAGCAGGCAGATTTCTGAGTTCGAGGCCAGCCTGGTCTACAAAGTGAGTTGCAGGACAGCCAGGACTATACAGAGAAATCCTGTTTCGAAAAAACCAAACCAAACCAAACCAAAAAACAAACAAAAACAAAACAAAACAAAAAAAGCTCCAATATACAAAAGTAAAGAAAATCTACAAACAAAAGTTACAGTGACACTCTGAAAAGACCAAACTCCTTGAACTACAATAATGTGCGACCTTATGGTTTGCAAAACACATAGGAAGAACACCACAAATTCAAGGCCAGCCTGATCTGCACAGTAAGTTCTAAGTCAGTGAAGGTTGTAACAAGACCATGGTTGAAATAGCCAAAAAACTGGGCTGAGGATACAGCTTGGTCTGTAAACTGCTTGTCTTGAAGGATGAGGACTTGTGTTTCCCTCCCAATATCACCAGACACACACTGCAGCCCCAGAGATGCTGCCATTGAGAGACAGGCAAACCTATGAAAAGTCGCAGCCTGACCTACACAGCAATGATCTAAGCCAATCAGAGCTTTTAAACAAAAAGTGGGAGGTGCTCAAGGACTGACCAACCCCATTGTCCTTTGACTCCCATGTATGTGTGTACTCACATATACATATAACATTCATACATACATGAATGTACCTGTGTGTACCTCTCTCCCCTCTCCCCTCAATAAGTCAAGGAGAAATGGAGAAAATCTTATCTCCTGCTTATGCCCCTGCGGTCTCTTGCCCTTTGCTCTTTTACACTGGAATGACATCAATGGCCCTAGGCAGTAGGGACTGTGGCTGTTCACCACGCTGGAAGGCAAGACAGCCTAATGACTGCTGCCTTAGTTTTAAAAGGATAAGAACACAGAAGTACTATGGTTGATTTTGCTTAGCCATGTGTCTGCTGAGGTTTCCCAGTTACCATTCTAGATCATAAAGAATTCTTGTAGAAAACTTACATCAATGAAAAGTAAGGTTCTCCATCATGTAACTCTACAAATAAAATTTAATTACTGAAGTATCACTGCTCCTAAAACCAATGGAGAACTTCCTAGGATGTAATACACACTTCTCTGATGTTCAAAGCACAATATATCAGATGCAATGTATCACATGAGGAGGAGAAGAGAGGGTCACACAGTTGTGATCAAAGGAGCTTCTGGTGGAAGGGGCCCATTGCACTCTATCTGGACTCCGTATTATTACTGGTTTTTATAGCATATCACAAAGTTCTTCTGGAACTTGCATCATCAGCAATAACCTTTCTGCTCTGCGAATGCAGCTACCCTTGTATGTGAGTGGGACTTCCGGAACACTGGGTGATGGAAAAGCCCAGAGCCAGGTTAGAGCTGTGTGAGAATGAGGTGCCCATAACCCCAGCCTCAGATTGGCTTCAGAAACCACTGACTAGCTTAGTAACCCAGGTCACCTCAGGTCCCAAAGCAACTAAATTGTCAATTCTCCTGCCACAAAGCCACTGGTCAATAGAGTGACTTGTCTCAGCAGGAAGCTGAGCTCAAGCAGCCAGACTCTTTCTCCTGGAAACAGAGGAAGCTGAGCTTTCTCCACAAGCTTCGGGGGTAAGTCTGAGGACTGTAAAGCTCTGGGATAGCACTGCGGGCACATAGGGGCCAACAGTGCAAAGTTCTGAGAAAGCAGAGCACGGCGGGAAGAGAATGGACACAGAATGGGATAGGGAGCAAGAAAGTTCTGGTCCCTGCCTTCTTTCTACTGGGCCTACCTCCTGGGGTTTCTGCTCAGCCTAGACCCAGCCACACACTTTCTGCCTAACCACACCCCTTGACTGTGACCTACAGAAGAGTGATCCAACAGGACTCAAGATGTGAAGGGATTGTGGAAGTCCTGTCTACAGAGAGAGCTTAACTGTGTGTTGCCTGATGTCTTACTGGTATTGCTCTAGTCATACTGGTGGATGCTGTTAATGATCTTAGGAAATGGCCTCCCTTTTGTCTCTGTGTCATGAAGTAGGACTCAACATTCCAGTGAAACCTCCCAAAGTCAACCCAGTGACTCTGTTACTGTTACAAGAATAACTGTGACTATAATTTTGCTAAGTAACTTTTATTGAGCATGTGCATGATAGAAGCTATGCTGAGGACTTTCTGCATGCTACTTAAATAAAGTTTTAAATAAAAACTTACAACAACTTTATGGATCAGATCATCATTTCTACTGGAGAGATGAGACTAAGTAACCTGATTTTTATAACATAAAACAGTTGGTCAGAAAGAAAGCCCAGAGCCCAAACTCAACAATATGAAAGACTGGGTAGCAAGGAGACACTTTTTCCTTTTCCTCTGTGTGTGTGTGTGTGTGTGTGTGTGTGGTGTGATCTCAGACTGAACAGAGGTCAATCTTGGTGTCACCTTAGGACCTGTTTCCATTTTGTTTCTTGAGAGAAAGGCTCTCACTGGGACCTGGAGCACTCTGAATAGGCTAGGCTGGCTGGCCAGCAAGCCCCATTGATTCGATTGAGCTGCCTTACCAGCAGTGGAGTTACAAGCCACTGAGTTGGGGATTTTATGTAGGTTCTGGGTGTAGAATCAAGTCCTCCCCAGGCTGTGTGGCAAGCACTGGATCAAGTAACTTATCCTCCCAGCCTCAAGGAATCATTTTTTTCTTAAAACTGTGGATTTTAAGTGATGACCCGGAAGAACGGTCACCTCGCATACCACATATATGAAATCCCATAAAGTTTTCTTTTAGGTATTTGCTCCCCAAATTTCCTTGCTGACAAACAGCTGAGCGCCCTTCCCATCTCTTGTCCACCACACCACCCAGTATCTCAGCTCATATGCTCTATGAGGCCCTGGTTATAGCCCCAGCTTTGCACAGACCCTTTCAGGCTTGTGTGTGTTGGGTGGAGCCAGGCCAGCCCCATAGTGACACACACAGAGGAAAGCAATCTTCACAGAGAAGTGGCACCTTCTCCTTAGGTGGCAAAACAAGGGGCAGCTTAACCGATCAGAGATTTGGTCTTTTTCTTTTTCCTATTTACTTCACAATGTTGTGTTTCTTCTACATGACTCTGGAGCACAGTGAAGCGTAAGACAACACACAAACAGGAGTTGAGTCTGAAAGAACTCGTGCACACTGCTCCCCTGCCTCCTGCCAATACATAGATTACATATTCAGATCCTAGGAGAGGGTCTTAGGTTTCTCTGAATGTTTTTGCACATAGAGATCTAATCCTTCAGGAGGCGTGCCAAGTTTGGGGGTTTATACTATGAGCTTGCTTGTAGAGGCAAACCAAACAACAATAACAACAACAACAAAACAAAATAAAAAACAAAACAAAACAAAAAAACAGGGAGTAAGGTGGAAAGCTGGCTCAGGCCATTGCAACAGGGGTACTCAGGTCACGGCCAAGCAAGTCTCTGCTCTGGTTCAGTGCTGGCTGTGTTTGAAGGAGCGACTCAGGGCTGGTTTTATTAAGCCTCCCTTTGTGTTGCCCCTGGAACTGGTACACAGCTGAAATTCCTAGAAGCGGAAGAAGAACCTGGAAAAGTCAAGCAGGTATGCAAAGAGAAGCAGCAAGCAGAGTCAGCTTCACTGCCCGCAGTGCACACAGGTAGCTGCTCTGGGCACGGGATCTAGTGGATTGATGCTGAAACTCAGGATGGGACAGCCAAACTGGCTTGTGAAGAAGAGGCATATTAATTGGGAATTTTCTTATGGACAAAAATGAGAGTAAGCCTAAATAGTGACCTGAGCAACAGGGTCTGAGTAAGTGTCTAACCTCCTGGGAACTGACTGTGTGTCAGACCTGGCAGATTCTCGACTAGTGAGTGTTCTAGCATGTAGTAAGAAGACATCAGCAAACACCCTTGCTCCTTCTCCGGGGGGAGGGGGGGGAGAACAAGATGAAAATAAGCATTCTAGGGAAATATCAACATGAAAGGAAAGCAAGTGCAACTTGAGGGTGGGGGTGGGAGGTGGAGGTCAACAGGAGAGGTAGAAGGAGAGGAAAAGGAGGGAGGGAGGGGGGAGAAAATAATGTAGACTTCCAGGGGACATATGAAGTCTAACTCCTGTTATGATGATCATGCCAATCGCATCAGTCGCCAGCATGTGGACCCCACCGTTAGCGGGTGTTGTCTTCAGGATTCCCACAGTTCTTCCTGGATTCCTGACAGTTTGTTTTCACTATGACAACTGAACACTGTAAGCACTGCCGTGGGATGACTAAGGACATCTCTCTTCTAACTCCACTTTCACACAAGGGGTCAAAGAAGACTGGAAAAGAGGATGTGTGCAAATGAGGGACTGCCTCTCCTCCAGAGGCAGAGTCACACTGGGCTCCTACTGCTGTGGAGTCTGCAGTGTGAGGCACAGCCTCTGAATGCTACACAGTACAAGCTTCCTCAGAGATGGTGGAACTCACTGGCTCCTCTGAAGAAGCCCTTCTCCTGCCTCAGCGTTGGCTTTGCCAACTTTGAAGCAGGGTCCTTTGGGCCAAAGTAGACGAGTTAGTGGGTCCTACTTATGCCTCCAATAATTGGCGAGAGGATGGACTTATGATCACCCTGCACTCTAGACTGCAAGTTCCACCCACACAGACCATCTCAGCTTGTGAATTCATTGCTGAACAACAAGACATCATGAACAGGACTTTCCAATTTGCTCAATACCTAGGCTGCTTTCCTCTGTATGGCAGTGCCTTAGTCATGAAGGAAGCAAAACAAAAACCATTTAGTGAGTAATCACAGACGGTACCGCCTCTCTTCCTACAAGGGAAGCTGAAAGGATGCAAACCTCACTGAAATATCCTCTTCCCATCAACACTAAGCAGGTGATCTCACTGTGCTGAAGGCGGCAGGTGGTGATGAATGCAGGCTATGTGAGCAGAGTGTCTGAGGTTACCAGGGCAACCGCTGACTATTATTGAGTAACTCTAAGGTGTCTCCATAAAGGTCAGGAGTGAAGGCTCTTTCTCCATTATATATTCAACTTCAAAATGGAGTTTTTAGAGGAAATTGGGTAGATCTAGATGGGGAAAGACAGATCGAGTGAAAGCGCTATATATAGCTCAAGATAATTGAACTACTTGCATCTGGAAGTGTCGGCTAGGCCTTGTGAGGGGCTTCGTGAGTAGCTCCACGGTGAAATATACCTTCTACTTTTCTAAGTTCCGGCTTCCCGGTCTGAGCATGAACTCTGAAACAGCCTTGCAACAGGGGTAAAACTGAATCCACTCCACATAACTGCCTGAGAGGACACTCGGCTTTCCCCATAACAGATTTCCTGTGCTGTCCCAAGCCACTGCTTACCAACCTAGCACCCTAGAGCGAAGTTACAGGGCCCCTGAAAGAATGACTCGATGGGCTGAACCTCATTTATAACACCCTGAGAACAATGCCTTTCTGGTACGAGACACACTGTTCAAACCCCTTCCTTGTCTCTTCGCTCACGGAGTTTAAAGGGTGAAACAGAGCTATTCCTTATAATGACATAGCACCAAGCTTCACAAGCATGAATGCAAGGTAATCTCAAAACTAAGTTTATCTGTTTCTAACTGAGCTTTTGACCAAACACAACACATATAACAAATAAATTTGCTCACCGTGTACGAGTGTTGAAATGAAAAGCTGTTCTTTCCACTGCATCTTCTTCCTCCTGAGACAACCAGACAGACCCATTCCCCTGTATCTTCCCAGAAAATTTTCAGACGTGTACATATACCTGTGTATGTCTGTACCCGTGGGCTCTTGCCTAAGTCATAGTACATAGTGTTTGTGAATTGCTTTCAAATCTAGGTGTATATCAAAATCACGTAAGACCCACCCACATCAGTTAATGGACCGACTAACTGTGGCACAGGGCCAGACTGTCCGTGTTGGTTATCCTTTCATCTAAGGATTCTAAGGTGATGCTGTTAGGAGGATGGCTTATAAGCCACAGCCATCTGGTTCTGTACCTCCTTCTCCCTGAGTACCTCTGCAGGCTACACACAACGAGCACTGACTCCCTGTCCTTCACTGGCTATGTTTCTACCCCTTGGTGTACTGGCACCTTTCATTGCTGGCGTTCTTGCTGTTTGTACAACCATGCTGATGGTGTGAGTCACCACTCCAGATACCTTCTCCATTTTGCAGTCTTCCCTGGGAGCAAGCAGCATGGATCCATCTCAGCAGTAGAGCTTAGGACCCTCTGGCTTCCTGTGTTTACCAGTAAGGTCCCCTGGAAGACTATCAGGAGAGGAAGAACAGTGCCCAGCCATGTATTCTGGTTCCTTGAAGTAATTTTCTTTTTGCTGTGTCCCTTGACATAGGTCTCTGTCCCTTTTGAGGCTCTATCTAACTTTCTCCACTTCTGGGCTCTGATACTGTATTAGTTGTCTGTTGCACTGAAGTAACAAAATATCCAACAAAAGAAATGAAAAGAAGGGAGAGAGGGAGAGAAAAAGAGAAGGTGGGAGGGGGGAGATGAGGAAGGAGGAAGATAGGGTAGTATGTAAGAGGAAGGAAGGTAGATGGGAAGAAGGGAAGGAGGGAGGGGGGAGATGAGGAAGGAGGAAGATAGGGTAGTATGTAAGAGGAAGGAAGGTAGATGGGAAGAAGGGAAGGAGGGAGGGTTTACTCTAGCTCACAATTTGATTATACAGTCTGTCTATTGTAGCAGGGGATTCAATTCTGTCTATTGAATCATGGAGGCAGGAGCCTGAGGCAGCTGGTGTTATTACATCTGAGTTTGGAAGCAGAGAATGATTATATGAACACTCAATTAAGTTTCTCCTTCTCATCCAAACAGATCCCAGCCTATACAATGACCTCTCCTCCCACACCCAGGGTGGATCTTCCCATCTCAATTAACCTAAACTACATAACATCTTACAGACAGTACCTGGATGTGTGTCTTCTAGGCTGTTCTAGATCTTGTCAGGTTGATCATCAGTACTAACCATCACAGGTACTGCTGTCCATCCTGTCCCCTCAGCCCCAGGGTGGTGACTGGTTGGTGGTCACTATGCTCTGTACTATCTAATGTGACTCTTCTGTAGTAACGCCATTATAAAGAACCTGTCCCTGAATTGTGCTGCTTTAATTATATCGATATCTCTTCTTAGAACTGCAAACACTTCCTTGGACAGACACCTCTACCTTTCTCTCTCTGTGGATGATATCATCTGTTTTCCCTGAAGACACGATTTGTACAAAGGGCAAGTAGAAGCAATAGGGTCCTATTTAACGCAACCATTTTATCCCTCTTGCAAGCATTTTTGACAATATCCATGGAGCCACCATCTGCCTTCAATTTATAAAGAGAATTTGTGGTACCTTGGAGTCAATGTCTGTGGGAAGCACCCTGCTTCCTTGTGAAGGGAGCTGGGAAGCACTGGAAGAGAAGCGAATGAGTTAATGACTAAGACCCTACAGTTGAGAATGCTTTTTCTTTACAAATTGTTTTGCTTTTTGCCATAATGGCAGTTAAATTAACACAGAGTCAGAAGCTGCAGAGGAATTCCTGAGGCTAAATTATTCCCTGGTGAAGACTTGAGACTGCAATTAGTTTCTAACCTAATTAGTGTAGTTCCAGTTGGCTCTACCCAGAGAAACAACATGGTAGGTGGCTTGACAAGGCTCCTCTGGGGAAACACATACATCTGTTGGCTGACTTTGTACAAATACCTTAAAGCCTATCTTGTAATGGCGTGTTTCTATGGATTCCACTGTACTTTATTATTTACATTTAATCTGGTATTAGCTATTTCATTTCACTTTTAAAGTTGTCTCAACATTTTTAGTCTGGGCTTCTTTGTGTCACATCAGAGTGAGGGCATGCACCTGTCACTACTGAGCAAATCAATGCTTGAAAACTGTTGACAAAGGCAAAGGGCGAGGTTCAAAACATCAGACTGGCAGTGGTGGTGGACGCCTACCATCCCAGCACTTGGGAAACAGGAGGATGAAGATAATCACAGCTATGGAGATACAGAACTTAATGTCATCCTGGGCAGCAGCAGATCCTGCCTCAAAAAATCAAAACTACAAAATCAAGAACGCATGTGTTGCTTGTCATATTACTTGTCAACATGGACATGTTCTGAGAAATATACTGCTAAGTGATGCCACCTATGATGTACAATGTCACTAGGTAATATAATCTGGGACCATCAGACTGCCACAGATATTATCCCTTGTGGCTCACATGCTATGAATTATACCAGCAACTGATATGTAATGACTGCTTACTTTGAACCATGGAATTTATTGTTATGATAGACTTATCCCTTATCTGAATCTACCTTGAATACAGGTATTCTTTTTGTTTGTTTGAAACAGGGACTTTCTATACAGGTCAGGCTGACCTTGAACTCATTATATAGACCAGGCTGGCCTTGAACTCCCAGATCTCCATCTGCCTCTGCTTCTCCATTGACGGGATTAAAGGTGTGTGTCCCCAGGCCTGGCTGAAGGTAGGCATTATCCATTATCAGATCACAGACAAAGTTTAAGTCAGAAACAGTAAATAATGTGCCCAACTTTGCAGTCAGAAAATGGCAGAGCAGAGGCTTGACCTCTGAGTAGACAGAAGCTACTCCGTTCCTTCATTCTCTACCCTTTCCTGCAATTTGGGAAACATTGGCTCTCAGATTTTCTGTCCATGGTTACTGAGGGCTACCTTTTTTAGAATTGCATACTATGAGAACTGTTCTGTCAATACCAGAATGCCATGTCACACACAGTGAAGGATCAGTGAAGAGAACTGGATCTGCTTAGATTCATCCACCCTCTCTATGGTCAAGAAGCATTCATTTGAACCTGGATGGCTAGGCGTCCTTAGGGAGACAGAAAATGCTGCATTGATGACCAAATAAAGTTCCTCTGAAAGCCATCCAGCCCTCCCTTTACCACACAAGGTGTACTGACTTCAGCCAGGGCACAAGGCTTTACAAAGTCCATTACTGTCAACCCTGTACAGGCAATGTGCCAGTGTAGGGATGATTCAGGCTTAGCACCAAGAGCTTTGCAATGAGCTAAACCATGATTTTATTTTCATGTAAGTCGGGTAACCTCTTGCCCTCTGTTACTGCACATGGTGATTCTCAAGAGTCTAGGAAGGTCTGAGATACCTCTGAGATTTAGAAAAACAGAGACTGCTGGGTACCTTCAGCAGAGAGGTCTGGGGTAGGTGCCTGTGAAGGTGGGCCTCTGCGCAGAGCTAAGACTGTTCCAGGAGACTTGTATGAGATCAAAGGAAGCCTCCGGAAGATCCTGCAGAGCTCCTTAACACAGGGAAGGGGATGGAAACAAGATCCTGGGCCTGATACTCTGTCCAAGGAAGCATCTGCCTTGGAATTTCTTTTTAGAAAGAACTTTAATGTATTTAGTTTATACAAGGTAGACTGAAACTACTTAAGACATCTCCATTATATATATGATGGGAAAAAATTATTCCAAATTAACCTTAAGTGAGGAGAAAAAAAAAAGGCACAGCAGAATTCCTTCAAAGTTCCCCCAGGGGTACAAAAGTGCTGAGAGCCAGGACCATTCTTTTCTCCAGATTCTGAACACCCACATACCCACAAAATAGAGTGCCAGAAGGCATCCGAGGACAGCTAACTCAGATAAAATCCATTCATTCAGACTCTTAATTATAAACCCTGATGCTTGAAGCATGCACTGTACTGTCAAGGCAAATTTGGGAAATTATTTTAGATGACTGAATCAGATTAGTAAGTCTACAGAAAAGACTCAGATACTTTATATATTTTAGTTTGTAACAGGGAAAAGAAAAGAGTATGTGTGAGGTGAAGCGTTTTTCCATTCTGTTTCTCATATTCCTGGAAACCAGGGATGTGGTGGGCACCCTCCCAGTGCCCACTAGCCCCTCCCACGCCCCTCTGCTGATAGGCTGTAGGGACTCAAATGTTGCTGACTGCCCTGGAGTATGGGAAAGAAATGCTGCTGCGTCACCAAGTGTGATGGCTGCCTCGAGCCATCTTTATATTATAGAAATGATGACCAGCTAATAACCGAAGATATTTACCCATAAAATTCAGATGGGTCCAATCAGGCAGGGGGGTACACCCTAAACAAGGGAAGCTCAGCAGGATTTCCAATTAGGGGGTGAGGTCTTGTGTAGGAAAATGGAAAGAGGAGATAGGAGAAAAGATGCTTTGTAAAAAGGCAATAGGCCACACCTGTAACCTTCTCTCGCCATGCCAAGATCATCTGACCATTCACTCAAGGGGGTGCAGCCTTTGCAGCCCCAGGAGCTCACGGAAGCAGAGGAAAGTTTCAGACAGGTCCCAGATAGAGCAGGGCATGCATGAGTGGGAGTCACCAGGAAAAGGCTGCTCTGTGTGCAAGTCATTGCCCATTTTTTGCAGGCAGAACTCTGCAGAGACACTTCCTGCCCGCACATAGGCAAGGGGTAGGGTCTTCAATCTAACAGCGAGATCTTTCTCTACCAAAGGCCAGTGCAGCCAGAGGAAAATTCCTCTCTCCAAAGTCCACAATCCAAAATGTAGATAACAATAACACTTTGGGAAAACCACAATTGTCCATTCCAGTGTAACTATCCTGGCATACAACAACATTGAGGAAAAAAAACCAAAACACCATTGACGAACACTTGTCTAATGCCTGTGATTCATTTTGTGAATCATTTGGTCTCAACTAACAGCAGTTATGCACACGCTCACTGGGTAGCCCATGGGATTTGGAAGATTTTAATTTTTTTTTCCAGGAAAAAGAGTGTCTATCCAAGGCCTTGGTTTAAGGCCTACAGGATCAGATTCTAAACAGGGGGTTGCTGGGGTATGGAGAGCAAAACAGTGAGAGATGAAACTAAAGTGTGTATCAGGACTGCAGGAACAGAGAGAACAGGCTGTGTGTGCAGAGGCTCCAGAATAATATTAACATCAACATATTCATGTAGGAAGGTAGGAATTCAATATGAAGATCAATCTTGCTAACATTCACACCATCTTTCCGTGAGGGTAAAGTCACTTTATTTTTCAGATGTAGAAACTCAGAAAGAGAGAGAGAGAGACAAAGTCACTTTCCTCTTGTCCTTCAAACCTGTCTCCTTTACTCTCTGTGGGTTTTCTTCACAGAACTCATTTATTTTTTTTTCCTGTCTCTATTTATTTCCTGTGGAATGTAAAGCCCACAGAATCAGAAATGGCTGTGCTTTTTATTTCAGGGGAGGGGTACACTGGTATTGAACCCAGCACCTGGTGCAGGGTAAACACACTCTGCTGTTCTTGCAGAGGGGCAGGGAATGTCTTCTTAACCCTCTGTTTGTAAATGACTGTATTGTCACAACTAAGAAAACCTGCCCACAGTGGGTATTCAAACTGATGTTGGCTGAAGGTATGGTTGGCCAAATGAACAGACGCTAAGTACAAGCGTTAAGGTATCTCCCCAGCAAGCCTCCTCCCACAGAGGAGCAGAAGGCAGGAAAGCCTGGAGTGCTTCTGAGAAGACAGTCTACCCAGAAGCAGGCTACAGGATCCTCTCTAGAGGTCCCTGGCCCATGGCTTGCTGGCCCTAGTACATGAGGTCAGCTGACTCTGGCAGACGGACTCTGTTAAGTGTTTAGAATGTGCACATCTTTTAGGCCAATGGAAATAATTAGGAAAAGCATATGTAAACGTGTGTTACGAGGAAAGATGAAAAAAAAAGGAACTTACTTGTGAGGTTACTGGCCAGTGAGTTATTTTGGGGGAAGGGAGTAAGGACCACTTAGATGGCCAAAATGCCTAGAGCAGCCTGAAGGCCTTTTCAGTCTTCCCCTTCTCCCTCTGCCTGAGCAGTCTGAAGGAAGCACGAGCCCAGGGGTTTCTAACTCGGGGCATTAATTTGTGTGTACTACTTTATTCAATATTTGCTCGCTTCCCTTTAAACATGTCACTGTCTTCTTACAGGCCCTGGGCAGATACCAGCTCTCTTGATCACTGTGGAAGGATGTGGCTTTCCTTTGGGAGTAACCTGCATTCTTGGATGTGTACTGGTGCCATTTCTCTACAAGGCCCCAGAATTAAGGGTAAGCATGTTCAGGGCTTTGGGCCAATCTATGTTGGTGCCGGAGTGAAACCTAAGGCTTCCTATTTTCCATTTCAGTGGCTGAATCATCCTCCTTATTGGCTTCAATTGTTAGCCCCAGATCTTATTTTGTTTCTTAATGTCTTAGAATCTCATTATGGGATATTTTCTTTAAAGGATTCTAAAATCTGAGACACGGGGCCCTGCTACAAGCTAGAATGTTTCCACTTGTTTCTATCTCGCCATGTGTCTCAGCTCCACACAGCACTAGGTGATAAAACCATACAGGCCTTGCATTAGTTAACTACTGCTGTTTATTAAATCACTCTTAAACATAATGGTTTAATACAACCGTGACACATGAGTCATCACAAACCTACAGGCAGCTTTGCTATAGGTCTTGCCTGGACTAATTCATGTGCCTGGATTCAAATGACTGGTGGCCAGGGATGGGGTTGGATGAGACACTGGTCTTCTTTCTGAGATAGGCTGTCATGTCCAAGGTTAGACCCACTGGTGTGCACGATAGCTGGCTCCCAGGAGCGTGACATAGAGAGCTACAAGACATCTTGGCCAGGGCCTGGAAATCATTCTGAGCTGATTTTATCACATGCTAAGGGGCACCTAGCATGCCAGAGTCTGGACTCTGAGCTTTTAAGAAGGGCAGCAAAGATCCTGGCCCTCATTTATTCTATCAAAGGCTGACAGAGGGGTAAGGAGTGAAGCAGGCCATTTCCTGTCAGGTTTAATATGGGCTACATGTAGACAGTCTTTCTTTTGAAAACAAGTTGAAAATTTGTACTTTAAAAATGTATACGTTAATGGATTTTTTTTTTAAGAGAGGTGTGGGACTTACAGAAAACTCACAAGTAGACCTGTGATTTCTTCTCTTCCTTACTCCCTAGGTTTCTCCAGTTTTTAACATCTTGGTGTAGTGTCCTTGCTCTGATGGATGAAGCAACACTGATACAGTATTACTAATTAACACCCCTGGTTTCCTTTAGGATTCACCCTTTGTGTTGACAGGTTTTACTGACTTGAACAAATACAATGTATCTTGTGTCCACCACTGAGGTGCTGTATCAGATAGTGTCAGTGCCCTGAAACTAGAGCATCCTGCTCCCTGTATCTCTGGCAGGCACTAATCATTATGACTGACTCCATTGTTCTGTATTTTTCAGGAAGTCATATATTTGGTGTCACACTTTTGAAGTCTTCCCAGACTAGTTTCTTTAGCAGAGCAATATGTGTTTAAGGTTCCGGTGACTTTATCATAAGGCTGTTTTTTACATTTATTTATTTATTCATTTTTATGTACTGTACTTTTGCACATATGCATGCTGGTAAGGACACCTTCACAGGGTTGGCTCTCTCTTTTCTACTCTGTGGGTTCCTAGCTCAGGACTCACACCATCAGACCTGGGAGTAAGCACCCTCACCCACTGAGCCATTTCTCAGGCTCCAGCTCATATCATTTGATTGTTGAATGATCGTTCACAGGGCAGAGGTGCCACACAATCTATCCACTAACATCTCCTGACAGATCTCCTCATTGCTTCCAAGCTCTGGCAATTGTGAATCAGGCTGTTAGAAATCCCGGTGGATGTTTGTGTCTGTAAGTTTTCATCTAGCTTGGTAAAACACCAAGAAGCCGAACTGTGGCCATATGGTAAAGGGCGCTTAATTTTCTAAGAGACACGAGGTTTCTCCCCAAGTGAACATGCTACCCTGGGTTCCTACCAGCAGCAAGTGGAAGCTGCCGCCTCTGCCATCCTCACTTACAGTGTTTGTTCTGGGATGCTGGCTGTGTGGACAGCGCAGTATCTTTGGCTTTCATCTCCCTGTAACATATGATGGAATCATTTTTCCATTTGCTTATTAGCTATCTGACTATTCGTCTTTGGGGAGGTATCTTTTCGGATTTCTTGCCCATATTTTAGCTGTGTTTGCTGTTTACTTACTCTTGAGTTTTATGACATCTTTGTGTGTCTTGGATACCAGTTCTTTATCAGATACATGTTTTGCAAATTGTTCCTACTTTGTAATTTATTCCTTTGTTCTCTTAGCTTTTTTAAAAAAAATATGTGTGCATATATATATATATATATATATATATATATATATATATATGTTTTAGTTTAAAGGAAGTTGAAACAACAATGTTTTCCTTCACATATCACGCCTCTGGGGCTGTATGAGAAAAGTCGTCACCACCGCCAAGGTCATCTAGTCTCCTCATAATTTAGCATTTTATATTCAGAATTATAATTTACCTGTATTTAATGTACATGAAAGTAGATTTGTGTCTGGATAATGTTTTGTTTTTAATATCTATGCCCAGAATGGAATATAGATTTTTCTATATTCTATAAATATATAGAATTTCTTGGCTTTAAAGGTTGGTTAATTTCCTTCCCTAACCCAGCAATTTCCCTACAGCACACATGTCAGTAGGCTGTGCCAGTCTATGTTGGATTAATTGGACTTCCTTGTCCCATCCACCTAGATCTTCCCTAGCACCTGCCTAACTCGTACTTTCTCTACCTCTCTTTTCTCATTACTTCCATCTGATGGATGTGACCAGATATTCAGTTTATACTGATTCTGAAGACACGAGCTGCAAGTCTCATGCAGCTCTGCCCATGCCCAGTCTACCCTTCTTAGCCTGAGTGTAAATTCAGGAAGGGCAAGAATTCTGCTCTTCTGGTTTATCCTAAGTAGCTTTACAGAGGTCTGGGCACAAAATAGGCTCAACAAGATTTATTGATACTTGCAGACGAGCTAGACGCTGGTGCTAGATTATCAACTGCCCTTTGGTCCTTGGGAGAAACCTGGCTACTGCAGAAAGCTAGGGAAGGAGCTGCCCAAGACTGACACATAGCATTCATGTCCTAGCATGGGTGGACTGCTGGCAACGCTGACTTGGATGTTCAAAGTAGCTTTATGCTCACGCCAACAAAAGGGCCTCCATGTCCTGGGAGAACTAGATGTGCCATCTGAGTAACAGATCATGAGCAATAAACATGTTTCTTTCATTATGATTTCTACATGGTCATGATGGCCAACCCACATGTTATGAAAAAACGGAGGTGGGGAGAGGATGAGAAAACTAAAAAGAGCAGGTAGTTTCCTGGTGATGGGATCCTTACATTATACCTAATTAATAGGCAGAGGAATGGTAATCTTCCACCCCCACTCTGGCCACATTTTGTTTCCATCTGTATCACATGTCTCTAAACAGCTCAGAAGGAACAAGGATGGAGAAGTGAAGGGTGGGTTGTGACCCAGCCCAAGCATCACAGCACAGAGAGCTGAGACATCTGAGAAACAATTTACTCAAGGAAAGCAGTGACTTCCGTTTGTCAGAACTACTTAACTGCCATCTTGGTCCACCCAGGCCAGTTCTAGGCTGAGAAGCTGTAAAGGCAGGAATCAAGGACACGCTTTGGGCTTAGCAAATGGCCAATGACCTGCTGCAGAGTTTCTACGGATTCTGGCACAGCCTTCACACAGGGATGAGCAAGCCTGGTTCCCTGGTGCCAGGTCCACTGTATCTGCCTTCCTAACCTCCAGATCAATAGGGATGCACCAGGGACTCGCTCAGCCTGGGGACAGCAGTCTTGTGGGAGATAGAGCCAGAGTTGGACTCCAGTCTCTTCTAAACACAAGCAGATACAACTATTCCTAATGTCATTCTCCCTTCACTGGAGCACCCCTGAATCTAGACTAGGAAATCAATCAGTCAATCAATAACTGTGTATTTCATGCTAAATGATCCCAATAAATGATAAAAAACCAAATTACATACAGATACCCTTAGGATATCCCAAGGCCCCTCCTCCAGACCAACTTACAGGACATAGCCCCTTTGCATTTAGCTGCTAAACTATCTCTTGGTACATGCTGTACTCAGTGACTCAGGGGCCGAAGCTACCAGCTGCTAGAAACAAAGATTAAAGACCACTGGTTGGTGTTGGTTGGGAAAATCAGATAGAGTTTCAGCTTTGCTCATAGCACGCAAAGAATAGCTGTAACCATACGCTAGATCGCCAGTTTAAACAAGAAGGAGCTGAGTGGACCAAGGAAGGAGTGGTACTGTGGGGGTGGGTGGGTCTGAAAGAGGAGCTCAGTGGCCGGAGAAGCAGGTGCACAAGTGCTCGAGAAGGCATACAGCAAGTCTAGCTATGGAGAAGCAGAGGCAAAGGAGGCTTGTACAAGCTGGAGGAATTCAACTATACTATGCTCTGGAGACGCTGGTGAACCTCTTGGTGAACACGCCGCGCACTATGCACCAGACAGAAGGCCAGCAATTCGACTCCCTGGATGTCCTGTCTCGAGCTGCTCACAACCACGGTGATCTTACCCTGCTTGGTTTTAGATTTCACCTCAGGCTGTAGCTACATGTTTACTATAAACACTTTAGAAGTCCAATTTGGAGTTTGTTTTTTCTTCTTAAGCATTTAATAACCCTTAGTTTATTCTACAGCCAATATATCGGGCCCGTTTTGTGGATGATACATATATCCGAAGTGTGTGTGGGGGGGTGCTATCATGGAACACCATACTGAAGGTCAGGGAAAAGGTGCTGCTGTCCTGTGTCATCCTGTAGTTGGTGTCTAACCAAGAGAAACAACTGCCTGCAGATAGCCTGGGGCTGAGGCTCAATCTGTTTTCACTAGAGAAAAGCGAAGTCAACAGCTTCCCGACTCTTCTACAGCTGGCGCTTGAGCATCCAGCTGCTCTGGTCAAATCTCGAATTCTTTCTGCAAAGACCCTAGCTGACAGGATTTACAGGGTGGTCTAAGAAGCATGCTGAGCAGTGTGCGCTCAAGTCACAAGACAGAACCTTCTGGCCCTGGTTGAATGGTTTCTGCGGAGTATTGGACAACTATCCCTAATACTTTATCTTGGCTACAAACGCTCAAAGTCCCAGATGGAATAAAAAAAAATTCCTTTTATATTCTCTAGCATAGGTCACAATTATACTAAGGTTTGAGAACAAGATGACACACAGGGCTGCTGCATACCAAGTGCTCTTCTGTATGGACGCAGACACAGAAGCAGCATCAAATACTGCCAGCTTTGTCGGGGGGATGGAAAACCGGGACAACACGAATGAGCAGAACGGACTCAGTTACTCATCTGCTAAATTCCTTGATGTTGTAACACTGAAGGAAATCGTAGCTAGCACAGGCAACAGCCATCAGCAAAGCCATCTCAGCAGAACAGCGCGTCACAGATCAAGGCTAAGAAGCGGTATGTTAAGACGCTCCTTTGTGCTGATGATGCTTAAGGGAAAAAAAAAACCACAACAAATCAAGCAAGTTCCAAGCTCAGGGGGAAGGTGGAAATCATGTTCATGGAACAGTAACCCAAAGTCAGGTTAAGCCGGAGAAATTCTGGTAGGACAGATGCTGGAGGTCGGTGGGGAGGGGACGGGGGCTATCGTACTTACAGTGAACTGGGTCGAGTAGGTTTGACCACATCCAGGTTTGAGTCGCTGGAATTCAGATTGGGCTGCAGGCTGCTGCTAGAGTTAAGGATGCTGTTTGCACTCGAGGAGACCGATTCCAAACTGGAGTTGATGATGCTGTTTCTCTGCTCCTCTGGGGAGGAAAACGACAAAAAGGGCCCATATGAATGCTGACAGAATAGGGAGAGGTTGCTCCCACACATACGGCAATTTATAAATATAGAGACCAACTTAAAATATCTGATGCTTTGAAAAAGTACGAAGGAGCCAGGCACAGTAGCATGTGCCTGTGTTCTTAATATTCGGAAGGTAGGGGCAGGAGAATTAGGAGTTCAGTGCCAACTTGACAAAAACAGACAAGTCAACCACACAATGAAAAAAAGTGGGATGTAGGAAAGGATACAATTTAAGAGTGGCACTGTGCATGTGTGCGTCGGGGGGTGGGGTAGCTCAGTGAGGAAGAGCACTTGCCATCAAGTTCCAGTCCTTGGAACCCACATGATGAATGGACAGATTACCCTGTGCTGAATTTACAGACGCACAGTTATACCCTCCAGTTTTCTCCCTCCTTCCCTCCCTCCCTCCCTTTCTCTGTCTCTCTCTCTCCCTTCCTCTATCTCTCTCTCAAATAAATATAAAGTGAAACAATCAAAGAGTGAGAAAAGAAAGGTCAAAAAGGAACAGGTCACATGGGTTTTAAAGCAAAGGTTTTCTCATGCTGAAGGGATGGAGGTAACCTCACCTTTAGTATAAGCCCGGCTTTCCCCTCCTAGGACACTATGATCCCACTTCCTCTTAACTTGTGACTTCCTTTTGATTTACAGATGCTAAGGACACAGAGAGGCCCTCATTGGCTCCTTGCCATACTTTCTTCAAAAACCCTTTCCCCTAACATTGCCCGACAGCTTCGGCCATGATAGACTTCTAAATGTCCAGTACATCAATACAGAATATCAATTTCCAGACTAACTTGATGGCCACACCCAAGAAACATCTGTTTACTCCTGGAGTCACACATCTGAGGTTTAACTTCAAGGTAATTCTTTAATAAGCAGAGATATAAGAGTTGCACAATTGTCTACAAATACAATACCCAAAAAAAAAAAAAAATTGAACCCATGGTCCAGGCCACACATTTATATTAGGAAATTACTAATTACTATCAGCTCAGAAAAGAGGAACCGGAAGTATCTCCGAAAGTTTGTCTCTGGCTGGCAATGCGCCCTCAGGGACATCCATATCATGGGACCTCAGATTCTTCTTCAGCTTAGGAGTTCTTTATTTTTATTTTGTGTTTATGGTTGTTTTGCCTGTACATGAACCAGTGCCTCACACGCATGCCCTGACAGATTCCTCCGGCCCCATGTGTGTGCTTGGAATTGAATCCAGGTTCTCCATGAGAGCAGCCCCTGTTTGTAACCACTGAGCAGTTGCTGCAGCCTCAGATCTGGATAAATCTGTGAAATGGGAAGAGTGAGGACTGTCCTAAACAGCTCACGAGCTGTCCTGGGGATCAAGCGGGATCATATGCAGGAATGTGTTTTATAAACATTGGACTACTGCTCAAAGAGAAGAACTTTCTGTTTCTTCTCATCTTAAAAGCCTTGGACACAAGACTTGAAAGATGTGGGGATGATGCAGCTAAATGGCATGGGTACCATGGCGGAGCAGCATGTGACAGACCTGGAATGTCTGTCTCTCCCCTCATTCTCCACACACTGGAATGCAATCAACTGATTTTGCTGGCAATTATTTCATTTGCCAAGAAGTAAGTGGATTAACTCTTATGGAGCCTTCATATATGAGTTAGAGGCATGCTCTATCTCCAAGGGACAGACCAACATGCTCATTTACAGAGGAACATTTGAACTCGGGTCTCCTTTAGTCAATTAAGGATTGAGAGCATTTAAATCCACTGTCCCTTGAGGGCTGGAGAGGTGGCTCAGTGGGGAAGGGAGGGGAGGGGAGAGGCAAAGGAGGAAGGGAAGAGAAGTGAGGAAGGAGGGACAGGAGGAGTGCAGGAGGAGGTGGACTAAAGAGCGAGTGAGTAGGGACTTACTACCAAGAAGAAAAAAGAACTCCTGTGTCCACCTGGTGACCACCGAGGAAGTGGATTTGACACCGCAGCAGAAGGGGGTAAGTCTCAGAACCCCAAAATCACAGAGGAGATGGCTGAGAACTTCTCAGGAGAAAGTTTTTTGTTAGGCTGACAGTCTTGATAGTAGGTAGGAAAGTGGACAGGAAAGGAAAGATTGTCCCAGAGTAAAATCAAAAGCAAACTGTCTGTCTCAGTGGTTCAGCCAAACTACACCAAGACAAACTTGAGGGCATTTGGAATAAATTAAGGAATAAAGGGGAAATGACTCAGTGTCTCTTAAGACGGGAAGCCCCGCCTCCTGTGGGCAAATGGGTACCTGCTCCTGAGAGCAAAGCAGAAGGGTAGAGGACACCCTCCAGATGAAAAGGAACCACCCTGCCCATTGGATGACTCAGGCCAGCTCTGGAGCCCTGTCAGGAGCTAGAACTGGGCCATCTAGATTGCTGGAGGAAAGGGGGTTACATGTTAGTGGACTTCAAAAGAGAGCAGCCACCAGATATGTGTCGCGCTCTGCTCTCTCTCTCTCTCTCTCTCTCTCTCTCTCTCTCTCTCTCTGACGCTCCTCTGCTGGCTAGAGTTGGTGAGAATGCTCTCCTTTCTCAAATCTGTTGTCAGGGAATGCCTCTGTATATCAGTCACCAAAAGCCAGAGCACAGGGACGAGGGGATGGGGTAAGTTGCAAGTTTTAAATATGAATCAGGAATGTGCTGGATGCTTTTATGAAAAAAAAATATATACATACACACACACACACACACACACACACACACACACATATATATATATATATTGGTTTTTCTAGGCAGGTTTCTCTGTATAGCCCTGGCTGTCCCGGAACTCACTCTGTAGCCCAGGCTGGCCTCGAACTCAGAAATCTGCCTGCTGCCTCCCAAGTGCTGGGATTAAAGGCATGTGCCACCAGTGCCCGGCATGAAAATATATTTTAAAGCACTGACAGTAGATATAGACTTGGTCCTTAATGACACAAACTACTCACGTGTAAGCATAGGCTATCTGGCTACACAGTGTCTATTCAAATGGCCTGTGAGGTCAGAGGTCACCTACTTTTCTAATGAATAGCTCCTGTATTCTGCATATCAAAAGCCCATGGAGAGTCACACATTAAGCAAGAGAATAATATGCAATCAAAATTTCTTCTGCTGGAATGGAGAGAGGTAGTTTTGTGAAACTGAGTTTTGCAGGTGCTGAGGCCGGGACCTTGAGACCGAAGCACTAGTGACTGTGGGCAGCATTGATGTTTTCTGTACAAATCAGGAGTGGAAAACACAAGTATGGGACCAAATCACAGCAACTAAAAATGGAAAGCCGCAGAGTAATTTTGGTGATGTTGTACTTGTTCTGGGGTTGCCATGGAAACGAGGAAGCTAAGCTCCCACACTCTTCATATTTACTAAGTGACTCCAATTCACTCTAATGGCAACTCCATCCAACAAAGGAGGCGGGGTCTGTTTATCACAGAGCCACGCCAAATGCACAGGTCTTGGCAGGCTTAGGTTCGGCTGGTCTTCTGAACACAGAGACCTAAAGAGTAAACATGAGACACAGATCCCTGTCGCTTCACAGGATGTCCCCACGCTGCAGCAGCCTGTCAAAATTTGGGCTAACATGTTATTTTTCCACAACATCAAAAAAAAAAAAAAAAAAAACCCAGAGGACCCATGACTCTGCACAGACAAATCTGGCAACCCCACCCTTCTCCACACTCAAACATGGAGGAGAAAAGGGAGTTACCAGGCAGCAGCTTTGCAAAGACCCAGAGTTTTACACAGAGAACAGGGAGGCACAAGCAAAACCCCCAGAGGCACTCTCGTGTTATAGCTGGGAGAGAGGAACACTCTCCTCTGCTTGCTAGGGTTTTGCAATGAAGTCTGTAATACATCATCCTGACAAGATAGGAGGATAATAGCATGGCAGCCTAATGAATTTTGCAATAAAAATGATGAATGCACAGCAGTTTCTGAATTTGCCATCTCTGGGAAACACCCAAGTGCATGAGAAGCTCAGACCTAGACATCCTGACTGTGCAGTGCAGATCCTTTCATGCACTGTAGCTTTCATTCCTGATAGCAGAGCAGACCACGCCAGAAGGAAAGCCAAGGTGGTCTGATTTCCTGCTCATTCGGTCAGAGGCCCTATGATAAGAACATTGTTGTGAACAGTCTGTGCAATATGTTTAAATAAATAGTATCTTGCACAATGACTGATGGAGCAAGCAAGGGTTTGATGAGTGAGAAAGAAGTGTGGCCAGCGTATGTATGGCTTACACACCTTCCGTGGTGCTCATAATAACTTTTGTCCTTGCAAAGGAAGGACATGTCAGTAGATGTGGATTTTGTGGAGAGTGGAGAAGGCACAGTGGCTGGCCTAGGGGTGAACTGACTCATTGAAATGAGGCACGGAGGCACAATAGAGAAGCCTGGTCCTGAGGCTCTTCACTCCTGTGGAGCTGCAGAGCTTCCACATAATGGCTATGCTGGGAACTGAAGGATTAGAGGTAAGTGGACTCTCCCCAGAGGCAACTTTGCTGCCTATCCTGCTGTGGAGTGCTGGTAAGAAACTATGCATTCCTCATTTTTATATCACGAATCATTATAAATTGGCTTGAGACAGTAAATAGATGATACAATTGGAGAACTTTATAGTAAGAAAACATCAATACATAGTAAATATGCATTCCTCTTTAATAAAGAAAATATATAAAAGCATAGATATATATGTATATATATATACACACACACGTACATATACAGACACACAGACACACAGTGAGAGAGAGAGAGAGAGAGAGAGAGAGAGAGAGAGAGAATAGATGTCTTTTAACAGAAAGATCACCCCACACCTAATGCTTCATTATCTGCTTTGCTCTCGTAATGCTAGCAGCACACAGATGTAACCCTTTACTATCCTTTGCTCTATTTAACGACTTATCTAAAACTTTCTTTATCGTCATTTGTCCTCTACACATCAGTTTTAATGGCAACATCAACTCTTTGGTTTTCAGCCACACACAGAAACCACACATAATTAAACAAAGAGCCACATTACACGTTTTGGAGCCTCTGCAACAACAGGAATCCATGTGGACAAACACGTCATCTGCCAAAGCAAACACGTTTGTCCAGAGCACTCAGGATCTCCAAAGGCAACCTGAGAAATGGCACAGGCTGCAGCTCTGACTGCTCAGAGGAAGGCATTACATAAGCCTCTCAACTGTGTGAATTCCCAGCCATTTTTCAACAAGGAAGACACGTATGAGAAGTATATAAGCTAAATTCTTAGTCTCTCACTGAGCCTGTCTGGGAGAGGGTCCAGCATGTATTAGCTGAACTAAAAGAATTAATCAGAGCTATAATCCCAGCAACTAGTTAACATGATCCATATGAAACAATGCCCAAGAATCCATTCCTGTCCCTAATCCACCCCTACCAACCCCAACAACATCTGCCAAGGTTTCTAATGTGTTTGTACTTGAGCATTAAGGGAGCTGTTTCTGGAAGCAGGGCAGCCACATTTCCCATGCTGGAGCCCTCTCCTTTGGAATCTGCAGGACCAGAGGGGAACTATGCTCCTATTCAACGGTATGGTGACACTATAGCCTGGTGATAATTATCATAATCACAGACAACAGTTATTAGGTGCTTACTGTGTCCTAGGCCTCATGTCAAGAACTTTACAGGCACTGGACTCATTTAATTATGGTAATTAGCCTCCAGGACAGCTGTTATTAACGATCAGTTTTACAGATGAGAAAACAGAGGAACAGAATGCCAGAGTGCTGCCCTCCAGGTGTCAGAACTATTCTCTCTGACTACAGGGCCTCTCACCCCAGCCCCTTCACTCCCTTCCTGGTAATGACAAAGCATCAGCACTGTAGTTGGTCTACCTTGAGTTACTGTAGCAACCAGAGTCTGGATCTCCTGTCCCTAAGAGTGCTGGAGAAGATGGAGCATCCGTATTGTTCCTAGGCTCCGTACAATGTAATGCACACCAATGTCTCAGAACCACTGTTCCAAGATGCTCATTTCAACATCTTTGTGTATATACTAAAAACTGGGGAGAAGACCACTCTTTGTTGTCAAGCTGCAGCCTCCTGGAAGAAATCACAGAGCTTCTCCAGGCTCACTCTGGTCCTTCTGGCTCTACTTTCTATAGCTGTCTTGAAAAAGTACAGCTTGGTGTTAGTGCCCTTCACTCAGATATACCAGTCCTCTTCTTCTGCTGTGCAGGGACCAGTGTGGAGACCTGGGGGTTAAACTGGAATCCCCTTTGCTATCCGCCGTCTGGTAGCACAGTTGAAAAACCTCCTTCCATCTGTTCAGAGGCGATCACAAATGAGAGTGCCTTGGCCTAGTATGTTAAAACCATCACTGAATGCTCACTGCTTTTAGCAGTGCTGGTTGGTGCTGGGTCAGGAGGGAAGGCTGCCACCTGGCTATAGATTGTCAGTTTGCATATTAAAAAAAACTCGTTCAATATGGCTCAACTGCCCCTGAAGTATCCCTGGAAGCTGGCACAGTTGGCTTTTACTACTTCTGTATCTCAGCTAAGCAAGGTTTTCACTTCTATGGCTCACAAACTGATGGAGGTCCCCTTGCACGGACAAAATGACTTAGCAAAGGGAGGACATCTGGGTGACAAACTCTAGCTCTCTACTTAAAGCCTCCAGTCTCGGTTTATCTGCCTAAGAATTGCAGCTCAGTGTCTACCTTATAGGATTACCAATTAGGGGGATGAGAAGAAATAACGATGGGCTTAGAACATTATTTGAGCTATAATTGCTTTTTATCATTGTTACTGAGTGAGCCTCAGATAGAGTTTGGTCTCAAGGGTTCTTTATTAAATGTATCCACTTATTCTTCCATACTGGATCCCCAGCCTAATGCAATTTAACTTCCAGATTCATGAGAAGAACTGCAAATACTTGGTCTTCCAGATTTGGGCATAACAGTTGTTCCTAACCATATTGTGTCTCCCAGGATTTACCCCATACACTGAAATTGGAAACTTGGGTCACAAGTGATTAATAGTGTAGCTTTGGGGAACAGTGATTGGGTACACATTTCCTACTTTGATTTTTTTTTTAACTGGATGACCCTGAGCGCAGCAACATTGAAATATACATTTTATTTCCCTCCAGCTAGAAAATAGGTCCTTTGCCTTTTACTGAATGACCCTGACTGCAACATTGGAATACATATTTTTTCCCTCCACCTGGAAAATAGGGCCATTGCCTTTGCCCAGATCAAACCCTCAATCCCTTCAGTATCTTTCTCAAAATTCCCCCTTTCAGAAAACACTCCTTGACCAACTACAGACAACTCTGCTAGTTAGTCCCTCTCCTCTTCTAATGGTTTGCATGTGTTGGTACAATGGCTTCTACCTTGTTCTTCTCCAGAGCTTTCATCTCAGAGTCTATTCCCATGTCATCCCTAGCCCCACTTCCACCATGTACTGCCTAAGCCTTCAGACTGCCCCAATTCTCCACCTCCATCAGAGCAGTAGACACTTCCTGGCTCCTCATCCTAAGGAGGCTCCAAGAGGCCTCTGTCATCATAAATGCAGTTTAGGATAAAGAAAGCTCAAGTTGGAGAAGACTTCACTCATTCCAAAAATGGAGGCCCTAAGTCATGTGCAGGTGGCTGGGTGTGTGATTGCTCTACCCAAGCAGAAGGAAAAACTCCTCCTGAAAAATGAGATGCATGCATGTCACGAGCACCATCTAGCACTCAGGATTCTTCCATGAGTCAGAAGTGGAGATGCAAAGACAGGACCAGGCCTATGAACTCTCAGTGTGACCTTCAGGACTGTCCCTTCAGAAAAGGAGGCCAATGATGATGACTCAAGGCCTATCACAGTAGTACAGATTTACCTCTAAGAGCAAGAAATTGGGTCTCATCTTCTGTAGACCAAGACCCTTAAAGAGAGTGACAATCTACTGAAAATAATGAGAACCTCAGAGGAACGTTCTTGAATCTTCCTGCCAGACAGCAGAAGAGCTGCCCAAGTGCTGTCAAACTGCAGGTGCTGCAGAGAAGAAATGAGAGCACACCAGGGCTCCATAGAGATCAGAGAGACAGAGACAAAACAGGAGATGAGCTTCCCCGGAGAGGTATGCATGCATGTGCACATACTGTATATTCATGTTCACCTAGCATGAACCTTCAAACAGTATAGGCTCTGTGACAGACGGGTGTCACAACAAACTTCAAATGTCAGATGAACAGTGAGTGTCCACTGTCAACATCTGAGCTCAATTCTAGCCAAGTGCACAAATTAAGAGGGAAGATTTGGAGTGGGTCAAAACTGAGAGGGAGCCACGTCTGTGGATTTGACATTTCCCGCAGGTGGTCCACAAGTAATTCTGAGATGGAATGAGGAGGACAACTTCTAACTTAGTAGCTAGGAATTTATCTTATTGTATAGTGCAGGGTAATATAATGTGTACATCAAAATTCATGTATTCAGACACTTCAAATACCAGAGTTGAGGCTGTGCAAACAAGTGAGTTGCTTTAAGATCAATTTAAAATGTGTTAAACAAGCAGTACATGCAAATAATGAGGTTGTGGCCCCAAAGTGTAAGAGGAGGTTGGTATAAATGATTAAGATTTGGGAGGCACTGAGCTAGGTTTGTGCAGAGGCCTAATTTGAAGGATGTCATTCTGTGGAAATATACAAATTGCTTTCACGGATTGCTGGTATAATCCTTAACTGTGCTTCTGCTCCACATTTGTTGCTTTGACAAAGTGAAAACTTTATAGTGCACTGTCACCTACTGGTGACAGTGACGACAAATCACGATTACATCCAAGATTACATCAAAGCTTCCCGCCTCCTGGCCCACACCTCCTTGCACCTTCCACTCCGAAGCCCCTGCTTAGCTTCCCACAGCAGCCTGGGGGCCATCCCCATTTCTCAGAAGAAAGTAAGTGCCCACATGCTGTCTTCTTACTATAAAATACACATAGTTCATATGAACACACACCATCCAAACAATGCACACATAGACATAGGTACCCTTACATACATGCATGCACATGCAGAGTTTTCTACTGAAATGCCTATGAAGCTAGGCCCTCTGCTAAAATCCAATCAGCTGGAGGCTGCAATCCTATTTCCTGTCACTGGCCGGGAGGAAGCTGTATTGCTTCATCGGCTGCAGCCAGGACACGGCAGCCTGTTCTATGGCTTAGATAGGCCTACTTTCACACATCCTTAACTTTAGGCTTCTGCCTCCTGTGATAAACACTAATCTCAGGCAAAGATCTAATTGGTTTCGCCTCATCTCCCTCTCCTCCCCTCAATGCTGTAAAGTGGGCTTCAGGACCGGGTCCCAGGCTGCAGCCACTCTAGGCAGACCATAGCCCAGCACTATCCGAAGCCTGGAGAAATGACCGACACAGCCTGCCTTGTCCCCATCTGCACCGCATACTGCTTAGCAGGAAACCTTAGGTGACCGGGCTCTCCTGGAAACCTGAGCCGCGCACATTACCCTGTAGCCTGATGCCTTATTCCCTCAGCAGATGGGATGAGGTCAGTCCTGTTCCAAGTGTTCCCTGGTACATGCAGAGGAGCCCAAGTTCTGAGCAGACTATGGAGAGAACGGCCCCCATGCTCTCCCCGCATCCCCTACACCAGATGTTCAAGAACACGGGCTACGGTGAGAAGGGAAGCCAACGTCAGGGCAGAATCCAACATGTCTATGGCCTAAGAACTCTTTTAGGAAACGATATGAAGGAAATGATCTGAGTAGACATAAACAGATTTAAATATAAGAATGGTAACACTAGCTTTACTTATGAAAGCAAAGTATTTGATGCAATCCAAACGGTGCTAACTCCCAAGGCGTGGCCTTACTATAGGAAATCAAAACATCTTTAAATGCAATGAGGTTCTGAGAGCAGAAATATTTTGATTTCATGAGTTATGACAAGGAAGAGGCCTTTACTTTTCAGTATAAAAGGAGTGAAACCTTGAGAGAGAAAACAACAGGATACAATGTAGATATGAGCCCTTTCCTTCCTGAGGTAAGGGGGTTGCTGTCCTCTCTGTACCTCTCAAACAGATCAGGCTTCACAGTCACAGGAGTCACCATCACCATCACTGAGGACCTATCCTGCCGCTGGCACCTGACACGTGTTATAGCCTTAGGCCGTCTGGCAGAGTTTAAGGCCTCTGTTCCTGCCCTGCACACATCTCTGGTAAAAGACCAGGCCCATTCCCTGATCTCTGCAACAGTCTGAGATTGTGGGAAACCACTGTCCCTAACCGGCAAGAATACAGGACCAGAGGCTTACCAAAAGTCTTCTATGGAGGCAGCCTTCCCTCTGGGGCAATCTGGAGCTTTCTGCCAGGACACTGTATGGCCTCCCTTGGGTCACACTTCTCTATGAACATCGCTGTTGGAAGCAGGGCACTAATTCTCTCACTCAAGCATGAACAGGTTACAGACAAGGCCTTATTCTCATATCCCTAGACCGTGAAGGCACCATGGAAATGTCAGCTGCGTGTTAGGACTGGTTTTGGTGTCTATGTGTAACAGCCTTATGTCAGATGCTGTAATGAATAATTTTGTTAATTCTCAGGTTTACCCTCTAGGGTGAACACTATTATCCCTCCTACAAACTGAGGATGAAGGGGGCAGAGCTCTCTACTATGGTAAAGCTGGAATAAAAGCCAATACTGGCTGACCTCCAATAGATCGTGAGGTCTTCACTCCCGTGATAGATTAACTGATTCCTCTTTATTTTGAGGTAGATTTGTACTATGAAGCTTTGGCTAGCCTGGTACATTCTATGTGGATCAGGCTAGCTTGAGACTTGCAGAAATCCTCCCCTGTTGCCTCTGCCTTCCAACTGCTAGGACACTTGTTTCTTGTCACAAAAACTGAAGTATGACTGTATACTTTAGGGCCTTGTACTCAATTATTGCAAAGAACTCAGAAGTCTTGAGATAAAAAAGTTTGGCACATTTGTGGTGTCATTTCTCTTCTACTTGGAAGAGAGAGGAATTAAGTCTTTAATTCAGTAGTTGATTCTAAATATTTTAAGGCGCTAACACAGAGAAGAGTAAGAGCAAGCAGAAACCATGGACAGGCACATGCTAGCAGACATGTGACTCCTCCGATAGTAACTCCATACCAAATTAGGGAAGAAGGACTGTTTCTATGACCTGCCGACAAAGGTGGGACCTCAGGCAGCACCATAGCCAACATCCTGCTATGCAACAGGAAGAAAAGGCTCAGGTTGTTGCCCAGACACCTCTCTTAGTAATGGAACCAGGCAGGGCACAAGAGGACAGAGCCTTTAAGACACCAAAGGCCAGCAGCACACAGTAAGTCTAATGATGTCCACAGCAAGCCATGAGGCAACAAGGATGTCTCCACACACCACCCTGTCCCTGGGCAGCAGAGACTCACGTTTTTCTGTGGATGGCACGGCATGGAAGAGCGTCAGGGGCCTCTCGATGCAGGATGGGGGCTTGGAGTCACTGCTTTTCTTCCGGGACAGGTGTAGCTGGGCGTTGGTGAGGGGCACATCAGGCACCGTGTTGAATATCTGCGCATCAGGATGACAAGAAGTTACACAGTTCTATGAACTAGGAAGAAAGCTAAGGACTGCGTCATTATGACCAGGAGCATAGTGGTAACAGAGAACAGGGAGGAAAAGCTGGGAAAGGCCGCCACAGAGACACTTCTAGGCCAGCTCTGAGCACTTTCTCTAGTAACTGATCCTAGAGTTCAAGTCTCCTTTTAGTCCCTTCTGATGTACACAAGGGACTGAAAAGAAACAGAGATAATCTAAACCACTGTCTGCTGACAGTGAAGGCATTTTACTGCCGTTGTCTAGAACCAATTTATCCAAACACCTTTCCTTTCTTCACTGGGTCGCATCCCCAGTCATTTACAACTGCTTCCCAATTTTATTTCAGACCATAAAACATATTTAAATTATGATCCCAAACTGACACAGAACAGGGAACATTGTTCCTCCTCCCCAACTATCCTCAGTGAGTACAGCCTTAGTCCTTCATCAGCTCTGTGGTAACTGGGAAGGTGAGCTTTATCTTATTTCAAAGGATGGAAGTGGGTGACTGATAAACATACACACACACACACACACACACACACACACACACAGACACAGACGCATGTACATATATGTACCAACTTGGAAAATATACAAAAGTCTAAAAAAAAAAAGGAAAAAGAAAATCCCTTTCAGTTCTATTATTTACAGATTATAACTTTTAAGGTTTTGTGTTCTTGTAAGTTTTTTAAAACATCATTTTGTTGTTATTACTTAAGACCACATGTAGTAGCTACCTTTTTAATTATTGAGGCAAATACCAGGCAAGAACCAACTTAAAGGAGTTTGATTTATGATATAAGGGTACAGTCTACTGTAATACAGATGTGAGGTAAGGGTGTAATGTGGATGAGAGGTGAGGTGCCATCTATCCCAGTGTGAGCCTGAGGCAAGGGTGCCGTCTATCACAGTTTGGAAGTCATGTTGGTGGGAGCACCAGCTCTGGCAGCAGGAGCACAGGGCTGCTTGTTCACATCTCAATGGATCAGAAATCTGAGGCAGACTAGAGGAAATGGGCGTGTCGATAATCCCCAAAATCTGCTCTCAGTGACTGCCTCATCCAGATATGCTCCACGCCTCGCAAGTCTCATGAACTCCCTAAGTAAGAGTTTCAAACGCAAGCCTTTAGGGAATATCACACACTGAATTGACATCAATGTAAGAGAAACTAAAACCTTACCAACTCTTACTTGCCTTACTATAATAGTTCTTTACCCTGAGGCCGGTACTTACATGTGCTTACCATCTGTAAGTAGCAGCCACTTACTGTGGCTCCTGGGATGCCAGGCACAGCAATCTGTGCTTTATAGGCAACTCAATGAGTTCTCAGCAATTCTGCATCGCTTCTAATGTCCCAGCATTTTTACCAAATCATATAAAAATGAAGCTGTCGAAGTTATAGATATAATTACAGAAGACAACACAGGCTCCCCTTCTCTTAGATGCCTCTGTAAATGCATATGATAAAACACTCACTCAAACAATCACCAGAATTCTTTTGAACACCCACTTTGCAGAGGCTCCCTAAGTGTAGTGGTGAATGAAGCAATTGTGTTCCCTGTGGTTAGAGGATTTACAGTCCAGTAGCTGTGATTTACTGAGTACTTGCCACACCAGGCATGGAGCTGAATGCATTGTATGAATTCTCATTAATGCTAAACACACTTTTCCACAGCTGAGATTATATCCTTTACATAGTTTTATACCCTACTTATCTTGTGTAACATTATATTGCAGCATTCAAAGATGATTCCAATGGGCTACATAAGCACCTCAAATTTACTAAGACACTAAAACTGACTGATCCTTTTGTTATAACCTCTTACACTGTGACATCAGCCTCCTGGATGTCCTCTTTCTAGCAGTAAGAGCTATAGGAGGATGGTGGTGGCCCTCTCCATCCCTTTCATTTATGGCTGGCTCTAAGTATCCCACAATTATTCTTGTGGCCCTCTTCTCTGTGTATATATTTTAAAGCAATGTCCAAAGCTGATATGCAGGAAGCTAAGTCACAAGAATTATGGGAGTTTCAACTGGAACAGCTGTTCTCTCAGGGTTGGCAGATCCTTGGCTCTGATGATGCCAGCCAGTCGGTGAAGGCAGTCTCACTCCCAAACACAGCTGTCGGGAAGGAAGGCCACATTGTTACATTTTCTCTATTAGACTCAAACTTGAAACAGGATAAAGTGAGCACTGTAAAGAGTTGAGATCAACTGGGGCAAGGGTTAGGCAGAGAATAAGAAACTTTCATCTCCAGAGCAGCCAGAGCCCCTGGTAATAAACCGACTGACTAGCATTCACTTCTGCAATCTCTTGGAGCCTTTATAAAGTAACGCAAAACGGAGGGGCTGTGGTTCCTGTTGAGCCCAAGAGTTGTAACCTCTAAGAAGCTCTCCCTTCCTCTTCCCCTCCCCATGCTGAGCCTCAGCCACTCTGCAGTTGACATCTCAATGAACACTCTCATTGACAGTTAAGATGGCGTCTAGATATGTGTGCTTGTGCCAGCTGAGCTCTGAGCTGGGCATCTCACATGACTCCTCCCTAAGCTGAAGGTCATCCCAACCTAGGGCATGGCATGACCATTTCACAAGAGCCATCTCTGATCCTACCCTGTGGATCTAACAACCAGGAGTGAAGCCCTGGGGTTGCAGCAGCCATTCAATCAATTCATCCTCTCCAGCCAAACTTCATGGGAAGCAACTGCCCACGTCCCACGAGAATGGATTGTTAACAAGTAATGCATCTCTTAGCCCTCTTTTGTCTCTGGCCCAGTATCTTCAGCAATCCCTTGTTGAGAGCATCTAGTAATGAATCCAGAGTTAGGGGCAGGCCAGGTTGGAGTAGCCTCCCATAACTCTGCCTCTGGCATCCAGATATTATCTTTCTTCCTAATGAAGAAAGATATATCCATTATCCACTATAGTGCAGTGGGAGAAGATGGCAGGTTGCATTTTAAATTCAATTGTCGATAACAAAGAGAATATCTATTCTTTCTAAGAACTGTGGCAGATGTTCATTTAGACACAGACTAGGTTTTAAGTAAGACACATATTTACACCGATGTATGAAAGACGGTCCCACAGAAACAGTAGGAAGTGACATGGGAACACAAAAAGGAGAATGCCTCTCTGCTCATTTGCCATTTTCTCGAAAAGTTATGTAAGCAGACCACAATCCTGTCTACAAGAGAACTTTTACCATGGGTAGGCACTTCAACACCAAAATCCAGTTCTATGGTACAGGCGTCTAGAGAACTCCGTTAAGCTGTCCTTGGAATCAAATACAAATATAATATGCACAAGAGCACACTGCAAAATATAAAGTGCTAGGCACAGGGCCAACACGTTCTTCATACAAGTTAAGTTTTCCTAAATGCAAGGGCACCTTTGTAAATGAAACCGCCTTGACACAAACATCCAGTAAGAAGCTGGGGTTGGCACGGTGGTATAGGACTAATCTGAATACTCAGGAGGTTAGAGCAGGAGGTTTGCTTTGCAAGTTCAAGTCAAGGCTGGGCTGGGCTACACACTGAGTTCAAAGCCTGGAATGTATAGCAAGAATGTAGAAATGACTGTCCACATGGCTGCTGCTCATTTGGAACACTTCAGAACACCCCAGATGATTTTCCAGCTATCTTCTGGCCATGCCAAAGGTTTTGTCTGTGATACAAGTTAAAGCTGGAATTCTCATGAGTCTGAATTACACAGCGCTGTGGGTCACTCCAGCTCTACTGCACAAATGAAGTTTTCTTTGGGCCATGAAGAAAGCCGCTATACAAAGGACCCTGTAATCTTTGAGCATTAACTCATACAATCTACAAAGTCTACCACGTGTTGGGAACAATGCACTCATTTCACAGAGACTTTCCAAATGAGCACAGAGAGGACAGCTTTAGTCTGTGCCCCAAGTGTCCTGCTCATGCTCTTGGACTTACGCACTAATTCCAACTTAATCAGGAATGCCTTACACATAAAAGCCAGGAAGACTGAGGCCCTGCCAGGAGCCGCGAGAGAATAAAATTATAAAATAAAAATACAACTGAGAGGAACTTTTCCAAGTAGTCCAGATTTCAAGTTCCCTGTGAGTGGAATTAACACATCCATAAACACCAGGCTACTTTTTCCCCTTAAGCCAGGCAGGACAGTGTCAGGGTTACAGTCAACCAGCCTCGGGTGAATACCAGGTCTTGAGGCACACTCACACAACACCACCAGACCTTTCTATCCGTGAGACCTGCCGTACTGTCCTATCACCGTATCAAATATAAGAAGGGAATTTAAAGTACTGTGATGTGTAAAAGCAAGCAAGCTTCGAAGCCAGAGGGACCTGTGGTCGAATTCTGGCTTTGCCACCTCCTAGCTGTATTATCTCAGACAAGGTCTTTAACCCCTCTGAGCCCATGTCCCTTGTAAAGATGAACACATAACACCTGCTGTGTACACGTTTGGAAAAGACAAAGAATATAAAATGAATAACATTACACTGGTAAAGCACATAAAATTCACTGAGTGTTTCCATGATGTTACATTTACACGCCTTAAAGGCATGAATGACTCCTTACACAGTAACTCTACCAGGGAAATGCAGTTTCTGACATCCTGTAAAGAAGGAAATGAAGTCTCCCAAAAATCAACTCACTTGTCCAAGGTCACACAGCTAGACAAAGACCTAGATGTCCTGATTGACTGAGGCCTCGCTAGCTGGGTCTTCTGGAGTGTTCTGAGAGACAGATGATAGAACATAAAGATCACAAGCCTTGTGGGCTGGCAGGTTAGATTTTAGGCTTTTGATAGGTTTGTGCCCTTGAGTAAATTATTAAGTGTCTGACCTCCAAATGTCTCATCCACAAAAAGGCCCAGGACCACAGTGAGTGCACCTAGCAGTTTGGCCTTTGCTGTGCAAAAGACATTTTTTTTTTTAATTTAAGAGAGAGACAGAGAGACAGAGTGGCTAAAAGTCAGAGAGACAGAAACATAAAGTATAAGAATAAAGATCTCAAAAATGAATTATTTGAGCTCAAAACATGAGAATTTAATCTGTAAGTGTAAATTTAACTACATTTCTTACAGACTATCAGCTTTACCTACCTGCAGCCATGTCAGTATTGATGGTCTTTTTCCCCCACGTGTGACCTACAGAGCGTAGGGGTTTGGGGCTCTTTTCAGGCCCATTTGATACTGCGGAGCCTGACACTTGTGGAATTTGTTCTTAGCTGCCTTGCTCCCTCAGTTTTACACCTTGGCTAATCCTGGCTGTCACATGCCCCTGCAATTTAAAAGGATTAGGAGTCTCTCTGTAAAGTGGGCCCTGTACACTTTATTATGTGCTGTGGTTTTTATGGGAGGAAAATGAGGTCACGATGAAGAGCTTCTGAGTCTAGGGCTGGGATGACAAGAAATCACTCTCCAGTCTTGGGATCGCAATGCAGAACTGCAGCAGGCTAGCTGACAACTGATGCTGGGAACTGTTCTTGAGACACAAATTTCTCAGGGTCTCAGGCAACACCTGAGCAGCTCCTCTGCTCACTGAAGCTGTGAAAGCACAGGGCAGGTGGAGCCTGAAGCCCAGCCACTTCAAGCCTGTGACTCAGGCAAGCCACTGCAGGGTTTATCATTAACCATGAAAAAGCCAAATCCAGAGGCTATAGCTACAGAGAGTTTTGTTTTGTTTTGTTTTTGGTTGTTGTTGTTGTTTTAAAAGGACAATTGAAAATCTTAAACCCTGATGGTATCAGCACTTGGGGTGTGGGGTAGAGATCAATAATTTGGAAAGCAGTTTGAAGAATTTTACTTAAAAATCCCTCAAAAGGAACCATTATATTTAGTAACTAAACACACACACATACAGGGGTTGTGGTGGTGGTGGTGGTGGTGGTGGTGTGTGTGTGTGTGTGTGTGTGTGTGTGTGTATGTGTGTGTACACGAGCATGCGTGTGCGTGGGTGTAGGTGTGGATGTGTGGGTGTGTGCACGAGATATGATTTTCCCTCTCCAGAAAGAGCCTAATTTCCTGCTACCTCTGCTAACAGAGAAGAATTAGATAAAATACAACATCAAACTGTAGCCCCATTATAATATCTTGAGGGATATTAAAAAGCTTTGCAATATAAGTAATTGCTAGTTTACCTAGAGTTAAATAGGGGTAACTATGCATTCAAACTGACTAGCTCCCTACATTAATAGAGTATTGCACACAGCAGCTGCTGTTAAGAAGGAAAATGTTAGAGGACAGAGAAGAAGCACTGTGTTCTGGTGTACAGGTCCTTCTTTCTTGCTTCCTCAGGTTTACACAGACAGAATCCAAACGAACAGCAGGATGGTTGCAGTGAATCTGGGCACCTGTTATCATTACTAGTGTTAATTTTGCATACCAACAAATGTCAAATATTAAGAAAATGAAAAGCAAATGCCAAACACCTGCCAGTTGCAGATTGACCAAGTGCATATTAATTAATATACAATTTGTGTGTAAAGTCAGAGAGTAAGTAGTGCAATAAATTCGGTGCCATCAACATTTTTCCCCCAAGGGCAAATGAAGGCAACTGAGTGGGCTGAGGAAACAAGCTACACAGAGCTGGGCTCTTACCTTGTGTATTCAGTAAGGTCATCTAAGGTTGCTAGCTCATCTCTGGCACATGAGGCCAAGAGTTAACATATATTAAAAAGAATACACTTCTGACCGTTGTTAGTAGTTAAAGATCTACTATTCTCTTATCTCTCCCAAAGCCCACTGATAGATTTCAAGGGAACGATCACATTTTACGGATGCTAATGGAAGCACCACACACTACTCACAGGCATGTGTGCACAGAGGCATCCTCCTATTTCTCTAGAAACCTTCTCCAGAGCCACATCCAAAAGAAATGCCATCAACTGTCACAGAACGCAAGGAATCAATCTCCTATTGTGTTGGAACTGAACCAGCCTGAAGCATAGTAAGGAAGCAATGTGTTTTCTTGACATGTGTCTGTTCTTTCTCAGCTTCTAAACCTTTAAAAACCATTGACACATTAACCCTTAGAAAGTGATCGGAGGAAAACTTTGTAAGAAATTGTTAAATTTCTATAACTGGGGAATTTCAGACGATAGCTATAATATTTTATTTCTTTATTTCTAACTAGATACATGAATATTATCTCCACTATAATACCAAGCATTTGTCTACTTGATAGTTTAGGCTTTCAGGTTAAACTGTGAGTTGGGGAGGAGTCTAGTCATATAGAATTGGAAATTTTAAAGAAATAACCATTACTATAAAGCAAATGTGTTGAGAGCCAAGATCTTTGCTTTCTGGGCTTTCAATTCAAACACTTTCAATTCTGTACTTCTCTAATGGCCACAGAATGCCAGTGGAGTTCTAGGTGTATAGTCCCTGGAGGAAAATTATTCTTAGGCATTTGAGGAGACTACCTACTGATTTCCACACTGGTGCAGCCAGTGTGTAAGTCTATGGGCAGTGTATAGCAGTTCTCTTCCCACATCCTCACTAGCTGCACCAATGTGTAAGTCTATGGGCATTGTATAATGGTGTCTCTTCCCCACATTCGCCAGCATTTCTTGTCATTTGTTTTCTTGATGACAGCCATTCTGGCTTATTGAGATGCAATCTCAGACTAGTCTTAATTTGCATTTTCCTAATGGAAAAATATGCTGAATTTTTTTCTTGAACACTGCTAGGAAAATTAAGTGAGGTGGTAGCTACCTGGCTGCTTAGACAATATCTTGTGAATAAGTTGTGAGTAAAAACTATTTTTATCAAGTTATGTTTCTGGACCGTAGTTATTAACATTATCCATCAGTTCAACTGAATAAAAAAGGAAATGCGTATGCATTACCAGCATGGACTAGGGAATGTCAAGGATCCTCCAACTTTACTGGATCTTATGGATTCTTTTACTCTGTCTTTTCTTATTCAGGGACATTTGCTTCCTAATAACTTTGTAGAATACTATCTCCCTCTCAGATCAGCTGGAACAAAGTCTCCAGACCTTTGAGACCCAGTACTTGTGTGGGCTCCAATGCTTTCCCTAGCCAGTATGAAGGTGTATCACAGACTCCTATGAAGGACAAAGGAAGGTTCTCAGTAAAAAGAGCTCAGAAAGAAGGAAGTTTCTGCACTCACAGGCACTGTCTGGAACGTGTGTAGACTGTATTAGCTCAATTTATATAACTAGAGTAAAATACATGAGGCTGGGTAACTTTTGGAAGAAAAGAAACTTAGTCTGGTTCATAGTTCTGTAAGTTTAAGGCCAAGGAACCATATCTGATGGCAGCCTTCTTGCACGTGTAGGTGTAGGGCATTGTAATCGAAGAGACAATGTGAGTGTGTGTGTGTGTGTGTGTGTGTGTGTGTGTGTGTAAGAGATAGAGGGAGGGAGAGTGGGATTGAGGGGGAGAGAGAGAGGGAGGGAGGGAGAGAGAGAGACTGTCGATCCTTTTGTGTTCTGATTGCTCTCTTACAAAGTGATATTTAGTCAGGTGCTCAGTCTAAACGCCAACATCTAAGTCTGATCCGTAAGTAAACACCCCAGCCTGGCAGAAAAGGTGAGTGCTATAGAAAAGGAAAGGTGGTGGACAAGGGAAAGGACTGGGCCTATGACATTCTACGTGCAGAAGTCTGGGCAGTCCCCCGCTGAAGACACTTGTGAGTGCTGAAGAAAACATGCCATGTAGTCTTCAAGGTGGAAGAGTGTCCCATCCGGAAACAAGGACGCAAATTAGGAGGCTCTTGTCAAAATTCAGACCAGGGGTGACAATGGTTTGCATTGTTGTTATCCATAATATTGTCACGTGCAAGGACTGGTCAGAATCTAAATTTGTTTTGCATGAATTCTATCTAGGCAAAGGTTTTTTAGGAAGGGGAACATGTATCATTATTATCTTTTTAAATCAAATTCCAGAGTTATGTATGTGAAAAAGCCACCTGGGGTAATCGACACAGGCTCTGAGCAGCTTCTCAGGGATTTGCTACTAAGAGTAAAGAGACTGAGCAGGACTTAAATGGTGCTAAGGAATTTCACGATGAATGGGGGTGAAGGGTGGTCTTGAGACACACTGTTGTTTTCCGGAGCTCTTAGTAACTGTGTTCACTTGACAAGGTCAAGTTAGTCAGAATTCCAGCAAGGATGAGGGGCGGGGCCTCCCAGGCTACTGAGGAGCTGCTGGAATTGATGGCCTCTGGAGGCTTCATGTGCTCTAGTGGATGTAGTCACACCGCTGTGCATGCAGGTAATGACTGACTGGACTAAACTGGATTTTAAGGGAGAAGGCCATGAAGGTGGTAGGGGGTATACTTGAGGAGTCCGGGGAGAGCTGGAGGGGAAGAGCATTTCACACCTTTATACAGCTCCCTAAGGAAAAAAAGCTTAACAAACAACAGACCGGCTATTCCAGTGACTTAAAAGCAAAGGTCACAAGCATATATAAACACCTTCAAATGCACACGCATGAATACATGCACGAACATATGTATGAAACTTGTACTATCTACACAATCAAAAACTAGACTGCAGAAAAAGTACTTGCAGCACAAATGGGAAAACATACCTAGTAGTAGCAAGCCCATACATTTCTAAGATAACCAAGTAAAAAGTAAAACGGTACCCCTTCACTGGACGACTAAGAGAAACAGCAACAAAGACTGCCCAGCCCAGTCCCCGATACAGAATAAGGACTCAATGAGATTCTATCCATCCCCACACCTCTAGAGCCACTAAGAGCCACTAAGAGCCAGTCACCTCCACCAGTATTCTCACATTTATCACCACCAGGACTATGACAATCAGTGACTTCACCATCATCACCATTCAAGTGCCATTAGCAATGCAAACCTAGCCAAGTCTGAAGATCCGTTCCAGTGTGTGGCCCCATCCGCAGGCTGAATGCTCGACCCTCTGCCGCCAGGGACACTTCTGACTCACCTTCTCATGGTTCTCGATTAAGATCTCGATGACAATGTTCTGAAACTTGATGTCCATGATGGCCGCCACAGTTTCTTCCTGCGGCCGCAGCAAGGTGGGTCCAAACACCACGCCCAGGTTTGCCACAGTCATCAGATTCTGCTTGTGGTTGTTAGCAACACTGGAAAGGGGAAAGAACAAGTGAGAGATGTCGTGCACACCCAGATGGCTCCCCTCCTTGGGTGCTTCTGGCCTCCCTGCCTGCATCTAGAGCAGGCAAGACTCAGGACATCTCTGGATGCCATGAATCAACGAGCAAGTTTTCTTTTGTATCTTCAACTACAGTGTTCAGAGATCTCATTCAACATTCACTTCAGGGTATGATTCCCACTGGGCCTAAAACAGCCAGCCAACCAGCCAAGGCCATCTGCCAGGTGATGAAGTTTTGCTCACCTAAGTCACTACTCTCTAAGTCCATCCATCTTGATTACAACTTCTGTACCTGTCTGTTTCTTAAACCACCAAGGTTTTCCCTCTGCATTGTCTCCAATGCAGGTCAAGAAGCTCCTAGTTTTATTCATTTGCAAAGACAGACACAACTTTCTTTCAAAAGGAAATAGCTGGTATTTAAACCATGTCAGGAAACCCTAAGTATTAAACGCTCATTTGATTAAACACAAGGCTTGCATTAAGTGAAACATGTGGCATCAACAGAAATAAAAAAATGCACTACTGTTTATCTGTGTGTTTATACTGCATGTACACTCAACGTTTAAAGAAGGGATGAGGTCAGTAGTGGCTATGTCAGAGTAATCTGCTAAATATACATGCATATTTTTAGATAAAAAAACTATTCAAAATACATATATCTGAACTCCATGCCCAAGCTATAAAATTCAGTGGTTCATAAGCCCCTTGAATAAAAACGTAGGGATGGGTCACTGGCAATACACAAGTTAGTGCCATTCAGCACTGTTAGAAAATACTAGAAGATTCCTTAATCGCCTGCTGGAAGAAGGAAGCTATTCATTACTAACTCAAACCTAGAGGGAAATCTGGGAAGAGACACTTCCCATAGACTGAGGTGGCCAGTGTTGGCTCTGTTGACACTTAGTATCTTGCATGCAAGCCTAGCACTGCCTGCACTGTTTCTCCTGTAGACTTCCATTATGTGGGAGAAAGGATTCGCCTACTTTAAATGTCTGCTTCTAAACCCCGTCTTTAGTGAAATTTTACTTCAACCAATTTTATCATTTGATGTACACTTTTGGATATGTACAAACTTAGATTTGGTGTACACTTGTGGATACTCATAGAAAAAGCATACCTTGCCCCAAATCCTCTCTACATTTCTGCTACTTTCCATTGACAAATGACACGTATGTACTTTGGCAAACATGAAGGCATTAGGTTCCTCCTCTCTTTAAAAGGAGTAGTGAGGGTGGATGGCATGTCCACTTCATTGCCTGTGGTTTGGGTGGGTTGAATGTGATCATGGGTGGGAAGTGGACTGATAAGAATAATTTTCTACCGCCCTCCTCCTCTGCTCCCACCTTTCTGCCCTTGCCCGTGTCACTCTGTGGCCTAGAACGCCCTTGCTAGCTCTGTGTTTGACAAATCTTCTCTGTAAGGCTCAGCTCACATGGTCCCTTGCTTTGTATACTGTTCTGGTCTCTTCCTACTCCTCCATCCTGGACTCAGACAGATGCTCTCACTCAGTGATGACGTCTCCGCCATGAGAATGAACACAGACTGAGGTATTGAACCTGACAGAGCCAGTGACAAGCAGGATGACACGTGATGAAACTTAAAGCATGATGGGAACTTCTTGGTAGATGTAAGATTAATATTCTCAGCCCAACTGAGAAATGTCTAATGAGTATCAATAATGTGGGGATAATTGTACCTAGACTATCCCAACCTCCCTATCCCTCAAAGTCTCAGGCTGTGTTCCACGTCTTAGATTTAATTAATGAGTAATAATTACTCTGATTTGCAGGCCCTGAGGTCCAAAGGCATTTGGAAAAACAGTATAGAAATTCTGGGTTGGCAACTCTGAATATAAATAGGCTTGAGGCTACCCAACAAATTCATTTCCCATTTAATGATCCATTTTATTCTGGAACTTAAAACACATTGATCTAAGTCTCGAGAAACGTTTTAGGGACAGGCTTGTACCTTCTCATTGCTGCCATTATATCTGGGCACTGCAGAAATAAATTGGTCTGTCACTTGATAACTTCGGCTCACAACTTGGTACAGCTTTGTTCATTACTCCAGAGTGAATTATTAATGACTTGAGATCTCCGTGTGTTCCAGGGAGGAAGGCCTAGACCTCAGCCTCTGCTGGCACCAGCCGTGAATTATAGCTTGACGGATTTACAGACGTGTGGGTAGCAGGCTGGCAGGGTGCTGGGAAGCCGGTCCAGCAGAAGCCTCGGGACTCATTCATTAGTGAGATCCATAAAACACTAAGGCTGCCTTCTGTTCTCTTTAATTGTACTGCCTGGGCTCCTCCTCACACAGTTCAGAATGTCATGTTGAATCCTGTCTTAGCATCTACACACACATGCTTCTTATGTGTTAAATTCTCCATTGACATGTGCCTTTCGGTCCACTGTGTCCACATGGGCTACTCTGCTGAGGTGCCTTCCATAAACATTACAAGCTCCACCTGTGAGGGTGCAGGGAAGGAGTTCACCTGTCAGGGGAGGAAAGGAAGCCCTTGCTCCTTCTGTGACCCTCGGGGAAGTTGCTGGGAATCTTTACCCTATGCTCCATGCAACTGGATTACAGTTAGCAAGTGATGAACGTGTTTCAGTGAAAATGAGCATGTTCGAGGGACTCCTATTGTCTTTGTTTTAAGGGAATTAGCTAGACAGTCTGGATCTGATACCCTTTGGGAGAGAGAAAAAGGGGGAAATCACTTCCAGATGAAGGGGGTTGTAATACAGAGAGCATCATGACGGGTAAGACAGTAGCCCACCTTTTTAGAGGCATATTAAGAAAGGCCCTCATACTACATAGAGGTCACGTCTGTTTTCCTTGAGTTGAAATGGGAATTAGGGCCATGTAAGTGCTGTGTTCTTTACAACCACAGACTGCCACAAAGGCCTCAAATACCTGTAAGCCTAGAGCAAGGTTTGCAATCTGGTTGTCTCTGAGTCCTGGGTGCCTGTGTATACTGGACGTGATGTGGTAGTGGCAGGCAGGGTCTACACAGATCCTGTGTAGTTATAATAAGCCTCTAATAACAGCACAGAACCATTGCTGCCTTCCCCGCTCCAGCCTCCAGAACCAACTAATACAGAACCTCAGATGCAAAGGATGATGGAGGCTTTACAAAAGGACCTAGGATGTTTTATGTACATTTGGCTTTCATAATAACTCTAGATTACTAGTTTGGATCTTTCTGACCATAAGAAATGTTTCATACAACACACATATACATGCACAGCATACATATACCCAACAGTTAGTGGGATGCATCTGATATTTTATATACTCTTTTAAAATTTACTAAATTGACTTTGCAACCCACTTTTGCACCAAGAACTACAATTTGCAAAGAGCATTGTGTGCAAACACCAATTCCTACATAGAAAAAAAAATAAGGCAGAGGGAGATGGTCACCCATTGGCTAGTCAGAGAAAGAGTGGCTGGATAAAACTCAGGTCACATGGCCTTCTCAGGCAGGAAACAGGAATGAAGACACCTACCACATAACTGGGAAGGCTGTTAAAGCACAGGTAACTAGGCACTCTCTTGGCATGGTTTACCAGCCTAATAGAGGACAGCTGCTACTGTCATGGTGCTAGGACAAGGAGTGGGTCACAGCAGGTACCAGTTTAAAGCCATACTGCAGGAATGTTTAATAGCTGCTTTGTTTGGGGGCAAGGATAAGTACTTATCCCACTGTGTTTTATAAGACAAACAAGCAAAACCAAACAAACAAACAAACAAACAAACATGACACATTTGACATCTGTAGAAATGTTCAGGAAACCACGCACTCATCTTCCTTCACTTACTCTTCAGCGTCTCTGGCACCACAGGCTGAGAGGCTCCGAGCTGCTTCATGACACCAACAGCTTCATGCCCTAACCCCCCTAACAAGCAATCGAAGCTCACTACCCTGCAAAACCAACTCGGGATAGCGCGTGTCTACTGTAGCTGCAGCCAGCTTGTTCCTTCACACCGAGGTTCCCATTCCATCTTTCAGGGCGCCTCTACACAGACAGCTCCCTTTTCTCAAGTGTTGTAAGAGGAAAGCTGGATGATGACCTTGAAGTGCCTCCTGCAGAGGATGCAGGCAGGCTTACGGCTAACACTCCTGAAAGCGAGAGAGTAGGTGGGAGATCGAGCAACAGTAAACATCACCTCAGTTGCTAACACCTTCTTGGGGAAGCCCCAAGGCTGGGCTGAGGATGGCTGAGGATTCGCTAGAAACGAAGCTGCTATTTTGTGGTTAACCAGCTAAGTGTTAAGTTTCCAGGGTTCTTAATTTGGTTGCTTTCACCAATTTCGAATCCCTAAGTGTGTGTTGCCTAGATACCACTTGGACTTTCTGAGGTGGGACTAGTATGAGGGTGTTGGGGGATTCTGCCAAGAAAGTCCATCAGTGTCATAAACACAGCTTTTCTATGCTGTCCCCAAAGGAAAGAGTAACAGAAGTAGGTCTATATGGCCCACATGGTCACATTAATTCCTGGGAATGGTTATTTAGTGAATGGCCATACTCCGAGCTTTGAACAATTAATAAAGTACTATTTCTGAAGAGTACTTTTTATAGCCCCACTTGCCCTCCATGAGAGCACTCGCAGACGGGCACTCTTACTGGCCATGATTATACAGCTGCAGACCCTGAGACAATGAGAAGTGAAGACGCCACTTGTGCTCATACAGCCAGGATGGAACTAAGTCAGTAGAGCCTGTCCTCTTAGCCATGGCTCTCAGTTGTTTCCACATAACCAATAACAAGAGCTATCCTTATTCCTCAGAAACCCCATACAAATGAATATAGACATTTCACAGAGTCACCCAGGGCTATGATAGAGGCATGAAAGAAGAAAGGTTGATCCTTCATCCATGACATAGACTGTTGAGCTGAAACAGGAAGGACCCTGTGACTACCTCTGAAAGCAATGTATCAGACTACACCGCTTCTTCCCCTTCCTACCACACATATAGCTGTCTACTTGGTAAAATGATGAATTGACCCTTGAATGTGACAGAATAGTATTTATGGCACAGCCAGAGAGCTGCTTTCTAGTGGTGTAAGAATAAAGCCATTAGGTAGATAAATTAAAAGGAAGGGGGCTGGCAAAATGCTTTTTATAATCCCAGACTGATAAAATGATAGCTAAGGGGTGCCAACCCAGGCTATGCTCTTTCCTCCAAGATGTCTCAAGGCTCCCTGAGTATGAATAACTTGCCCCTGCTTCTGGTGGCATAAGTGTCCATGTTTCTGGATGGTCAGAGATGCCTGCTAAGATGTCCCTATTGGCCAGAACAACTTATGTCAACTTTGAGCCCACTTGCAGAGACCCACTTGATCCTAGACATTCTTTAGAGAAATAGAGGAGAGCTGTGGGGGAAACAGGGATGAGAGGCTCTGTGCACACAGTCTGCACTCTAAGCAGGGATGTTCTGAGGACCAGGTACACAGCCAGTTCCATTTCTATTCAGTTCCCCTAGAAGTCAATACTACTCTCTTCAAAATCCACCCAAGGTCCTCTCGCTCTTTTAGTCTTCAAGCTGAAAGCTGTTGGCAGGAGGAATGGTGGGTTTTCAAAAACTGCACACAAAACTGTCGTCTGGTCCAGTAATTCTAATTCCAGGCACATCCATAAAAGAACTACAAGCACGGACTCAAGGCATCTGCGCATCCACCTTCATGACCACCCTCTTCACCACTGCTACAACACATTCAGGAGCCTGTGGGGAGATGGACAGTTCAGCAAGACATGATCTACACCTGCAGTGGAGTGCTGCACAGCCTTCAAAAGAGATGGATTTCTGGCAAACACAATGGGGACAGAATCTGAGGACATTATATTAGGTGAAACAAACCAGCCAGAAGGGTGAGTACTATCTGATTCACTTACAGCAATACTCCACTTCAGACTCAGGGACAGAACTGTGAGCAGCGCAGGATGGGGAGGACAAGGGAGAGATTGTTCCAAGGTGCAGACTTTAGGTTCTGCAAAAGGAAACACTTGCAGATGGCCAGGGTGACAGGTGTATGCCATATATGTACTTATACCACTTGACTATAGTCTTTAAAATGTCTGATGTGGTAAAAATGTTACATATATTGTATAATACTAAAAGTTGGCGATCCAAAGGGAAGAGGAGAGAATTTGTGAGACACCTTTGCTAAGTCCTATGCACCGGTGACATCAAGGTGACTCTCTGCCACTGCCCTTTGCTCTTTCACCTCTGGGCCTTCTATCTTTCTTCCTGATCCTCAATGCCTTGGGAATCCAACAGCCCTCTTTACGTGGCTCTCTTCTAGGCCATTCTCACTTCCTCAGAGGGGTTTATCTGGCTACCCACAGTATGTCAGGTCTTGCACTAAAATTGTAGCTCCCCAGTTATCCTGTGTCAGCACTTGCTGCACAATAACGGTGTTACCATTCACTGAGGCGTCTATGGCCATTCCTTCCACTTAGCAAAAGTTTCAAGAGTACACGGTGGTGGGAGCCTCCCTACGACTACCCCAGTATCAGGTACAGGGCGACATATAACTTGTGGAGGGTGAAGAAAGGAATAACATGCGGATGCTGTGGAGGCTGACATCTTGAAAATGCACAGAAGATCAGCAGTACTCAGTTCCTGCTTCAAGCTTGCATGTAACCTATCAGGGTCTCAGATCTTCGGTTGTGCCAGGGGTAGTGGAGAGGCTACCAGGGCAGCTGCCCTGACAGCTGTGGTACATGACAAACCAGGTATCACTGTTGACTACACTAGCCTGCAAGGTATGAGGCCATCAGATATTTACAGGGTATAATAATCATTATTATATGAATTACCTAATGTGTATTATATAATATAGTATAATGCACAAATTATTATATTGGTCTCCTTCCAAACATTTGTCATAGCTTCTAGGATAGAGTATCCTATATTACTTTTTTTCATTCTCAAATCCCTCTCTCTTCTGCCTGCCTTTAATTATTACAATGATTACCATCAATAACTAACAGCACAGTATTAGCCACATATTTTCTGCGAAGTGGGCATTAAGGACTTCATCAATTACCTCGTTTGAAAATTATCCCATGAATTAGGCTCTAATATTGTTCAGCACTACAAAGTTACAACTCTGGACAAGTTACATATGTAGTAAGTGGCAGCCGTGGACTGTGAGGCCAGTCTGACAGCAGAGCTACCGACCCTCAGGGTTCTTCAAGGATGGTGTGGTCTGGGCATGGTGCAGACCTCCCTGGCTGTTCTTCCTTTCCACATGGCCTATGTTTAGGGAGATCGTGTGGCAAAGGAAAACTGGGTCGTGTAGTCCTGTCTGGAGGTTGTTAAAAGCAATCAAGGATATTAGTTCATCTATGGCCAATAACAGTCTTGAACATCCCTGAGTTTCTCTATTGGGAATACACTGAACTGGGCCATGGGAATTACTGTCTCCCATGGAATGGGCGTGGCTCACTCAGGAAAAGAACTGTAACTCTCATTGTCACTGGTCAGCCGGACACAGTCTTTAGTGCACCCAAATTCATCAGCCTCGGTTTGGTTATTTCTCTTATTTCTTTCTTGTACAAAGAGAGTGCATTGTTTAGAACTAGAGAGCTGGATCAGAGGTTAAGATAGTCACTTTTCCTAAGTAGGCTTCAGCCAAAGTAGCCATGCTCGTAGGCGCTGTCCGGTCTGCAGGCCCGGATAGGGACCAGCAGAAGGAAAACGCAGAGGAACTGACCCAGGACACTGCCTTTCTGGAAAACTACTTAACTATTCCAAGTCATCTAACAGTTGATTTCTAATGCCCAATGTAACTAAAGCTTGCAAAGCACTTTATAATTTATAAAATGCTTTCATACTCATTACCACACCATTAAAAAGTTATTTCTCAGACTTAGAGAGAAATTCTAAATGGAAAACATGGTCAGGACACTGTCTGCATATGCATATATGTAAATGACAGCATCAAGGCCTGCTATGCACTGATTCCTGTCAGTATGACACTTTCCTCAGTGATGGGCCCACTGCCTGTAAACCACTACTGTCTAAACTTGCTGGCTAAGGACTGAGGTGCACTCTGATCCACCTGAGAAGTCTCAAGGTCTTACATATTCTCCTGTTACCAAATGATACCCAGTGTCTGCCATGTGCTGGGGACTGCCTTTAAGCACTGGAGGTACTGTAATAAATAAAATGACCTCCCCCCACCCCTGGTTCTTTGCCTTAGATAAACTTTCACTTTTTATGGTAAGGCAGGTAATGAATAAAGTGTAAGGTCTAGCAGTCAAAGAGCACACTAAGAAGGGAGATGGGGAATACTGGGGACATGTCACGCTTTTAAACTGTGATCTGGGAAGTATGGTAGAAGAAGACATGCAGTAACCATCTTGAGGAAGTAAAGATGTTGGCCTGGGACACCTGGGAAGTCACATACAGAGGAGCAGTAGGTGAGGAGAGCACAGAGAGCTGAGGGGAAAGGAACAAAAGTCAGACAGGCACAGACCTGGGGCAGCAAAGCCTGGAGGGCTTGGCAGGACACTGTGAGCGAGGTGTTCTTTACTGAGTGAGATGAAAAGCAATTAGAAAATTCTCACCCGAGGGGAAACCCAATATCAGCAGCGCCTCTCCAAGTCTACCAGCAAGGCCTCTCTCAGTCTCAGAAAGGTCTCAGCTACTAACACCAAAATGCTCAAACTCCATGGGTCTCTCATCTTCCGGAGAGACAGACAGAGACAGAGAGATGCACAGAGAAGGGAGCAGGGAGGAAGCTACACAAGCTGCCATCAAGTCCAGTAGAGAATCATGACGTACAAAGCACAGTACAGCACTGTTCGTATTGCATCCGAGCAGTTTAGTGTGCCAAACCCTGCTTCTGCTCCTCTGGCAGGTCTCTGCACCTGCAGCCATTTGCCCTAGTCACTGTGTGGAGGAGCTCCACTGTAGGAAGCCTACTGAGTTCTTTAACTGGCCTAAAATGCTGGTCTAGCCAAACAGGATGGGGAGGGAGGTATGGGGGCAGGGAAGGTGCATCTAGGTGCTGGTCACCAGGAGCAGGACTAATATTAAATGTTTCCAAGGAACATTTGTAGGATCAATTGAACTTAATCAGTACACCTATCTTTATATACTTGTGGGGGGGGGTGGCCTCCTGAAGACAGCCCCTTATCACTAGTTCTATTTTACAGATAAGATAGATACTAAATACTAGTCAAATACTAAATCAAAGAAGGCAGCCTGAAGTTCTGCCCTTGGAGCTTCTTATTTCTTACACACATTCCCACTTAAGGGAATGAAAACCACCCTTTTGAGGGATGACCAAGACTCCAAATCTATACATGGGATTATGTGTCTGAGACAGAGGCTGGCAGATTGCTATTGAGAAGGAGAAACACATTTACATAGGCGCTCAGCCTGGGTGAATAGAATTCACTAACGAAGACAACACAATCTTTGTAGCCCATTGTAAAGGTGGTGTATTATACCTCATAAGCCCCACACTGCCCAGTTTATGCATCAGCAACTCCCAGCCCCAGGTCCCATCAGCTGTCAAGTTCACATTCAAGGGCAGCAACAGCTCCTCTTGTTTATTTAAATATGCAGTAAAGAGCTGGAAACAACTTTTAATGTTCAGCATCAGCAAGCAGGAAGTGAAGATCGAAGCTGAGAAAATGCACCTTTCTTTAGGCAAAGAAGAGCAGGCAGTGTCTGGTAACAGACACCAGGTGAGTCACAGAGGGAAGCTGAGATCTGGGACTGTGTTCCAGTAGTCAGGCTCTCAGCAAGTGTCATTCACAAAGCCCCAATCAAAAGGTTGCTTTCTAAGGGAAGTCAGTGTTTAGTGACAAAATGCTAAAGTGTTACAATGTACAAGCATCAAAGCCAGACGCCCTAGCTGCTGTCATCCTGCTCTGAATGCAAGGTTGCCTAATGATGTGCTGCGCTCGGATGGCAGCAGAGATGGGGAAGAGAGGTAGAATGTGGGCCACAGCGTGGTAAGAACTATGCTCTGTACATTTTCTAGGAGAAAAATATCCAGTTGCCTGCTTCAGCAGACCAGTCTGGGTCTGTGTCAATTCACAGAGCTGATATAATGTAAATGCAGGTCCTCAGTAACCCCAGCTCTTCTTCCCTACAGGCCCCAGGGCCTGACCCTGTCCAGTATTCTAACCTTAGGCCATGCCACCAAGAAATAACACAGCACCAAGATTGCCGAGGAGGACCAACGTGGGTAGGGTAGGTGGACAGGTTGCTGGGGGGCGGGGATGAGAGTACAAAAGGCACAGAGCTGAAACCCACAACCTGGAAAGGAACAAAGGATCAGTAATTTAGATTCCCAACCACAAGCATCAGCCAGGCCTTCCTTCGATTTCTCTATAATGAACTCAAACCTATATTCCAAACAAGTACAATAGGAATTCAGAAGGCAGTATCAACAGTGGCTGGGGAGAGCAGGAAGCCTAGGAATCCTTGTCACCCTTGTGGTTTCCCACATGATGATGGGAACGCCCTGAGGCTTCCAGCGGGTCCCTGTTTCCCACATCTGTGGTCTCAACATATTTAGGAAGCGGCTCTTCCTAAAACATGTCACTGATGGACCCCACAGCTTCAGATACTTTTATACCAGGAGAAAGCAACACTGGAAATCTATTATATGAAACCACATTCACTCGGGCTATGTTAAAAGCTAAATTATCATTAAACATGGGTAGAAGATAAAGCCAACACAAAGAGGAAAACTGTACACAGATTCTTAGAGTTAATCCCTAACTTGAGGGGAGAGAAGATCAAGGCTCAGACAGTCTCCCTGCTCAGCGAGAGGCTAGCATTTGGGGAGAAAGTTCTGATGGAGTAGCTGTCAAACCTCATTTATCACCTACTCAGATTGTTCCCAGTGCTGAATCACTGCAGCAAACTCCAGGTACATAAATACCAATACATATTTTTCTCCAGAATACATTCATGGGATCAGAATTTATTATAAGGATTAAAAAGTTACTGCATACTGCCAGCATGTCACCTGGTAGACCTGTATCTAGTTATACTCCTTCATACAATATTTTAGGGTACCTGTTTCTCTTAAGTCCTTTATTTTTTCTTGCATAAAATAAGGCATTATTAGTTTCAAATTTGTTATAAGTAGTGTATAATTTTGCACCTGTCTCATTTTAAGGTGCATTTATTTGATTAGTCACAACACTGAATCCTTTACAAATGCTCCACGATACAAGACCTTTTTCCAAAAGTATAGTGACTTCTTCAAGGCCATGCACATAACAATCTGCAAAGGTTACCAACAGCAGTAGGTAATTATTGTTTTAAGATTTACAGCTTATGTACAGCTGCAACTTAATTCTATATTATGAAAAACAAACCACTTTAAAGCTATTACAGTGTTTCTGTCTTACAATCTACCTATCATTTTTATCAATTAATACACACGTTACAAACTGGTTGTTCCAATCTCTGCATCTGATGCTGGGAAGGAATTGCTCTCCCTGCTTTGGTGTACAGCACTGCAATACTCTGAGATCTACTCACAACCATACACAAGACTCAGACAGAAATAAAGATGATGCCAATTTCTTAATCGACTTAGAAGCTCCATGCTATCAAGCACCATGCTAATTTTGTTTGCTGCTAGGAACCTAGGATCTAGCACAGTGGGCTTGAAGAGGCATGAGCTTCAAGATTTTAGCTCAAACAGTCCCAGAGTATTCCAGCTTGCTCCAGTGTGTATCACAGCACTTGGGAAGTGCTGCACACGTTTGTTGCTGCTCTGCTCTGGAGGCCCGGGCTACCTCCATGGTATGTGGGCTCACTGAAAGGTCAAGGTGAAGGGAATTCAGGGAAGTATCAAATATTCTGCAAGATGGGACAGTGATGAGGAGGAAGGTGATGCAGTGCTCTTGAGTTCAGTAGGAGAGGCCCTCAGAGACAAGAGGCTACTGGAGATAGAAGGCTCCCTGTGTTGGCACCCATAAGCTGTGCAATGTGAGTGCCTCCCTGGAGCCTGATGGGCAATGGAACAAGCACAGGGTACATAACCAGGCCACTGTTAGCTGTGGGGCCCAGCTGGGTACCAGAGAGTCAGTGGTTAGCAGAAGGCAGTACTGTTACCATTCTGAACTGGGGCAAGAGAAAGATCTGTGGTGAGAACTCCTATAGAACACCCATTTCGTGCATGCTTGGGGCCAACCCTGAAGTTTTTGGGTGAAGGTAAACTTCTATAAGCAACTCAAATGATATTTCTAGGAAGTCCTCCTGGTCCCTGCAATTGCTAAGGAAGCCGACTGGAGTATTAGGAGGGAGCCCCACCCTGAGAGGCAAGGGATGGAGAAGACAGGTGGGATGGCGGTTCATCCACAGGGTTGGGCAGAACAGGCTCCCTGATGTGTGGAGGGATGGAGCTTTAGGGCCAACCGCTCCCTTTACCCACTGTCTCGCGGACAGAACCAGCAGGACCCACTGATCCATGCAGAACCTACAGCTTCAAGCAGGGACCACTGTGAGAGTGTGAGCAGGAAGTTACTGCTGCTCTCAGCTTGTTCCATGATTTCCAGACCCTTGCCTCCATACACAACAACAACACACATACACAAACACACACATGAACCTCTTGACATGGCAGATGTGTTCCCCTTTGGGAAGGGAACATGCCATACTACTATGAAAATAAAATGCTTTCATGTTGTTGTGTGCCAGATCCTCTCCTCTCCTGCTTCTCCCTCCATTTCTTTTTAAATTAAATTCTGCTAAGAAGATGTAGCAAAAAACTGAAATGCTGGATTTTCATTGTCTAAGCAATGACAAAGAACTTTATAATCTAGTTTTCAGACAAAAGAGTGTAGGAAACAGCCTTTCAAAGCAACACTGTGTATTGTGGGCTGGGGAAGTGTAAAGAGAAAACGTAAGGGATGGAAGAAACAAAGCCTATTCTCTGACGAACATGAGCTCTGACAGATGACAGAGCAGTGTGTGCCCAGGTGCCAAGGGAACAAGCGAGCAAACAGTGACACTGAAGAGAGACAGACCAGGGCCACACAGTCCCAGGAGGGCACATCTCAAGGCACTCTCTGATAGCACATCATGGGGCTGAGAAATCAGCCTCTACATGGAAATGAAGGGCTGTCTGAAGACCCAGACAAGACTTGGTGCGCAGCTCCCTGGAGGAGGGATAGGAAAGGTGCACACAAAGGCATATAGCTACATCAAGTGACCGAAGGGGAAAACATAGGAAAAGAGGAGCAGAGCAACTGTCTTCACCGTCCTCCTCTGCAAGCCTGCACTCTTCCCTCCTATGCTCGCTCTCCATGCCCAGCTCTCCGTGCTCACAGTCCACAGTGAGGGAGCCTGGCATACACATCTCACTCCCAGGGATGGTTTCCAACCGAGGGGCTGCTTCTGATCTATGTTTACATCCTAGAGACAGAGAGATGAGTGTCCAGTCACAGATAGGGAATGAGCTTGGGAAAACCAAGTCCAGGCTCTTCATTTCCTGTCTACAAAGACAGAAAAATCCCAAGGGTATAGCCAAGCAGTGACTATTCTGGGTTTTATGACCAAGACCTAAAAGAGAAAGAAAGAGAGAGAGAGAGAGACAGAGAGAGAGAGAGAGACGAAGGAAGGAAGGAAGGAAGGAAGGAAGGAAGGAAGGAAGGAAGGAAGGAAGGAAGGAAGGAAGGAAGGAAGAGAGAGGGGAGAGGGAGAAGGGAAGGGGGAGGGAGGGAATGGAAGGTAGGAAGTGAGAGGGAGGGGAGGGAGAAAGGGAGGAGGGAGGAGGGGAGGGGAGGAGAGGGCAAGGAGGAGGGGGAGAGGGAGGGGGAGGGAAGGAACTAACCCTGTAAATCAGCTCACTGCATGTGATTAACCCTGAGATCAGAGATGGTAATGAGTGCAGGGAATAATGTCCAGCTGTAATGCTACACCCAAGGGGTCAGCAATCTAAAACTGCTTCACAGCAAAGAAGCTGAAGGGGAAAAATTACAACACGCTGGCACCACCCAGGCAAGTGATAGAACACCCACTCACTTCTTACCAATACACTGCAGGCCACACGGTTTAGCTGTCATGAGCTACATTATTCTTTGTGAAATGTCCCTTTGTGTCTGTCATGTTCTATAGCTTCTTTAGGGTACATGTCTGTGTGGACGTGGCCTCGTTTCTCCTTTTAGAAGTGCCTATGACTACTGTCTTTAGAGCTCTATACCTCTCAACTCCAGAAAACCCTCACCCATTCTCTTAAAAAAAATTACTGCTGCTGTTTGAGTATGCTCTGTGCCCACCAGGAGTCCACTGTAGCTAGAGGCCTGGCCCCCATGATATACTATCAGAAAGTACTGTGAAGTCTTCCATGAGTGAGACAGAATGAAGGTCCTCAGGTCGCTGGTGATGTGCCCACAGGGCTCATCTAGGCTCTTCTGCTTTCCAAGCTACGACCATTTGCTCCCAAGTGTATTCCTGCCATGATGCATCGTCTTCTACTGCCTCACCAACCATGACCTTTGAACCTCCGCGACTGAAAGCTAAATGCACACCCTTTTCTTTAAAAGCATCCTACTCAGGTGTGAAACACTACTGAATACAACTAATTCCGTTCATGCTCTGTTGTCTCAGCTGTATAGGAGAGCACATTTGGGTCATCTCATTCTGACTTTCTGTTTGTTTTCTGTGCGGTGATTGGAACCCAGGGGTTCGTGCATGCCATATTAAACTAAGTCCCCGCCCCACTCTTCAAATATTTCCATTATTTCCCTGTACTGCACTGCGGTGATTTTCTAACACCAATCGCCCTGTCTTTCCCCAGATTTGTTTAGTGTAATACTGTATTTCTTTAACAGAATTTTAAACTTCAATGATCATTTCTATTTCTGTGATCAGTACAAACTTCTTTCTAATCTGCCTGTTCTTTTGGTTTCAATCCCATCTTTATATTTTAAACAATTATATTTCGGTCTCTATTAACTTTTTTCTCTTATTGTCTTATATAAAGTTCTAGGGTCTTAATATCCCCACATGTTGGTTCTACTGAGTAGTCTATAGTAGATTTTTTGTTTATAATATTAAATTTATCTTCAGAGTCACTTTCATTTTGAAAATCCTAGGTTGATTGTCTAGTCTTCAACTTAGGAGATATTACAGAGTAATACTGCCAGGATAAGTTTGAATGTAGTTATCAATTTCATTATTGATCTCAGGCTAAGATAAGAAAATATCTTATGTACTTAGCTAAGATTTTTCTTAGTCTATGCTTAAATGTTAGGGAAACCTGTCAAGATTCCTTGAGTAGGTGGACAGAATCTCAGTTCAAACTCTTCCATCCTCCAGTGGTCTCCTGGCCTCTCTCCCATTCCTGCTGGCCTGGGAACCCACTGTAACAATCCTGGAGACTCTTGTTCCTCCAGTCACACCACCAGCTACATTATCAACTCATGTCCTTAGCATGAGTATCTAGCAATATGATCTTCTAGGGCCTTGCGGCTCCTTCCTCACTCACATACTTAATACCAATGAGGTATATGCCCTCAAAGACAGATTTAAAGGTGAGTTAATTTTGGTAAGTTCGTAAGTTATTTTTACTAGCAAAAATGTAATCTTCAAAGTTAAGTGTTAATTGCCCTGTAGAATGTGCCAGGTTTGGATATAAAATATCTATTTTGTACAATCCAAATGAGTCTGATCTTCTTTTGCATTTCTTCTTGAAGTCTCATAAAATACTGACACATGCCCTTTCTACACTTTTCTTAAGCCATGTCTAAAAAGCATTTGGGGACCAGTGAGATGGATCAGCATGCTTGCTGCCATGACTGAAAACCCGATTTTGATCCTAGAACTCACATAGTAGAAGAGAAGCAACTCCCTAAAGTTACCCTCCCTATGCATGACGCACGTGTGCAACACATGGGCACGTGCACAAAAGCTAACAGACGGTTGAGAGAAAGCCGTTAGAAAGTTATACTTTATTACCAACCCCAATGTGTGCCTATCAAGCCGAAGACAATGAAGCCTTTTGTTCACTTCTGTGTATGAGATGGAAAACCAGTACTCATGGCCCTTCTCTCCAAGTGCAGCGGCTCACTCTTGTTTTGCTATTAGTAGATGGCTGATGCTAAGATCAAGGGGTTGTTGTTTCTCTAAATAAAATAATCCAAGAAAGCAGGTTAAAACCATTCTATCTTTTGAAAGTAGGCAACTTGCAGGCAATAAATCTCCCCTATTAATTATTGGTATGGCTTGGTTTTAAGCCAAGTTTGAACTCATTGAGAGCAAAATAGTATAGATTGAGGAAGGGTTTCTAAAGCCCCACCCCTAGCGGAGGAGCTGTGGAAGGCTGATCTTACTGGGGGTAGCAGGTACTTTTCTTTAGGAGTGTGGCCCCTGATAGGCTTGCCATGCCCCAGTGGGTGACCTCCACACCCAGGCACACATGGATACTGTAACTGAACTCAGTCCATTAAATAAAATAAATAAATATAGGGCAGGAGCTGGGAGGGGGATCCTTGAGAAGAGGGAGTGGGGAGCAATGGGCAGATATGATCAAGATATACTGTATGCATGCCTGGAATCTTCAAGAAATAAATAAAATGCTTTTTGTAAAGCAAAATAATTGTGAAATAGTAACAATTCTAAAACTATTTATTGATATGCTTAAAATGACAGATTAGAAACTATATGTTTGAAAGCAATCAATATTAGACAAATACACCAGTTATTCTACCTAATGTAAAGAGAAAGCGCATGTCTTTATTCCTGACAGTATAAATTATAACAGAGAGCATCAAGCTTAGCTCTTTAAAAGGAGAATTGAAAGGGGCCCCTGGAATGAGGATTCTAAGCTTTGAACTCCACTTTACGTAGATGCCCAAGTAGGGCTAGTCTCAAAAGTAAAAGGAAACACTAGGGTTCTGAATTGGACCCTTGTGTTGAAAATCTTTTGTTTGGGAGACAGGGTCTCATATAGCATAGATGGTCTCAAACTCATATATAATTGAGGATAACCTTGAATGTCTATTTCACCTTCCTCTGCTACCCAAGAACTGGAATAATAGAATCATATTACCACACCTGGCTGAATGATAATTTTTTAAGACTTGGAATTCTATATAAAAAAATTTTAAATTCATTCTAGTGAATGTTCAATCAAATCAAGCATGTTAAAAAGACTGGAATCACAATGTTAGGGTTTTTGTTTAGGTTTGGTTTGGTTTTTTTGTAGATGACACGGGAGTAACTTTCAAGTTATTTCTACTATGATCAAATCTCTCACATTCTCAGGAATGGTTATAAATATTTCTGCAGAATCAAGTAAATATATTGTTAGCGGCCAACAGAGAACTTGTCTTTTGGGCTGAGTGCTATCTTTTATGAGGTGGCTCGAGCGAGCACCCTGTGGAGCTATTTGTGCTATCCTCCTTTTCTTCCTTACCAGCCCGGATAGCAGCTCTCAAGGTGCTGCTGGTCCCAGGGACAATACAAGAAAACAACGGCTAAATTGATGGTGCCTTGGCATTAATGGAGATAGTCATGCGCTCCTAGCTTTAAAACTAAAATTATAGATGCCTAGTTTGAGAGTCCCTTAAAAACCTGGCAAGTTACTAAACTTTATTGAGCCTTGATTTTAGCACGCTACTTAGCATGCTAGTGAAGACTCATAACTAGCTCAGTCCTAAGACTCCCCACCTCACACTTTCAGACCACAGTTAACTGACCACTGAAAATGGAGTCTGGTGGCTGGGCTACGATAGACTGGATGGGTTAAAAAACATCAATTATTCAGTTCTCTCCTGCTAAGTCAGAGACTAAGAATTTTTTTTTAACAAAAATAATGTTGATGGATTCATAGATAACTCTTTAAACAGGTGTTCAGCTTTCATTTCTAACCCTGTTAATATTAATAAATGCCACTTAAGTAAGCCAAGATGTTGATGACCTTAGGTACTGGGATGAAACTGCTTAGGAATCCTGGCTAAGGTTACAGTGCCACAGACAAGGCTTCCACTGGGACTGAAGGAAATGGCTTGGAATTAAATAAGGGTGGTTTGTGCAGCACTGCCAGTATGTTAAATGCCAATGGGCTGGACATTACAAAACAGGGTTCACTCATCCTACCTCAGTTACCTCTCAGTCCCTGCCCACTTCTTTTTTCACATCTCCTCAGTGTCTCAGTGTTTTCCTGAGTTCATCTACCTGCCGGTTTCGTCCATCTTCCATCTTGTCTCCCTTGGCTCTCCCTGAGTCTCTCTTTTATACTCTTACTATTTCCCCAAACCATCTCTCTTCCTGCCAGTGTCCACTTCCAACTTCCTGCCTCAATTCATTGGCCATAGGCTTTTTTCTTGACAGATTATGCTGATAAGAGATGCTCTCTACAGCCTCCAGTTCCCTGAACTTTGCCAGACCTTAAAGTACATGATACCCAAGACCCTTGATAGCAAACATAGGTCCTGATGCCAGGGACCCTTTTGAATTCTTTCTTTAGTGCTTGAGAAACTTACTGGAATATGACCCAGCTTGTAAAATTCAGCAGACAGCACTCAAGCAGCTGTACTAAGGATGGAGCCTTTATGATGGAGACACTGGCATAAGACAATGGCATAAGCAAAGTCAGGAGGGCACGTGTTAGGGGTACTGCATGCAGCTGGTGGCTCCCAGAACTGCAGGCCCAAGGGGTGGAACAAACAAATTGAGGCTGGGGAGGAAGCAATGGCCAGACAGGTCTTTTATCTTATGCTGGAGAGAACAGCCTTCAGCTCAGATGAAGGCAATGCAGAGAGCAAGGCTCCCCTAAAATCATGCCTCCTTCCAAACCTGTGAAAACATACACCGTGTGCCTTGCTCTGCTCTTGCCAAGTTTCCTGTAAACACTCCACGCACTCTGGAAAGAGTGAGCAGCTTTTTCATGCATTCCAAATGCATTTCCACGAGAGCCATCACGAATCAATCAGTACAGGGTGATGGGAATCCAGAGCTCACCACCAGGCAGAGTGGAATCTGGTTCCTGCTCGCTTCTTTTCTCTTTTTACTTTAATGGCATAATAAAAGGGAAAAAAATCTTTAAAAAGTTTTGAGCTTCAATGATAAAGAATAATGAATGTGGTTACAGTATGATCTTAAGTCTTCATGAAAAGCAACCCATCCCTGCCAGCTAGGTCATTAACAGCATCTTCTCTGGCTATGGAATTCCCACCTAACTAAAGTTCTCACTGTACTCTGAATATCTCCCAGTGGGCTACACTGATAACATCACAGATAGAGACATCCATGAGACAGGCCACTGGACACTGCATAGCAACAGTTCAGTACATCTCCTACATGAGATGACTTAAAACTGGTCTTTTGCATATAAAGTATCACAGCGTCTTCTTATCAGAGAGAGAGACGGGGGTGGCGGTGCCAAAATACAAGACAGGAAAGGGTTATGCTACATTTGAGCTAAGAAAAGAGAGAATGTATTTCCCACACCCCATGTATTTGGCCAACAGAGTTCCTGCCAGGGATAGACAGAACAGCGAGATCTAGTCACATATGTCAGGGTTTTAGTACTATTCCTAAATGGTTATATAGCTCCCAAAGGAATATTGACTATGGCTCAGATCACTAATAATTTGAACCTATCATATTTAGAAAACAATATATCTTCTAAGGGGGTTAAAAAAATAAAGAAAACTTTAGCTCTTGCTTCCCCAAGAACATCAAGCCTGCCATTAACTGTTGAATATGTTCTGCTAAGACTCATAGGAACTGCATCTGACCAATACAATGCACATTCCACAGTGAAGAACTTTTTTGAAAAGAATATGGTAAAATACTTAGCTGTTAATGTCCAAATGTGATAAGTAACCTTTCACCTACATCGTTATGCTTAAGAACTTGTAAAGTATCCTGTATCCTGCCTGACGAACTCCTCCCTGCACCTGCCTTCCAGCACCCCTAATAAGCATGCCCTCCTCAAGAGGCTCAATTTATACAGCTACCTCTCCAACTCCCTGAAGGCCCTTGCTTCCTAGCCAACCCCCTAGCAGTAGGAATGAAATCCTACTACAACTCTGACCAACCCAACCATCTCCATCCATTCCCCCTGTGTATGCTTGCTCCCTTCTCTAGTCAGATGCCAACTCCACCTACCTGCATGACCAAGAAGGATCACTAGACTAACATTAGCAACCCGTGCCATGCACTTGCCTGAGGACCACATGATGTGCACCTGTCTTCCACCTTCTGCCCGAATCTTCAAGTAGGGTTCCTAGACTCACATCCCCTAGTCATCCATCACCTGAAGATCAGTTGCAACAATCTAGAAACTTTACTTAGCTGGAGATGAGCCAGGACTACTTCTCATACTCCATTTGAGCATCAACACTAAATTGTCTAGAGACTGAACCCTATGCCCCATAGAGTTGTCAGTCACATGACAAACTGGATTAACAGGAAACAGAGCTTCAAGCCAGAGTTCCTACATGGTCTTTTCTTCCCCTATTTTGTTTTGCTTTGTTTTGTGTTTTACAGATTTGACATTTTCTTTGACTTCGACCTTGTCTTCAAGACTTGATATTTGTCTTAGTTAGGTTTTTACTACTATGAATAGACACTGTGACCAAGGCAACCCTTATAAGAATAACATTTAGATGGGACTGGCTTACAAGTTCATAAGCTCAGTTCATTATCATCAAAGTGGGAACAGGGCAGCACTCAGGTAAATGTGGGTCTAAAGAACTGAGAATTCCACCTTTTGTTCAGAAGGAGCTTGGACAAGACTGACTTCCAAGCAGCTAGGTTGAGGGTGTTAAAGTCCATGCCCACAGTGACACACCTACTCCAACAAGGTCATATCCCTAATAGTGCCACTCCCTAAGCTAAGCATATACAAACCATCACATTACACTCCCTGGCCACCATAGTCTTATTTAAACACATGAGTCTATGGGAGGCATACCCAGCCAGAGCATAGTAACATATTTAGTCCAACTTCCAAAGTCCTCCTAGTCTATAGCAGTCTCAACAATGTTAAAAGTCCAAGGTTCAAAGTCTCTTCTGAGATTTATCTAATCACTTAACTGGAATCTCCAAAGCAAGACAGGAAACCAGTTGGGCAAACTCCAAACTCTGCATGTCCATGTCTTACATCAAAGCAGTCTTCAGATATCCAATTCCTTTTTCATCTTTGTTAACTACAATGAACTTCTTCCTACTAGGCTGGTTCCACTCCCTATTAGCAGCTTTTCTAAGTAGCTATCCCACTGCTTTGGCATCTAGAACATCTTGAGGTCTCCAAGGCAACTTCAACACTACGGTTTTTTTCTTCCAATGTCTGGGATCCACACATGATCTTCTGGGATCCTCTAAAGGGCTTGGGTGACATCTCCAGCTCTGCCCTCTGTAGAACTCTAGGCTCTGGTTGACTTTATTCCACTGCTGCTGCTGTTCTTAGTGACCACCACATGGTAGTGGCATCTCCAATACTCTGGAGTCTTCTGCTGTAACTAGGATTCCCCAATAGCCTCTTATAGGCTCTCTTCATGGTCCCAAGCCTCAACTTCTTTGCATGATACCCACTGGGCCATCAACTGCAACTGAGGCTATACCTCTATCAAGGGCCTTCCCTGGCCTTTTACAGTGCTAAGCTTCAGTTGCTCTCATGACCCCTTCATACCTTCAAAACCAGTACTACCTGGATGACTCTTAAACATTATCAAATATAGCTGCAAAATGAATACACACTTGGTTATCTTTGGAACACAGTTTCTTTGTTATCTCAGAAGACACTTCCCAGAAAATTCCACCTCAGTGATGCTGATCTCTTCTTAATCACCACTAACTTCTTAGCTCTAGCTAACTAACATCAATTGTCCCAGTAGTCCCTTCTATTATTGACTCTAAAGCCAGAGCCACATGGTGAAGCTGATGAGTTCTGCTGCTAGCTAGGGCCCTCTTGTTCTATAACCAGCTTTCTGTTTCCAACTCCCTTACTGCCTAAACTTGGCTGTTCTGGAACTTGCCCTATAGATTGACCTTGAACTTAGAGATCTGCATGGCTCTGTCTTCTGTAATGCTGGGATTAAAGGTGTATACCCCCATGCCTGGACCTAAGCTTTTCATGGCCACTGTTCCTAAAGAACCAGATCAAAAACCTGTGTTTTCTTGCCTCAAGATCTGGATCACCCCAGATGTACCCCACATTTCTGGATTGTAGTTCATTCCAGACTAAAAGTACAAATGAAAACACTATCCAGGTCATAATAATGCTTAGATAATATTATCCCTTCTTCAACTGCAAATGCATAAGTTTAGTTTGGTGGGATCTTACCTCAAGATTACCACTCCCTTATTTTGTTAACTCCTGGACCATAGGATTCAGCTCCATTCTACTTTTTGATACCCCTTTAATCTTGAGCCATATAGTTTGTATTTTTCCTTCCTCAGCTTACTCCTTTTTATTAAAACATTCCTCATAAGAGTGAACTTGAGTAACCACACAAAATTTATACCAGACTGTTTTGAGGTTTTCTTTTTCAAAGCAGTTAATATGAATCTCTTCATCTTAGCTTCAAGCAGAGTCTTCAGACAATGGCAAAAAGCAGTCACATTCTTCATCAAAATACCACAAAAACCAGTCTCTACACCACATACTGAAATTTTTCATTGAAACCTCTTGGACTAGGTCCACCCAGTTCAAATCACTCTTACCAACAAAGTCTTCCATATTCCTACTAAGATAGCCCATTGAGCCCCACCTAAAGGATTCCACTGTTTTCCATATCCAAAGTCCCAAAATCCACATTCTTCCAAACAAAAGCATGGTCAAACCTATCACAGCAATGCCCCACTCCTTGTAACAACTTCTGTCTTAGTTAGGGTTTTACTGCTGTGAACAGATACCAGGGCCAAGGCAGCTCTTATAAGGACAATATTTAATTGGGGCTGGTTTATAGGCTCAGAGGTTCAGTCCACTATCATCAAAGCAGGAGCATGGCAGGTTCCAGACAGATGTGGGACTGGAAGAGCTAAGAGTTCCATCTCTTATTCCAAAGACAGCTAGGACAAGACTGACATCCAAGCAGCTAGGTTAAGGGTATTGAAAAGCTAACTGGCCTTTCATTCCTTCAAATGCCTTGTAAAGAGGCCAACATTATTTATCCTCTTCCACGTTAATAGGCACCTGGAGTTGCTTGTATGCTCTAAACAGCCCTGCAGTGACCAACACTGTACACACCCTTCCACACCTGTGTGGTTTGGGAAGATGCCCAATAATGACCTGCAAAAGTGTGCAGAGCTTATGCAATTTTCAATATTGACAATTTATTCCCCACAATGAGAGTGGGTAAGAGAGGAAAGAAGCAATCAGGGCTTAAAGGCAGAAGCAAGTGCTAGATGGGGAAAAGTGTATAGAGGAGCAAAGAAAACAAGAGTCTAATCAATGAGAGCAGGCACTTCCCCTCAATCCCAGGCTTGGCCCCAGTCTGCTAGGTGATCTAGACAGTTACGCACTCCCAGAATCTGGTAGAGACTTCTCTATTTTGTTTCCTTCCTTGTTAGTATTAGACTAGGTCTTGTTCTATAATCCAAGTTGGCCTGGAACTTAGGATTCCCTTCTTCTGCCTACTTGGGGCTGGGTTGAGATTTCTCTTTGACTATACAATTTACTTCACCAAATTCCTCATACCACTCAGAAAGATCAGACCTGTCCTCTAAAAAGATGCTGGCCAGAAATAGTGACACTATAGAGGGGGTGACCTGTGCATCTAGGAGCACTGAGCCCTTTCTAAGTGTTGTGTTTGCTATTGCTCAGCCCCAGGGGAGCTAATATCTGTGAGAGGCTTCCCAGTCTACACTCTGCGATAAAAAGGATCTGCCAGAGTCCTACCTGGAATCATGTAGCAAAGGGGCATGGTGCTTCCATGTCATCTCTCTCTAGGTGGCTTAACATCAGCCCTATGAATCCTGTGAAGAGACTCACCCCTTTGATGCCTTGGTTTCTTGGTTCTTCATTTCCATAGGCTTTAAGCTAGGCTGTTCCAATTCTCATCCTGGAATACATTCCACCAACCTCCACCCTAACTCCTATAGCCTGGTTAATCATCTCACAGGTTGGCTGATAATTACCCACTCTCTTAAACTTAACACTCTTAAAAAAGACACTAAAGCAAGATGGACAGAAAGATAATTTGAAACACACACACACATGTTTGCTAAAACTTCTCAAGTACGTGTTCATGTATAAATGATTCCCTCTGACTTCCAGGGGAAAACATTAACATGAATATTAGTGTAGTACTTTGAATAAGATGCCCCCCACCCCACCATAGACTTGGGTATTTGAATGTCTCTGGTCTCCAGTTGGTGGTGCTGTGTGGGGAGCCTCAGAAGGTATGGTTTTATTGGAGACAGTATGTGACACTGCAATATAGGCTATGGAGTTCCAGAGACATGTCATTCCCAGTGAACTCTCTCTGCCTCCTGCTTGTGGCTCAAGACATGAACTCTCTGTTGTCCCTGCCACCATGCTTGCTACCACAATTTCCTGCCATGATAGGCTCTTATGCCACTCCTTCAGGAACCTGAGACCATAGATCCTTTCCTCTGTAAAGTTACCTTGTCCATATGTTTTATAAAGGCAACAGTACAATCAATGTTTATGATTTTGAATTATCTTTTGATATTTTAAAACTAATTTGTATATGTGTGTCCAATTAGAGACATCTGATAAGACAAAGAGACTAGAAAGAAAGAGAGACAGAGACAGAGATAGACAGAGACAGAGAACTTCCAAAAATGGTATCTAAGTGATCTGCCTTTTTAGCCTATGTTTTTCATTTCATTTTAACTTCTAACATAAGTGCTATTCATTCCTTCAAATGCCTTGTAAAGAGCCAACATTATTTATCCCCTTCCACGTTAACAGGCACCTGGAGTTGCTTCCTCCTTGTACACTCTAAACAGCCCTGCAGTGACCAATACTGTACACACCCTCTCACACCTGTGTGGTTTGGGAAGATGGCCAATAAAGAATTGAAGAAGTATGCAGAGTTTATGCATTTCTCAATACTGACAATTTATTCCCCACAATGAATCAGTCATTGATTGCAGTGGTGGCTGGACAGAACAGGGGAAAAGCTGAGAATCTGGAAGAATTTCTACCCATTATGTTGAGAAACATTAGTCCCTTCTGAGTATTTCAAGGACAGATAGACAACTACAGAAAAGAGAAAACGGTTAAAAGGTAAATCCAGTAACAAGGTTCAAAGTGTGTGTTTGGTCACTATTGTCCTTAGCAGCAGCACTAAGACGTCAGTGTAAATGGAATCAAATGGGAGCTCTTTAAAATTAGAAAGCTCAGCTTGCCACATTGTGACTGAGGGTCTCTAATGGGCCTAGTGAGTTCCTTTTTACACTTACACTTACACACACACACACACACACACACACACACACACACACACACACACCCTAGTAGTATGGTCAAGGTTAAATGAGCCAAGATATATTTTTAAAGCCCTAGTCAACACTATGCTTATTTATACAGTGATGTAAAATGTTGACCCTCTAACAGAACAGTGATTGTTATGCATATATGACTATCTCTAGTGGTATGGCAAATGGTAAGCTAGCCAAGATACATTTTTAAAAACCATCAAAACAAATTCAAGCGGTAAATTTCAAGCTAACAGTCTATTGTCTCATCTCTTAAGTAGATAACAGTAAGGACTCTTTAAAAAAAAAAACAACCTTCATATTTTGATGATCACAAACTCTAATCAGTACATACAATGCTTATTTACGTAGCTCTGTAAAATGGTGGCCCTCTTAACAGAACAGTAATTGTTATACACATTTGAAATGTTAAAGGAATTCTTGCTAAGATTATGACAACTCTTGTTCTAGGTAATAATTAGAGCAATGCTAATGTTATAATTAAAAGTAACCAAGAGGAAAAATATAGCCTTAGCTGCCACTGTGTGGTCTTTGCTTCTTGCCTTCTCAAGTAGAGTTGGGTTCCCTACCTGAACTCTTACACCATGTACCTCACACCTAAGCCCTGGTATCTATCACGGCAATGCAGTTTATCTGTGGACAGACTCTGGTTCCCCTCTGAGCGAATACGTTGTCTCTGATGCTAATCTTTGGGGACCTGTATAGCATAGTATGTCTGGAAGCTGTAAGTCAATCAGTCAATCAAAGAGCTGATAAACAAGTCAACCTTTCTGGATGGGTGTTGGTTAGCAACAAGGATGAGGGTTAGCAACAAGGCATCCAATGAAAAATGAACCTGTAGCATACGTATTTTTTTTCTACTGGTTGGAGCTGGTTGGAAAGTAGTTTTGTCTTTCCAGGCTATATGTCTTCTATTACAATATTCTAACCCCTCGCTGTAGTTTAAAGGATGCCACAGACAATATAATATGGAAGCCAATGAGCAAGGCTGTGCTCTAGTAAAATTTTATAAACACTAACATTTGAATTTTCTATAATTTTCACGTATCATAAAATGTTGTTCTCCTATAGTTTTCTTAAATTATTATAAAATAAAGAAAACTATTCTTAGCTTATAGGTCATGCCAACACAAGCAGCAGGGGTTCCAATCCCTGCTCTAGCTGGCCTGACAGAGAAGTAGATAGGAAGAAAAGCAAAGGACTCATTAGCCAGGACAAGAAGCAGAGTGTAGGATGGATAAAAAGCAAGTAGACCTGTTAGTATCTATCAGCAGGACCAAAAGAAATGGAACCAAGGAGGAGTACAGCTTCATTGTTATTTTACTTTAATTTGAAACTAGTTATTCAGAACTCATATTAACTAATGGCTAAAGAAGTCAGAAAAAGAAGCGGGCATAATTAATAGTCATGGTAACACTAATTGAGATAAATCAAGCAGGCAAACAGAGGGCAAATCTTCCTAAGTTACAAGGTTTTCTTTCCCATTTCTAACACTGCTTAGTTCTCAGCCCACTCCCTGGCCAAGGTACAGACAAAGGACGAGGACAAGGAAGACAAAGGGATTCTGTCTGAGAATAACCAGAGATTGACTGTCCTGTCCCCGTCTCACCCAGTCCTACTACATGAAGCTATAGATATCTCCCAAGTTAAAAGGGGTCAGAGTCAGAGTCTACTCCTCTCATTAAACATAATTACAACTGTTTAAATGGCACACATGATTATTATATAAAAAATTCCAAAATAAAGAAGCCAAGAGAAGAAAACCCAAGTTAGAATATCATAGCTACCTGTACTCAAGGAGTGCTGCGTGTATGTGTGCATGTATGCATGCACGTGCATGCATGTACAAGAGACAGAGAGAGAGAGAGAGAGAGAGAGAGAGAGAGAGAGAGAGAGAGAGACTTTTTTAAATTAAAAAAAAAAGCCTTCTAATTTTCTTGCTGAAAAAACTGAAGGATCGGTAAACTATCTCAAAACTGTGCATACAATGAGTTTGAAAAGAAACAGGAGGAGAAAGCCAGTCAGGACAAGATTTCCTCTATTACCAGAAAGAAAGAAATACTTAGCAATGTGCCTTAGCCTCAGCAAATGCTACAATAGACAACTACAAGTGAAGCAGAAAGCCAAGCGTTCCTCTCCATTTAACTCTGCCCATGCCTCCTTCATCAGAGATTATCTTAGTTATCCGTCATCCTGGACAACACAGTTGCCAATGGGTTGGCAAATCCCAGAGAAGACAGAGAAGAAAGGTGGGTGGAGATAAGACGTTGCAAAGTCAGCTTTCCAACAGGTGACCCCTGACACTTCCCCTGGATACTTTTTACTCTCTCTCTCTCTCTCTCTCTCATTATTTATTCAACAAATGATCACCAAGTATATGGGCAAAGCATTGTCTAGATGCCAAGGACACAGAGCAGACAGACACTGCCAACTCACGAAGCTCATGGTTCAGGAGAAGATGGCAATAATAAACAACCAAGTAAGACCCATACAAAGCGTATTTAATGGTGACACATGCTATGGGGGAAAAATTAAGTAAAGCAGGTGGGTGGGGGTTGCTGGGACAGAAGGATGCAATTCTCTAACCAACTGAGGAAGTCCTTTGGCGTCAGGGACAGAAGCAAGGGAGGGGGAGCTGAAGGGCTATGTCCTGGACACTGCAACCAAGACTGAGAAACAGCAACTGAGAAAAGCACGAGATGGATGTTCTTCAAGCTTCCTTGGGGAGGTGGGGGTGGGGGGGCAGAGCCTTGAATTCAGAGCAGAAGGAGTAATAAAGAAGGAAAGTCTGATGAGGCTGATTCAGCTGCACAGAGTCACGGCAACATTTTACACGGTGCTTCCCTGGAGTCCTGGGTAGGAAAGCCTGGGTAGGAAAGTATGTACAAGAAGAACGAACAGCAAGGTGGGACTTGTGAGCAGTGAGCACAGACAACTACCTGGAAGCTCTAAGGGCATGGAGAAGTGGGACGCTGTCTACAGGGGGCATGGGGCTGGGGAGGCGATTTTAAGTTTTGGTTTTCTTACTTTTTGAAGAACTGAGGGAATCTCACACATATGTGTCAATGTGAAAGCTTCAAGGACAGGAGGAAGAGAGTGTTAGAGAGGAGTCTGAATGAATGCAGTCCCAAGTGGCTGGCTCTACAGTCACAGAGGGAGAGTGACAGACCACCTTTAGGTGGGGCCGCAGGGTGGCTGGCACAAATGCAGGCATAGGTACTAATCTGGTGGCAGAACCCTGGAGAAGTTCTGAGTGAATCTACTTCTTCTGACAAATGAGAATTAAAATCAAAGATAATCCTCTGGAAAAGAAGAGGCAGTGGCTGAGGAAAACACAGAGTGATGCCAGCTCGCACAGGAATTACGAGAGTGCTTTGTAATACCTGGAGGTTCAACTCTGCTTCTTCAATTCTGCTGCTGCTGCCATAGAAACCTCCCAGTAGCCTTCCTTCTTTAACACAGTTTAAATTACCTAAAGCTACACTTTCTTGCTTACAACAAAAAACAAACTAACTAACTAATTAACTAACTAACTAACTAACTAACTAACATGCCACCTCTAGGTTGAGGCCTAGGATGTTCTATTTTTTTTTTATTGGATATTTTCTTTATTTACATTTCAAATGTTATCCTCCGTTCCTGGTTTCCCCTCTGAAAAACACCCTCCCTCTATCCCCTCCCCCCTATACACACTCCCCAACTTACCCACTCCGCTTCCTGGCCCTGGCATTCCCCCACACTGGGGCATAGAGCCTTCACAGGACCAAGGGCCTCTCCTCCCATTGATGACTAACTAGGCCATCCTCTGCTACATATACAGCTAGAGCCACATGTACCACCATGTTTACTCTTTGGTTGGTGGTTTAGTCCCAGGGAGCTCTGGGGGTACTGGTTGGCTCATATTGTTGTTCCTCCCAGGGGGTTGCAAACCCCTTCATCTCCTTAGGTCCTTTCTCTAGCTCCTTCATTGGGGACCCTAAGGATGTTCTATTTTCTCACTGTGCCTGACTTTAACAATGTTGGACCCAATTGTGTGTATCTTCAAGGATACAGGAAGACCTTGCAGTATACTGGCAAGACCAATTATTTTTGGGTTCCTTTCCCACCCATTGAGTAGGATGAGGAAAAACAGGCTTATATTTATATTCCAAGTTTGGATACACAAGATCAGGATGCGGCACTGCTCAAAAAAAAAAAAATGTCCTGTGCAAAGCAGAGAGGGTTCACCGGGCCATTCACAATATCTTAGCCTTTCTCCTCACCTTGTATGAGTTATACTGGGAAAAGGACAAAGCATCTACTAAGGGAGAATGAAGCTGCACAGATGCATGCACATAGACAGCTTCCTTGCAACTACATGGAAATTTCAATGACTTAAAAAGATTGTGCTTGGTGGTAGGCTGGGCAGCAGAGAGGATGCACTGTACACCCTACAGCAATGTTTAATACAGGATTATATCCAACAGGGCAGTGATAGAGAATCCTGCAGAAAGAAAGTCAGTCCTCCACAAACAGGGACATTTCAAATACCACAGAGAAGGGTGGAAATTTCCAGATTCTGCCGACTAAGATGAGTCTTCGTGATATAATGTGTCCCCCTTCAGGAAATTAAGAATTATTAAACTTCAGTAAACACAGCTGCTTCTGAGATGAAATCAGCCTTGTGACACCAAGAAGCACGAGGCGGGAGGGGTGAGTGAGCAAGAGCCACCATGGAAATCAGCTCTGTTCGGCTAGCTCTGATGAACAGGTGCTTGGCTCCCTGGCACTGAAGCCTGAAGGCCCTGAATCTTCACAGAGAAGTGTGAGGTCTGGGGCAAGGTGGGACCTGAAACCAGATATAACAGCTCTTTCTCCCAGCTGGCACTGGGCTAGCTCATCTTTCGCTAGGAAGAGTGAGACGCTTAGCCCTCTGGCCTAAATACACACCAGGACCCAAATGAAAAGAAACAGAACAGAGTACACACACACACACACACACACACACACAGAGAGAGAGAGAGAGAGAGAGAGAGAGAGAGAGAGAGAGAGAGAGAAAGAGAGAGAGAGAGAAAGAGAGAGAGAGACAGACAGACAGACAGACAGGCAGACAGACACCCTCTCGGGCAGAAGGGGCCATGTGTGATATTGTCAGCATCAAGCCCCACAGTCTTCCCTTACAATGTGACTGTGAAGAAAGCTCCATCCAGTCGATAACAGTCACCCAACTGGCTTGGGTTTAATGGCTTCAGTAACCGCCCCATCTTCCTGCCGTCTCCGCACTTCTCAGACTGAAGGAGCTGACATCTGCAGCAGATGTTCCATATGCTCAACACAGCTTTCTATACATTTAACTCTCACAACTCCAGGACAGCAGGTACTATTATAGCCTTACTTTGGATTTCCCATTAAGAAAAAAATGGATTTACTAGTAGTTCTCAGGTAGAATAGAGACAGTAGGAGTTGAGCATACAGGTTCTGTAGCCAACGCATGCCCAAGCTCTTGGACTTTTTAAAATGTGGCTGCATACTGACTGAACCTTGGGCTCACACGGCCGACCCATGTACTACCTCCCATTGCCTGCAGGCTTCCCCACTGAAGTGCTTTAACCTGATTTCAGTGCTGCGTGTACGTTGACAACATTTTGGCTTATGCTTCTCTGTGTTGGCTGTTAGAGTTTATGAAGGTCTGGGACTATGGTCAGGAAACTATGTGTTATCAGGCTACAGCTGCACAACTTGAGTTAGAGGATGTTCTAGCTTAAGTGTTTAGGATACAATGAAAGGCCATATGGAGCCACAGAAATAGCTTAGGGGTTCCATCCCTAGCACCACCATATATTCATTCATACACACAGAGAGGTTGGGGGTAGCCACTGATTCCTGCAAGGTTATAGGAGAGAACAGAGCTGAATCAGGCAGTCTGGCTCCAGTATGTTCTCTCTTAATCCCTGTGCTCTCAATGCCCACAGATGAACTTCAAATTCCTACAAGTCTGCCTTACCACATATGAACCACAACTACTTGAAGAATTGGTGAGAAACCACTCAGTGTAAAAGAAAAAAAAAAAGCATTTTATGTGGTACGGATATAGCTCAGTTGATAGCATGCTTGCTTACCACTCATAAAACCCTGGGTTTGGTCACCAGTAAACCAAATATAATCACACACACCAATAATCTCAGTACCCGCGAGGTAGAAACAGTAGGATTGGGAGTTCAAGGTCATCTCTGGTTGCATAGAAAGTTTGAGGCTAGCCTGGGTTCCATAAGACACTGTCTCAATGTACCTTTACTGCCCCCCAAAAAGAGTTCAAGGTCACTCTTAGGTACTCAGGGAACTTGAGGCCAGGCTGGGCAGACAAACCTAGCTAAGCAAACAAGCAAACAAAAGCTCACAAAAACTCAGCATGCAATGTAGTGTGCTGGTGCTGGGTAAGAGAGGCCTTCAGTTCCCCTTAGGACAGTTCATCACTGTTCCCAGGGTCAGTGCAGAACTCCGGGCTCTGCTATGCTTGGCAAAGAAGGAACTAAGGCAGCAGGTTGTTGTTATTCTTGCTTTTACAAGACCACTAGCAGAAAACCAAGAAGGTAAAAGAGGGGATCCTTTCTAAAATGTGAGAGGGAATTCCAAGGCTTACTCCTTGAATTAAGAAAAGATAAACTATGAGACAAGAAAGTCACTGAAAAAAATCAGTCCAAATGTGAGTGGAAGACCAATGAGGAAGGTGACTTCTGAAAAGTTTGCTGATTTTTCTTTTTCAGACTAGATAGATAGATAGATAGATAGATACATACATACATACATACATACATACATACATACGTACATACACAGAGACTTAACTTGTATCTTTCTTTTACCCTAATCCTGAAGGCCACAGACCATGAAACTCTTAGGCTGCCGGTTTGGCAAGTAGGCTAAATAAGGATTGACCTATGATTACTCCTGCATTTCCATTGATTTAAAGTGACAGCGGTCTGTTTGCTTTAAATTATGTGGCTGTTCTCTCCGCTGTGTCCCTTTAAACAGGTTTTCCTTTGGCTCTACCAAAAATAGCTGAGAGGCTCTTTTGAGATTCATTAGTCTTAAAACAAACAAAACAGAATAGAACAATGTCTCCCTGCCTTGTAAACTGGAAAAAATGAAACCTATTGGAAACAGTATCATTAGGTTCTTGCAGGGACCTCTGACCTATCATAAATAGCAGGAAAAGAATAAAGGACGCAGTCAGGGCAGCAATTCTCCTCGCCTATCCCCAAACTCTATCTTTACAGATAAGCAGACTGGTAGTAAACCCTAACACCTGCCTTATGACCAGGAAGTGCTAGGCATAAGAACTGGGCCAGGCACAAGACACAACAGGGCCGTGGAGGACCATGGGAAACTGGAGACACACACCCTGGCGGATAGTGTGGCTTCTCCTCAGTTCTAGCCAGCTGCTAACAGAGATGTTGGATTTTTTTCCAAGTAAAATTACCCCCTTTTAAAGTGTCTAACCTGTTCGAACTTTTAAACCAGCAATGTACCACAGGACAGAACACATGTGGGCTGCTCCAGCTAGAGGCTGGTTTGTAATATCTGGGTAAGAAAAAATGTCAAGGGAGCTGGACCGCACATCCCTTGGAAGCTTCTGATCTCATAGAAATGAGAGAGATGTTCAGCAAACTGTGCCATGGGCAGAGAGTGATACACATAACAGGGGAAACAGAGAAGATAACGGCAGCTCAGGAAAGTGAGAGGAGCCTGAGGCAGGAAGGAATCTTGTAGATTGGAGCATGTGATCTCTGCCGAAGCTGAATGAGGTAGCCTAGAGCAGGCAAAGGATATGAAGCGGCTATTCTAGAAGTGAGGAAATGACTGTCAAAGGGGAAAGATGGAACAGGGATGTTTGAGAAATGACCAACAGACTACTCATGCTTCAGCGCAACCATTACCCTGCAGTGCTGGCTACAGTGCCGTCCATAATATAGAGGCAAGGGTGATTAGAAGAAACACAGACAGGGTGGCAAAGTCCAAAGGGAATGAAGACAATATAGTGGGTTTTATTATAATGGCAATGGAGAAACTGCTTTTGGTGTTTTTATCATTTTGTATTTTATGCAGATGAATCATATGCTGGAACAGAAAGTGTTTTGAGTTCTCTACCTACAGGGGCTATGTACTCTGTACACTAGAGGGGAACTGGCCAGTACAATCAGGGAAGGGGTTTGTAAGAAGCCTGGGAAAGACAGGCAGTTTGGGGAGTTAATGATGAAAATAGAAAGAATTATGTGGATTTAAATATAAAGTGGTTCAATCAGAACTAGCTGGGCCAGGTGACACATGCTTATAATGCTAGCCCTTTTGAGGCTGAGGCAGGAGGATGGATGGCAAGTGTGAGGCCAGCTTGGGACTAGCTGCCATAATATGGCTCCACGGGATATCAAGCCACAACCAGCAGTAGCCCAGCAGCCATGCAGTCCCACAAATGGCAGCAGTAGAGTGTCTAACAGCTACTAGAGAGAACATAGGTTTGGGAGATGGGGGACATGGCTGATGGACAGCAGCCTGAGAAACCACAGGAGCATCCGTCTCCAGCAGCAACTGCATGAGAAACATTAAGTGCAGTGAATATGAGTGCAAATTCTCACAGATGTTTGTTTCTGAGTACCATCGGTGGCGAAGAAAACATTAGCAATTCTCATGTAGCTAACAGTTCGTTCTGAATTTTATCTTTGAAGCCTGGGATGGAGAGAGCACAGGAGAGTTCTATGGCAGATAGGTACGAGTGTTGTGTAATAGTACTCCTCTCCTTTATTTCTGACCCTTTAAGAATATCATCGAATGCTACTTAACCATTAAGTGCTACCCTTTTTGGAGCCAAGGCCTACCTTGGCTTGTAACCATGACATTTCTATGTGAACTCAACCCACTGCTTCTAGATCCTAAAAGAAACTTGGATATTTCCTTCTTGGTTTGGAGGATGCAAGTTCTCAGGCTTCAGTCATAGGATCCTTAGAAATGTCTGCCAAAAAGAAAATGCCCCACATTTTTCTTTCATTATCCCTGTAATTGTTAGACTGTTGTCCTTTTAGAAAGTTACAACATGACAGATGATCAAAAAATAAACATCAGATAATAACGGGACTGAAAATAACCAGGAATTGGGGGAGGGGCATAAGCACAGAGCTGTATTTGCCTTCTTTCTTAGTCTTTTAACCCCAAATCTCATACTTTGGTATACATGAGCCAAAACCACAGAAATTGGCCATTTGGTCCCACGTGTCCCGATGAGTCATCACACCACAGGAAGATCTCTAGTGAACCTAACATCTGCTCACTGTTATTTCACTAAGGCTCCTTGGAGCAGACATGATGAGCTGCGTACATGCGGCTGCCTACAGAAAACTCCTGTTCTGTTTTCATTCTAGAGACTGTGCTTCCCTTGGCAACTCTGGTAAACCCTGTCTGTTGTAACCTCCTCATGTTGCTTTGGACCAAGAGGGCCAGGGAAGGTGTGGTCAAGTCTGTGGAGATCTTGGGGATCATCATTGTAACTCCTAAAGAGGCTCAAGAAGAAACAGTTTCTTCTGCCTCTGCTAAGCACTGATGTGCAGGGATACAATATAACATCTCATGACCTCAAGAGGAGGCTGGCTGAGCCGGAAATGACCTGGATCTTTCAGAAACCACAAATTAACCAGCTCTCAGGATCTTTGTAAGGACATAATAGATCCCTTTATTAAGTCATTTTGAATTAGGTGTTCTCTTAACTGAATCTTAAAACATCCTAAACACCACAAGATCTTCTTGTAACAAGATCTGTGGGCACAACCACACTAGTGGAACTGTATCAAAAATGAAAGGGTAAGATTTATTTCCTAGGAAGTGTTTTGGGAAAACCAGCCCCGAAAGGGTTTTTTAAATTAGTGACCCCTGATATATAGAGAATGCTTTGAAATCCTCCTACAGAGCACAGACACTGTAATAAAGTTAAGGATGAGCCACTGTGAATGATAAGTGTGGGGATCGCCAACATAATTGGAGTCATCAAATATGTAAACATTAGGAAACTACCATGAAGTCTGTGTTTATTACTCATCCACTGTTTTTTTTTTTTAATTCCACAATTATAACATTATAAGATCAGGAATTTTCTTTCTTGTTTCTGTTTAGAGCCATACCTGCCCCCACACCTACCTGGTGAAAACACAGAAAAATCAATCAATCTCTCTCTCTCTCTCTCTCTCTCTCTCTCTCTCTCTCTCTCTCTCTCTCTCTCTCACACACACACACACACACACACACACAAATCAGAAAACTGAGACACTTAAGGAAGGAGAACTGCAGAGATCCAAAGCTAGCTGGACATGACTTCCTTCATAGTGAAAACGTTTTGAGTGCTATTTTAAAATAAATCCATGTGCTTAGAGATCAAATTAATACCATATCTGGATAAATCAAGTCAAGATTTTTTAAAAGACCGATTTAATGACAACAATGGCACCTTTTATATTTGAAGAGTCAATTTGCTTCTTCCATCATTAATATACTCCAAAATTCCAATTCATATTCCTTTTCAGTACCATCTCTCTTTCCTCAGAACTCTTTCTTTATGGCCTCCCTTGCAGGCCAGTGGGTCTCAGAGGTCTGTTTGTGCCTTAGCTATCTGGAAAACAACCCAGAAATGTAGAGGCTACTAGAAGGGTCTCAGTATGGCCCAGCAGTGCCAGCATGAACAAGCATCTGCAGTGATTCCAAGCATACGTGCAGGCAAGTGACTCCAGACTGCACACTGGATCCCAAGGCACAGATAGAAAACATCTAATTATCATAGCAGATTTAAGATGGATCAACACAAACATGCGCATGGCTGTCTGTAATTTTGATGTTCCCCCTGAGGTCTGGAACAGACCCAACCTCTTTCCTGACTTGGATAGACCTTAGTAATAATTTTGCTTTAGAGGTCAGGAGTTTTAGCTTTTCCTTAGAAACCTCTGCCAATTCCCCAAATGTATTTTTTCTTGATATTAAATATAAAATTCCTAGAAATTTTATATGAATATAAAACATTATAAAATATAAAATAAACAGCTATAACACATATTGCCCGAGTTTGAACCACAGACTGAGATCTCCAGGCAGGGAGTAGGTAACAAGAGAAGTAAACACTGGGTTTTCCAGCAGTCAGGCTCTGAAACCAAAACTTAGGAAGGAAGCTGACCGTTAAGAGAGTGGAGAGGGAACAATGGCCCAGGCCAGCCCTAGACTAAGTCTGAACCTGAGAACACTGGAATTAAACAAAGCTCCTGCCCCAAGTTCAGTTTCCCTTACAGCTGGGCTCTAAAATAAGGCCGGTAGTGTAAGCAGAGCACAGTTCAACTATGGTCTGAGAACTCCCCTGAGCACTAATGAAAACTCAGGGCCAGTTTACATCTGGAAGCAAGCTCTGTGGACTAAGGGCACTGCTTTACCTCAGCAGTCCTAACCCACAGTAAGGTGCAGGAGCTAGGTGACTGGTAGACATCTTGATGCTTAAATGAACAAGGTAATAATGTCAGAAGGCCAAGGAAACCATCACCACGTAACACAAAATGTTCCAGACATGGAATAAATAACCCCAGGCAGGGGTCAGGGAAAACAAGGCAAGAAGTCAACACCACAGGCACAACTTGCATATTCTCTAGTTGTATTAAGAATATAGACTGTTCTGTTTTATTGCTTTAGTTGTTTTCTTCTTTAAGGAATATTAATTCTTGGGGCAATTTATAAATGGAAAATTTTCAGTTTTGGAAAATTTCAGTGGTTCTGATGGATCATCATTAACTTTTTTTCTCCAACTAAGCTCCAACTAAGCTGATTGCAATGAAAAGCAGCAGCCATCAGCTAGTGTCCAGTCCTTCTCTCCCCTACCAGCTCTCAGCAGGCTTCACGGCCACCTGAAGATGCAGAGTCACAAGCACCCCTCACACCCTTAGCAGAGAGTGCACCTGGAACCTCGTATTTCCATGTCTACCTCAAGTATGCAAACTTCTGTTTGTGATGACAGAAACCAACTTTCTAGGTTAGCAAATGCTCAACTCTGGGTTGTATGGAGCAAGCACCAAGTTTGCTTGAGAACACCGGGAGCTGCTTTCTGAGCCCGTGCTCCCATTACTTTAAGCAAACATCATGGTGTTCTTTTGACGTTCTGGAGGCATTCTCCCTGAAAACTTGCATGTCCTGGACCATGCTTCCTAAATACTTCTGAATATGCAGTCCAGATATGGCATCACACACACACACACACACACAAGTGATCAATAATGGATAAGTCCTTGATTCTGTTCACTGGTTTCTCACCCATGCACAAAACATTCTTGGTTCTTTTTAACAGCCTTGTAAACCTTTATGGTATATGTATGTGTGCCCACAATGGAAGGTAATACCAAGTGCTTAACAGATGAAGGAAAACTAACCATAACAATCATCTATAAATGGGCATCGGCTTACCCAAAAGGTCTGGCTTAATGGCACAAGCAAACCACTGGCTAGGAGTGGATTTGCAGCACATCGGTTCAGAAAGTATGGGACTTAATGAACTGAGTAAACTCTACATATTGACACCCCGCCACCACTATCTTTCTATAATAAAGAATACTCCATTTAAGAAAGGTCAGAACAAGCCAGGCGTGGTGGTGCATTCCTTTAATCCCAGCACTTGGGAGGCAGAGGCAGGCGGATTTCTGAGTTCGAGGCCAGCCTGGTCTACAGAGTGAGTTCCAGGACAGCCAGGGCTACACAGAGAAACCCTGTCTCGAAAAAAAACAAAAACAAGAAAGAAAGGTCAGAATATAGCATACAAGTAATGACTAACACAAAAACAAGAAAGAAAGGTCAGAATATAGCATACAAGTAATGACTAACACAAAAACAAGAAAGAAAGGTCAGAATATAGCATACAGGTAATGACTAACAAACACAAACCAACTCAACAAGATTATTCAGAAACAGGTGAGGCAACAGTAAACACTAAATTTCAAAAGCATCGCAACGCTGTTAAAACTTCTAGCACAAAAACTGGGCTACTCAACACTTTGGTGATGTTGCAGGGCAGGAGGACATTTGCCAGAAATAAGTCCCCTGTTCTCTAATAAGGTAAGTTTGAAAATCAATGGCCTTATAGATGAAGACAGTCTATTTTCCACACTTGATGAATGGGGAACTGAAGCAGTGGGGAAACCCGTGTTTTGACTGTGGTTTAAGAACAGACACCTCTGGAATCAGGGCACTCTTGCTCCAAATCCAAGTTCTGTAACCACACAGCATATTGCTTTTCCTCAGACATCAAAAGAACATATGAACCCCCAAAACTTCATGGTAACCAGGAATAATGGCTGACATACTCTGGATTGGAGAGTCCCCCTGCAAGCTCTGGTGAGCTGCACTGTGGCCCTCTGCGGGCTCCTTGGCAAGGGATACCTGGCGCTAAATGTGTTCTCTACAGTTACCACTGCACAAACTTCTTTCCTGGGCCTCCAGCCTACCTGCTGTAACAGTGAGAGAGACATGCACTGACTTCCTGTGGAGGCCAGCACTCTCCCGGGTAAGGAAAGAGCAACAGTGGGGGAGGAACCTACTTGGCCAGGTGGTTCATGAGCAGCTGCAACATCTGCCGATTCTTCTCCGGGAGCCGATGGACAAGACTATGGATCTCAGACACTCGAGTCTCTTGGTTTTCCAGCTCTGGGAAGAAAAGGGGTAATGTTGTATTGGAGTCACAGCTAAGTTACTGGACAAGACCAGGGGGAACTAAAGCCCTGGCACTAACACAGGGAAGATGTGCTTGAGGATTTACCACCCTGTCATGTGTACGTGCCCAGGACCAGTGGGGCAGGCAGGCTCTAAAGGCCTTTCAGTGTGCTCTCTGTATCAGAGTTCATCCAACTAATGACTGTGATGAAACGGAGCTGGTCAACCGCACACCCAGGGAAGGAACAAACACGAAGCAGCTGGCTCCCTCGAGGGCCAACTTCATTTCAAGGAAAGAAGGAACTTTATGCACTTGTGAAGCGGTAAACAGATCTTATGTGAACATCACCAAGGTCTCGTGTTACAAAATGATGTATCCAGATGCACACACACACACAAACACACACAAACACACACACCACAATATGTGTAACACACCTTCGGAGTATGAAGAATGCAGTGGCAGACAGAACATTCAAATCTTTCTGTCACTCTATAGCCTGCTACCTTTTGATTCAAATTGGGGAAGTGGTTTTGTTTTCTCTGGGAAATAAATGGCTAATACTCACCATATCTATTTATAGAACTGATGTGACGTTTAATTAGAGAATGGTTGACATGGGCGTGGAATTTCTCTTGAGAAAGAACTCACATACACACCACCTTCATTCCTAGCTTTCTCCCATGCCTTTCTATTCCTTGCTGGTGAGGACAAGATCAAGCATAAGGCTCTCGGAACATTAGGTACTATAAAACTAGGCCAGTAGGAGTTACCAGGGTAAACAAACCCTAAAGGCTAAAAGTATCCAGGGAGAGGCACAAGCTATGGGCATCATAATACCAAGAGCGGTTCTGCCAGGTTTAAATCTGATAGAGAATCTAACTGCCACATTACTGCAGGTCTGCCCCACGTAGACAGATTCCAATATACTTAGGGTAGCTTGAACCTAATCCCAATGTACTTCAATAACAGTAATATGAACTAAGAACCTAGATGATATAGCCAAAGGATGATCAGAAGCCTTTCAATGGAAGACATGGTGGGAAAAGGATTGTGAAGTCACATAAAGGGTGCCAAACTCAAGGAAACACTTCCACTGCTCACTTTAGGAGATGTCCAATGTCCAATTCATGTTGCAGAATGTTACTTTAAGGATGGGAAGAAAAACCAATTATCAAAACTAGAAAGGCAAAATTGCTTTTCTGTCTCATCTCTTTTTCCTTCTCCTCCCCTCCCTTCTAGCCAAGAAAACTGGCTCTTAAGTTTTTCTCTTCTACTGTGAAACGGTAGTGTTAGTAAGGCCCCTGGCAGTCTTGAGTTCATTTCATTTTTTGGTCTGTGACAGAGTCTCATAAGCTTTGTAGGCAGACACTTCGCATGCAGTCTGTGACTAGGCTAGGTAGTATTTATATTGGGGTTCTGAGTGTCCCTTGAAATAGAAAAATCTATTATTTTCTCCTTGAAACTTCAACTACAAGATGCTTACTTGCTGCTTTGATGAAACTTCTTTGAAACTGGTACATCATGAGGGGTCCTGGGAGCATTCTAGAATAAAAATATATAGACACAGACACGTCAGTTCCACAGTGCGATGATCTCTCTTGCTAAGCAGTACCCTGAATACTGCAAAACAGCATGGCACCTTTCAAATACTCAGGACGCAGAGACACAACAGCAGCTTGGTGTAGCAGCAGGACTGAAGGCACATGGCACTGCACCTGAGACCCTCACTTTCAGAGTTTCCTTGCCACCACATCTTGTTATGTGCCCAAGGCCGAACTGGAACTCACTGTCTTCTGCCTCCCAGGGGCTGGGGTTACTGGCGTGTGCAAGGCTCTGTCTGCCCTCCTCTCTTTTGGAAGTGGATAGCTCCAGCTACATACACATCAGTCGCAGGGCACCAAGAGCTAATGGGCATCGAGAGCTAATGCAGAAGTACGGGCCAAACCCACAGACCTCCTTTCACTCTGTTAGTCATCCACGAACAAGAGCGCTTTAGGACATGTTGAGAAACAAGTATGCATATCTGCATTAGCTGCCTTTAGCCCTCATCTCTCTAGAAGCTTGTTGTTGAAATCAGAGCTTCTTAGAAACACCATAAAAAATGTTTATTGGCAATTTGCTTCCAAGAAGATTATTACTTCCCAGTATCAGTGGGCTATAGGACATTGTACCAGTGGAGTGTGAACCTGACAAACTACAAATGAGCTTTTTCTGATACTCCAGGTTAGAATCAAACAGACTCTTCATCATTTGTGGTTCAATTTCATTCTATCGGCTACCCTAGCTTCCCTAGCTCAACTCTTAGTCACTCCTTGTTACAATGTCCCAAATAAAGTTTGCACTACCAAGTCCCTTCTGTGACCTCCTGTGCTACCCAGGCCTCATTAAGGCTGTATAGAGGCTCAGTCCATGTGATTCCACTTCTCCTCTGTGTGAGACTAGAAGCCATCCTCCCGGTAACCACAGCACAGAATTACAGTGTTCCTCCTAAGTGTAAGTTTCAGGGTCTCGTGTGTGTGTGTGTGTGTGTCTGTGTGTCTGTGTGTCTGTGTGGGTGTGGTGGGGGTAGTGGTAAGCAGAAAGCCAACAGTCTGAGTGAGGGACAGAGGGGACCAATGAAACTGTATATAATAGTACAAGGTAATTATTTCCTTTCTCCTCCCCAAATAGCAATTTTTCCACATCTACCCTCTCATGTTTAAGGAACAATATAAGCAATATGTGTTTGTGTGTGTGTGTAAAGCTCCAAACCGTTGTAATAAACTGGGTATATGATCAAGTCTGCTCAATCCAGTGATGTATCAGTTCTTGTTTTTATAAGAGATCATTCAGGGAAGGCCACAGTTTAGGGTGTGACTAAGGCTAGTCAGCTTAATACATCTCATTAAGAGCATGGCTTTCTAAATCACTCATGGCACCATAGCATAGTGACAGCCCATCAACCCTGGGCGATTTACGATCGGCCTGACCCACTGAACTTAATGCTCCCGCACAGAAGCAGTTTCCACATCTCAAACACCCGCCCAGCAGCTCTCTGGAGGCTGCAAATCAGACTGCTTTCTTCCTGACCACATGCTAACTAGGTGGCTTGCTGCTTCCAAGTGGAAATCCCTACCTCAGGTAGGTCTTCAGAGCACTGGTGACAGTCTTTATCTCCCATTCGGCACAGATATCAGTTTCTGTCTCAGAAGCTGCTTTGGGGTCTAAAATGGAGAAAAGACAATGAATAAAACCAAGCATGAAAAAGTGATAGTGGCAAATGTTCATACACGTAAGCACTCAACCTCATCACTAACTAGAAAAGTGAAATATTCAAGTTAAAAAATAAGATATTTATTTTGCCTATCGCATAAGAGAAACATTTAAACATCCAAATATCTGTTGTTAGAAGAATATGGAAAAGGCACTCGGCTTATAAATTCCTAGAGGCAGCTGATATCAACGCGACAGATTGAAAGAGAATTTGACAATATGGATCATCAAGAGTCTAGAAACACTTGGATCCTGCTAACTAACAATTCCATTTCTCACCATTTTGCCTGTGAGAATAAAACAAAGCATGCATCAAGGTGCAGACCAGGCATGTACAACACACACTCTTCAGTGGGGAAAAGGAAAGCAAGAGGCAGCCTAAATGTTTAACCAGAGGAGAGTGGCTAAGTGAATTACGGTATATCTCCCTGATGGAATATTACATGGCCATTTTATAAACTTAACATTACACTCATACTGATGACTTATGACATGGAAAATGCTTGTATTTTATGTCAAGTAAAAAAAAAAAAAACAAGATTCAAACATTTTTGAGACATAGAAAATAGCTGATGGCAAACAGTTTCAAATTCTAATAATGATTGTGTTAAAGTGGTAAGAACTATGGTTTTTGTATTTTCTGAATTCTGTATGGTTTGATTCCATCATTTTTACAGTATTTTTTTCTCAATTGACTTAAGTACAATGAGTCCCACCATAATCTCACTGGCTCTGGATAACTTCTTCTTTGGCCTCTTCTTGCATGTAACTTTAGGCAAATGAATTTTAAGTAATCTCATTACTGACAGAGAAAATTCACATAGCTGTTCAGAGCAGCCCACAGACCCCTGAGAATAAAAGGCAGAGAACTGCAGGATGAACAGCCTCATGGGCCATCAGAGACCACTGTCATGGGCAAGATAGGCCAGGCCACATACATATAGGACATGGAGATAGTAGAGCCTTTAGGTGTGTGGAGGCAAAGTCCACCCTTGCACAAGCAGCCCTGAGACCGAGCCGTGCCCAGCCAGCCCAGCTCACATTCCCTTCCTGCTCTGCACAGTACCTCATTCTTCACTGGGACTCCCTCTCTTATTATTCCATCTACAGTTGGGAAGTGAAGTCAGGACAGACAGCTCAAAGGCACAACTCAGGGTACCATGAACCAACTCAGGGATGGTTCAGGACTGGCCTTACTCAAGTTGTCACCAAGCTCATGACTTTTTTGGAGACAAGGCGTCGTTTGGTGTGCTTGATTCGAGAAGGTTATGTAAGTGCCAAGTGCTACCATTAAGAATCTCATAGAAAGCCTCCAAAACAAAGCCAGAAAAGAGAGAGGGAGAGAATGGTTCTGGATGACAGGCTCTGCACGTGAACCTAGGCATGCCTTTTTATTCGAACAAGCCCTTAAGTTCACAGTAGCTGGATTGACTCAGATCTGAACCAGTGGCAAGGACTACAGAGAAGTGATGTGCCTTTATTTGGTTGTCCCTAGTTCATATTCCCCACCTTTTGAAAGAGTAAGAAAAGATACATGGTGACTTAGATCTGGTTTTCCAGTTTGATATTTAAATGACATGTCAGGTAAATAGAGACTGAAACCGGACTAGCTCTTTCTCAATAGTTCCGAAGACTGAAAGCCAAGTAAGGGTTTCTGCCTACAGGGCTAAGTGCATCTCCACTGGGAAAGGAGATGAGTCACCAGGCATACTGTTCTGTCTGATGAGAAAGAACCCACGTTCATGCTAGTGAGATGAGGTCAAATACTTGTGAATGGCTTAAGGATTTAACCTGTAATTCTTAAGAAAGAACACACAATTGCAGCTGGCCCCTCCTGTGCAGGCTCTTCCACTGACATATATTTACAGATGAAACAGAGATGGGCTTTAGCTCACAAACTTTGTAGCTCATAAAGGCAGGATGCTTGTGCATTGTTCACACGTGACCAAGGGCGATAAGACTCTTGACGCAAAAAAAAAAAAAAAAAAACAAGGAAGAAGCATATTCATAGAACAGTAAATCCCACCCAGTTCTCTTATGGCAAATGTCCTTAAAGGTTTAAAAATGTTGTTTTCTTAGTGCCCCAGTCCCTGAGACATTAATTCTTTTCCTTCTCTGTCATCTGAGGCTTCCTGTTTTCATCCTGCAGATAGACATGGACACAGACTGCTGAAGCCCGAGGCATCCAGGCGCTGTGACCTTCCCCCACTCTGTTCCCAAGGCGCATGAGCACTGCTGCCCTCCTTGGTTTCTGGATTCAAGACAAACGTTACTGTACATTTTTCTGAGGAACGATCCAACTTCCACCCCAGAAAGGGGAACATGCAAGGACATCAGCAGCCGTTGGCAGGTCTGGGAGTTGTGAACTGTTCCATGAACCGCATTTAGCAAACTAATCATTAGCTTCCACTTTTTTGGGCTCTGTAACCATAGGAATATTGCATAACATTACAGGGAGGAGAGTCAAATTACAGTCCGGCTGGAAGGCTTTTTATAGCGCTGATGAGGCAAGGCTCATAACTTGAACGTGTCCATTTTAATTCGTTTAATGTCCGAACTAAATTGAATACAACCACCTAAGTTACCCCATTTCCATAAAGACTGGCCTGTCTCTATACCTCCTTCCTTCCTTCCTTCCTTCCTTCCTTCCTTCCTTCCTTCCTTCCTTCCTTCCTTCCTCCCTCCCTCCCTCCCTCCCTCCCTCCCTCCCTCCCTCCCTCCGTCCCTCCTTCTCTCCCTTCCTCCTGTCCCTTGCTTAAGGAGATGTCTTGGTGGCATCTGGGCATCTCCATAGGACTCGGACCTTTCTCCCCACCCTGCCCCCCAACCACTGCAGAACTTAGTGAGATAAACATGCACTGAGAGAGAAGCACAGTGTTGAAGAGGGCATGCGAGTGAGTGACAAGCACTGACTAGGAACTCTCTCCCACCAGCCACCACAGGAATCCAGAGAATCAGGGGACACCAAGCCAAAGGAAGCTGTGCTCCTAACAGGAAGCCGACTTAGGTCATCTAGTTTCTGAGCACCACCCGGTACTCCAAAAGTAAAAGAAGCTCAAAGTCACTACCCAAGCTTATATTTTTCCAAAATGACCCACTGTACCATTGTGTCAGTTAAAAATTTTCCAGTTGGGCTAGGTCCATTTATACACTTAACTTAAAAAAAAAAAAAATCAATGAAGGACTAGGAGGTGGATTAATGGTTAGGGTGCTTGAAATGAGTTCATACCTCCAGCACCTGCATATAAAGCTAGGCATGAAGGTGTGAACCTATAGTCTACTGGGGAAGCAGGGATGAGAGGATCCTTAGAGTTCGCTGAACAGGCAGTCTATTGTGAGCTGCAAGCTCAGTAGAGAAACCCTGCCTCAAAAATAAGGTGTGAAGTGATAGAGGTAGACACCCAGCACCAGCTTCTGGTCTATCCACACACATGCAAGGCATATACTCATACACACACACACAGATACTCACAGCTTGAAGACAGGCACACACATGCACACACACCAACAAAAGAGAAGAAACTGAAAAAGTGTACACATATATTCTAGTATACACACACACACACACACACACACACACACACGTTTCCTTTAGAAAACAAATGGTCCTGGGTTGGATCCTCAGTATCACAAAACAGAAGTGGAAGCACACAACACAAGCCATTTTCATAGAGCCTTCATGTGACAATTCCCTATAAAAACTATCCCACATCCACACACAAATATATGGACTTCTGACTACTTCACTTTACATATACACTGCACCATTCTTTTTTTTTTTTACAGTAAATTATATTTACTCCAGTAGACATATCAATTATATTTACAAAAAGAAGAAACAAAATATATCCTTTTACTTTTTGATGATTTTCATACATTTTTTTTATATTTTTATTACATATTTTCCTCAATTACATTTCCAATGCTATCCCAAAAGTCCCCCATAGCGCCCCCCACTTCCCTACCCACCCATTCCCATTCTTTTGGCCCTGGCATTCCCCTATATTGGGGCATATAAAGTTTGCAAGTCCAATGGGCCTCTCTTTCCATTGATGGCCGACTAGGCCATCTTTCGATACATATGCAGCTAGAGACAAGAGCTCCGGGGTTCTGGTTAGTACATCATGTTGTTCCAACAATAGGGTTGCAGATCCCTTTAGCTCCTTGGGTACTTTCTCTAGCTTCTCCATTGGGAGCCCTGTGATACATCCGATAGCTGACTGTGAACATCCACTCCTGTGTTTGCTAGGCCCCGGCATCGTCTCACAAGAGACAGCTATATTTGGGTCCTTTCAGCAAAATCTTGCTAGTGTATGCAATGGTGTCAGCGTTTAGAAGCTGATTATGGGACGGATCCCTGGATACAGCAGTCTCTAAATGGTCCATCCTTTCATCACAGCTACGAACTTTGTCTCTGTAACTCCTTCCCTGGGTGTTTTGTTCCCAATTCTAAGAAGGTGCACAGTGTCCACACTTTGGTCTTCATTCTTCTTGAGTTTCATACACTGCACCATTCTTGACTTCATGTCCTCTTGTAAAGAAAATTTTAGCTGTACCCTTGTTACTACTGATAGACACGGACATAAACTCGATGTTTCTTTGCAGAGCTTCCTTGCAGAAATAATTCCTGAAAGTGGACTTTCTGTATCAAAAATCTGTGAGGTTTAAGTATCTGAAAATACTACTAAAGCTGCTCTCAGAGGTTTAAGGCTGTGTGAGTAATTCTCACACCCTTGAAACAGCATGCACTCTGACTATGATCTTTACCAGTCAAAGAGGTTTGTTGGTTTGCTTGTTGTGTAGGTTATGTCAATGCTTTAATTCTCATTTTTGACAGGGAGAACAAATGCAGAGCCCTCTTCTGCAATGTAAGTGTTGAGTGACTATCCCTGAGGCACACTTAACTCCTCTGCACCTGTACAGCCCCACACTTTCTGAACGGTGTAAACATTCAAGGAGCTCCCACCACGAGCCAGGTGCTCCCACACCTCAGAACTCTGGATAGGATACTCTGTCACTCCGCCCTCTTCCACCACAGGCACCCCTGGCAACAGCTGCCCATAGCATCGCACTTCTGAAATCCAGCCACATTGTTACAAGTACGGTAGTTTAATCCTTTTATTATGGAGTCGTATTCAGAGTTCTGGGTGTGCCATAATTTGTTTATCCATTCTCTGGATGATGGACATCTGGGAGCTTTCCAATTGTAGCTGCTATGACTAAAGCTACTACAAACATTTGCACAGAGGCTTTCTACGGGCTACATTTTTATCTCTTTGGTAAATGCTGTATCCACAAGCAGGTTAGGTCAAAAGCTACAAAAACAGACCAATAATGAGAATGTTTTCCTTTAGATGAAATGGTCAATTGCCTTCCAAAAATGTCAGGGCCATTTGCATTCCCACCAACAGAATGTAAGAGCAAGGGCCACCTCATGCCTCTCATCACAGGACAGGTCAGTCAGTCACTTCAACTTTAGCTGTCCTACAAGTCACTGTCCTTTCACACACACAATGGTGTGAGCCATCTTCACATGTGGTATTTTTTTTCTTTGTTTATTTGCTTTAATCAACCATTCTTCTCAATATTTTTTGTCTATTTTAAAAACTGGGATATTGTCTTAAGAATCAAGAGTTTTAAAGTAAGTATAGCTACAAATCACTGATGATAAATACATTTGTATAAATAGTTTCTTCAGATCTGTAACTTACCTTTGCTTTTTGAAAAAAAATTTTTTTTTCCTCTACAGTACCATGGATTGACTTTCAGCCCTCATGCATGTCAGGCAAATGTATACCACTGAGTTACAGCTCCTGTCTTTCTTGTATTTTTTTAATCTTAAAACAAAGTCATACCAAGTAGCCCAAGCTAGCCTTGAATTTGTCATTTTCCTCCTTCAGCCTTCCAAATAGCTGGGGTTTAGAGGCTGTACCAGTAGGTCCACCATGAGAAATACCTTTTTTATACAGAAAATTTTATTTAAATGCAGCTCAACTTAACACAGTCTCCTAATAGTTCTTTCGTGTGCTCTAGTTAAGAAAGCTCTTTAAAAACAAGGTCACAGAGGCACTTCTGTGCTTGCCATTCAGAGGGTCTACAGTGTCTGCTCTTAGGATACATTTCAAGATACTTTTCACATAGGGAGTCAGAAGAGAGCCCATTTCATTCTTCCTCATATGGATGCTAAATTGTATCACAGTACTTGCTTAAAAGACTCCATTCTCCATTCAGTTATTCAGACTCCTTCATCCAAGATCCAAGTATATACTCATTCTGTTTCTGGGATCTTGTGTCTGTTGCACTGATAGACATATCTGCCCTTCCAAAATACCACCCAGCCTTACGCTAGACGTGCCTCCTGTTTTGTTGGCTATAAACTGTAAAGTATCAACTCTTCCTGAGCTTGTCATGGTCTCCATCTCCATAACAACTTAGAGGAAAACAGTTGCTACCTGTATAACACCCTCCTTGTGTATCAGACTTCATTTACCCCACAGGTCATTCCCCTGAGGCTAGATTTAATATTTGCCAACTTGAGAAGCAAAGTTGGTTACTCTCTTTTCTGACTATAAAAGTCACAAAACTTACAAAACTTAGCAATTTCCTATATGTCACGTCTAAGAATCCAAAACACCCACAACCACCTGTGTTTTGGGACCGGAAATCTCTGACTGTCTGGGGTTCTTACTGGTTATTGCAGTGCCCTTATAGGCAGGGTGGTGACAGGTGCCAGAGCAGGGGGAGGGGGAGGGAAGCCTCCATCTATGATCTCCCTTCTCTGGGAACTCAGGATCATGGCACACCACCCTCTGCCTGGCTCTCAGTTCCCTACTTTCCTTGGATACAGTCTTCGGTCTGGGTTGTTTCCACTCGTTATGGTTTAAGCTCCAGGTCCCAGAAGGCATCATGAAGAATCGCCTGGTCCTTGTGGTACTCTTCATAAAGAAGTCCTTGATTGCTTTTATATATGACAATGTGTGAAAGTGTGTGGGAAATGAGGACGCAGAGGAAAGGAATGCAGATCTTCAAGGTTCCAGAGGGACAAGGTAGGCTAATTCATGGCTGGAGACAGGAGGGGAAGAATAGTGCCTGTGATCTGGTGATTTAAAGCAGTGCCCTTTACCACCTCCTTTGTGCTCACTGTAATTCTAACTTAGAGGGACCTGGACAGCATGGGAGGAGAAAACCGGCAATGCTGAACTTGCATTTCTTTGCTATCATAGTTAAACATTAATAAAGACACGCAGAAGAAAGGGACATGAGGCTTCAACAGCACAGCAAAGAAGCCTTTTAGTTAATGTTGCCAGAGCTGGGGCTCAGAGAAGGCCCAGAGAACGCCTTTGAGAACACCACGTGGTAGGTGCCGGCTCCAGCATAGCATGCCATCCTAGGAGGGAAGTCAGGCCCCACTCCTTCCCTGCACAGCTGCAAGGGAGGCTGCTTTCCACAGGCCTATCACAGCCCTGAGAAGAGAACCTAGACACTGAGGTAGGGCTGGGCAGCAGTGATGCAAGAACAATTTTATAGCATGAGGAATGAATTCCGAAGGGGAAAGTCAGCAGATGTGGTAGTGATTCCTCTAATCCCAACATTCCAGACGTGGAGGCCAAGGGATCAGGGCTTCAAGGTCATCTTTAGCTTGGCAAACTATATACCCATAATGTTTGCCTGCCTCTCTCTCTCTCTCTCTGTGTGTGTGTGTGTGTGTGTGTGTGTGTGTGTGTATGTGTATGTGTATGTGTGTACAAATGCATGTGTCTGATATCAACCTAGCTACATGAGAGACCCAAAAACAAAACAGAACAAACACAAAAAAAGAGGCAGGAGGTAGTCTTCAAAGAATCAGCAAAGAAACAAGAAAAGAACCGCAGGCTTTGGGTTCACAGTTACATACTCCAGTTCTTCCAAGATCTTAAGCAGAGTGGGGCCAGGAGGAATTATTCAGGACTACAGAGCCATACAAGATACAAGATTTATGACTGACTAGGATTTGGCTGGCATGGCGTACAACAGCCCTTCAATGCCACAGAAGAGAGCAACTCTGAAACAGGATTGGGGAAGTGATGCAGACCAAGGAGAATCTATTCAGAGTGAAGTCAGCAGCAAAGAGACTTACGCTCCCCGTGGAAGCCCATGCAAGACTGTCGGTATAGAATACAGAGAGCCAAGCACTGAAAGTATTTATTCTGTAATGTAAAAAGAATTCGTTAAAGAAAAGGTGGGCACCATGAAATGAGCTGCCGGAGTGAGAGGCTGAATGAGATAGAAAAGGCGACGGCTGGCAGTGCAAACGGAAGCCCAGTGCGCCATTAGAGACACTGAAGATTCAAACTATGCTGCTCATGACAAGGATACAACAGGAGTTAGCCAAAGTCTAGGTGAGTGGCATGGACTCCGGGGGCAAGCCTGATAACTTTCTGAGGGCACCAAGAATAAGAGGAACAGAAAAAACCCAAGGAAAGGACTCATGTCAGGTTTACAGAACAACAAAGTGAAACAGGATTTGTTCTTTAGAAAATCCACCTCTAAAAGCTCCCTCAAGGACCCAGTCACTGCTAAAAGTGTTCACAGGTGATTTTTAAAGTAGTTGAGAGTGGGAAGGTTTCTCCTGCTGCAGGTATCAGTCAACAGTATACATTTCTGAGGAAAAGGAGAGTTTACACTTTGTGTGAATATAATCCAAAGGACTTTAAACATGGTTTACATTCACTCATAAATTTACTCATTTCTTTTGGGAAGAGTGTGTGTGTGTGTGTGTGTGTGTGTGCACGCATGTGTGTGCACGCATGTGTTGTTGAACATGTATAGAGTTCAGAAGACAACTTGTGGGAGCTGATCCTTTCTTCCCACCATGCATGCTCAGGGGATCAATTCCAGGTCACCAGACTTGGCAGTGAATCCCTTTACTTGCTGAGCTGTGATGCCAGGCCACAGATGGGCTTTAAGAAAGGCAAAATGTTTTTATCATCTTGGAATGAGGAGAGAGTCTCTTAACATATAATTCTCATCAAGAATAAGGAATGAGAGATTGGCTTTATACAAATTTAAAATGGGACAAAAAGAAAAAGGGAAACCAAAAGCTTAGGACGTGAAAACTTAGATGGAAACAGTGATAATACAGCTTCCAAGTGTAAAACTTACATCAAACAATTAAAACAGAAAAATAATGCTAAGAATAAAATCAGGCAAAAAAAAAAAAAAAAAAAGAAAGAAAGAAAAGAAAAGACCCTACTTCTATCAGCAACAATGGACATCCAAAATATCCAAAATATCCAAAATATCCAACTTAATCCAAAACCAAAGAATGCAAGGCTAACTAAGAGGGAAATACATCTTCCACATGTACCATTCACATAAAAACAAGTACCACAGAGCACGGCTGTTTCCGCTTGCTGACAGTGAGCGTGGCAACAGTGGGTGGGGAGGCTGAAGGCGGACACAGAGCCTAACCCAGCAACTCAATACTGTAAGTCAAACTGCAAGGACGTGGGACCTACGAGCATTTCTTAGCATGTGCAGGCTCTGACTCAGCAACGTTCATGAATCTTCTCATCTCATGCTCCCGCTTCTATGTGGGCCAGGCTATTAGATGGAGCAGGAGACGGGAGAACGAACCATTGAAACCATTTGTCTACAGTGAAAAGAATCAGCAGTGTGTCTACTTCCAAAGCACACGCAGTCCTCTACTCCTTTGCCTCTCAGGACTCCCATCTGAACTACACGAGGGCAGGAGGCTGATTCAGGGGCACTAGTGCATCTACAAGGAATATACCTGCAAGAACAATGCCACAGGAGGACTTACCATGGGAAAAGATGCTGCAGTGTTATGTGAATAGAGCCTGTTAGAAAGCCTAGAGCATGCATGCCCTGTGTTGTAGCCATATTACACAGTGCTTATTCACTTACTACATGCTAGTATATATGGTTTAAGGGGGCTATGATTCGAAGGTTTCATATACAATAAAGCAGTCAATAAAGGCTGTCTTTGCTCTAAGGGACTCTTATTTTCTTCTTTATGATTTTTGTGTTTTTGTGAAATTTCACCAATGATTACTCATAATTTTTAAACAAAGAAGGGAAATTACTTAAAATAATTAGAAGGGGATAGAGGTCAGCAAGATGACTCAGTGTATTGTACTTGCCTCTCAGCCTGACAACCTGAGTTCCTACCTGGACAAACAGAACAGAAGAAAACGCAAACCCACATGTTGTTCCCTTCCCTCCCTATACACATACATATACCTGGGACCTACATGTGTGCACATGCACATACACACAGACACACACAGACACAATGTAGCTTCATTTAAAAAATATACAGACATGGAAAGAAGAGAAACAGACATGTAAGGAGTAAGAATGTAGCTGGGGTGTGTGTAAGGGGAGAATGTGAGAATGTTTGTATATGTGGTGTTTGGAAAAAAAATTTGCAAACATTTATCTTCACTTAATAGTATGGGGAGCCGGGATAGTTGTTCTATTCTGTTTCAGAAAGTCTGAAAGTCTTTCCGAGTCTTTTTCACTACTCAAAGACTATTAGCCTCTGTTGCTAGGAAGTAAACAGGGTGGTTCCTGGCAGGACACCAGCATGGAGAGCAAGGGACCCTGCAGAGGCTATGAGGAATTCTAATAAGTTTTCTTAAGGAACTCTGATCAGTAAAACAAATATATTCTCAACACATTGGCTCTCATCCCCCATCCCTCCTACAGTCTGCAGTGAAGCAAGAATACAAGAAATGAACGAGTGATTGAAGTTAGTGTGTCTGAGTTTAATCCCATGCCATGTTTGCACACAATAGCAGAGCACACAAATCCAGTTAGGAGCGCACTGGAACAAGTGAAAGCAATGTTGAATCTGCATGTAGCTCGGTACAAAAAGGGTGAGAACAGATGGGAGTGAGTATGCGCTTCACTCTGCGCCCTGGAGGGTTTGTGGTCTACAGCAGATTATATTCTATACCATTGGCTAGGCCAGACCAGCAGTGGTACCAAGAATTGACAAGGATGCTATAATAACATACTCAGAAGAGGGAGGGGAGGCAGACCTAGTGCACTGGCCTGACAACTGCAAGAGTACTAGATTCGCTTGACTGATAGAGAGACTCACAGGTCGAATTCTTGGCATTAGGTTCGACCTTACACTGTAGTCAGCTCTACCCCAGAGGATCATTTATATTCCAGTCTATCTGGAATGCCCTCCTGGCAGAGGAGCTGGCCTTGTGACTGTCAGCCGCTAGTTGTTACTCTTTCATGACATTCTTCAGATAGTCATGACCACTTTCCCCTCTATCTAGGGTGACTAAGGAAGAGAGCAAGTGCAGTTCCTTCTTGGGAGGCTACAGTTATTAGAACCGCTGCCTTTCAGAACATCTCCTTTGTCCAAAGTGGATTGACTTAGACACTTAGTCATTCCTGCCTTTCTTTTCAATAGCTTCACATTGTCATCTTTGAATTCTATTTGAAGCTTCATCTTGGTGCTCTCTCTATACAAAATACTGGCTACTAAGCCACAGCTCTTTGGTCTAGCCCTAGATGAGGTTTTCTCTGCCTCACCTTTTGCCATCTCCCAGGACCCACCCATGACCACATGCATGTGCCACATTCTGTTACTCTGCTCCCCTAATGCTTGAATCTAATCTTGCTACTGCTGTGCTGGGCACACTTCCTTAGCACAACATCCATTACTTTGGGAAAGTATTCCTCCCTTTTCTCATCAATAATCCTGCTCCATCCATAAACTTAGCCCCACTCCCAGGCCCAGTCATAGGCACGAGCTCCAGGCCATACGCATCCATCTGTTGAGGATAATGTGATTGGCTCCAAATTGAAAAGTTTATCATGTGACTGGCCCACACTGGCCAATCAAAGTCCTCCCTGTGGCCTACTGCCAAAACTGTCACCCAAAAGACACTCTTCTGAGTGATGCAAGCTCCAAAGACTGCAGAGACTGGATCTATCTGGGACACTCCCAGAGAGAACAAAGCCAAAGCTGAGGACAGCAAAGGACACAGATGATGAGAAACTAGAAGGAAGCAGGGAAGGGAAAGGGCTCAGAGTAAGGATGGCAGAGTCTCTAGACCCTGCATGCAGCTGTTTCTTAGGATGAACCAGCCACATAAGCAAGTGCCTTTTACTGTGTGAACGAGTCTAAATCCTATTCCTGACTCTCTCTACCACTTAGAACTTTTAAGACTGCATTATTTCCCTTGTGAAGAAAAAAAGGCTCCTAAGCTTTTTAGCACAGTGCTTGGGTTTCTCAGCAGAAGAGGTCACCTTAGCCTCTCAGAAGTAACTGTCCTCTTCCAGCCTCAAGCTGCTCTCTCAGATATTAAAGAAAAGGCCCACAGCATCAACAGCCTCTGCCTTTAACCTGCAGCCTGCCTCTGCCCATGCTACTGCTCATACTTGCTCAATCTGACTTCTTATTTCTCCTTCGCTATTCCAGCCCCAGATTCAGGTCATATTAAGTGCTAACAACACATTAGGATAACAGCTTTAAGGTGCATGCATATCTCACCCCTACCAGGATTCTGCAGAATGGCGAGAGAGTTCTTTCTAAAATTTAATATCACTATCATCTAGCAATCCATTCCAGATCCTAAGCAGAAATGAAAGACTGAAGGCTAATATCTGCTAAGTTCTTACTTCTTTCTTATGTTAAAATTTCTCAAAATTAAGTCACATTAACATGTGCCCCAACAAAAGACCCTTGGGTACTTATTCTATGAGAATAAAAATATGCTCACATAAAAATTCTCTCTAAATATCTAGAGCCTGAAAATGGAAATAACACAAAATCCTGTAGCTGGTGAATGGCTAAACTGTGGTATGCCCATACAATAGAATACTTCTTAGCAGTTAAAAAGAAATTAATGAGCAATGATACATACAAGTTAATCAAATCTAGAAATAATTAAGTGCACTAAAAAAAGATAGTCAACACTCAAATCTTACACAATCTATTATTCCATTTATATAACAAATGATTTCAAAGTGACAAAATTAAAAGAAAAAAAAGAATAAACTCCTGGTCACCAGGGTTAGGGATTGTGTATGAGGAGGTAAGGCAGGGAGTAGACATAAAAAGGAACCCAAGGCCATTATGAGAGTTGAAACTCTCTCATTTGGGCTGTATCAATACCAGTATCTTCTTGTGGTACTGAAACACACCCTGGTAAGAAGCAATAATTGGAGGAATCTGAGTAAAGGGTACAAAAGATCCATCCACATTGTTTCTTACAATGCACTTGTCTCTCACAATTATTTCAAAAATTTAAAAATAATAAAACTGCATCCCGCACTGGAACTGAGGAGCGGGAAGTGAGTGTAGATTGAGCCTCCCGTGCACCGTGCTTCCCAACAGCGGCTCTGAGTGTAACTCATGACACCAAGGAGTCCTGACTGCAGAGTGAGTAGCACATTCTGGCCCATATAAAGGAATAGACTTCTGCACATACAAAAGCTATTTTCAGAAACTGGAGTGACAAAGAAGTGACAAACACAGGAGAAAGGCCCTCGCCTGAAGCGCCACGTTAGAGCAGGACTGAGAGTTAATCTTCCCAAGTACCAGGCTACGGCTCTTGTGGACATGGACAACAGCCACTGATCTATGAAACCTGATCTGTTTGCCATTTAGATCCCTGTGACTCACTGAAGCTGGCTGCATGGCTAAAAATACAGGATAGCTGCAGCCTAGGCAACTTTGGCTCATGGATTTTGATTTAAACACTGCACATTTGGAGGCAGTGGCTTTCTATTTATACATCAGCCGGGGGGCAGAGGAGGCTCTCCTGATCCAGAAGCAAGAGGGATCTTGAGTTTGATCTGCATATATACATTTTATCTGAAGGTTACACGAGACTCTCGGTATCAGGAATGTGAGACCCTGAGGCCCTCACAGGCTAGAAAGACGCCCTTTTGGGGGCATGAGGTATGTCCTACTGAATACCTGCCTCAGAAGAGGACAGAGTCATGAGCTACTAACAACAGAGCAGGGCGTGGCTGTGATTTGAATGGGCAAGCTGCCCTTGGACTGGAGTGCTGAGTCTGAAGACTGTGAGATGCTTGGTCCCGCCATTTCATTTCAATCTTACAAAGGCCCACTCCGAGCTTCTCCTGTTCCTGCCTATAGCCACAACTAGCTAGCAGGGCAGGTTGCTGGGCATTCCCATACCTTAATCCCTAACCCAGAGACCACCTAGAAACCAGGAAGTCGCAGAGGAAGCTACCCAAGGGACATGCCTGACAAAGCCACTGCTGAACTCACCCATCAGGACGCTCAGCAACTTCTGCACCCTGGAGTTGACCCCCACGATTCGGTAGAGCCCCTGCTCATTGATCCCTGGGAAGAGGAAAGAGGATGGTTTAATTAGATGAGCATCGAGAACACGAGCAGGCCCACCAGGCCAAATGCTCTTCTGTTTTTCCTTCATTTTCTCTCTCCTCTGAAAAGCTGCTGTAATTAAAGTTCCCTGCCACTCATCTCAGCTCTTAGCAAACGAGTGGGATTTGGCACTGCTGCCCAGGGATTCACAGATGTGCCCCACACTCCAGCCCTTGCCTTAGCCGGGTCGCTGGCAGGAAAGAAACTTCCCTCCTCTCTTGCCAAAAGCAGCAGATGAAGATTTTTAAAGATGCAAAATACATTATTTTAAAGATGTAGTATTTAACCAATTCTTACATTCAAAAATCCAAAGTGGCTTGACTTAAAAAAAAAATCAATCATAGGAGAAGATAAATCACTTTCCATCTATTTTTACACACCGAATAAAAAATACTGAAGGGTAAGGACGTTTTCCATCTTAGGGAATGTTTGTTAAGATTGAGAAATCAGAAAATCCATCACAGTTAGAGCAAAGGTGTTTACTGTGAACTACTTACACAAAGACAGAAGTCAAACTACAGAACTTCCATTTACTGAAAAGCGTGGATTAGAGCGTCACTGTGCCTCTTACAAAAGGAGGCAATCCAGATGCATGTATGTGATGTGTGAATGTATGTGATCTATGCCTGTTCACACATGTGGGCCAACATGTGTGTACATGCATGTGGTGGCTAGAGGACAACCTCTCTTCGTCAGAATGCCATCTACCTCCTTTGACACGGGGTCTCTCCTTGGTCTAGGGTTCATCAATATGGTTTCACTGGATGGCCAGTGAGCCCACAGATCATGTTTCTGCTTCTCCAGTACTGAGATCACGAGTGTGTGTCACCATGCCCAGCGTTTGGACTTGGGTTTAGGAGACCAAACCCAAGACCTCATGCTCAACTCCAACAAGGAACAATTTAGACCAAGTGATTGAAAATGGTTTTCTTCATGTTGGTCCAAGTCCATTGCATCTCATACCTCTTAGGAACTGCTAAGCTTCCTCTCCAAGTCCCCTGTAGACTTTTTTTTTTTTTTTTTTTTTTTTTGGTTTTTCAAGACAGGGTTTCTCTGTATAGCCCTGGCTGTCCTGGAACTCACTTTGTAGACCAGGCTGGCCTCGAACTCAGAAATCTGCCTGCCTCTGCCTCCCAAGTGCTGGGATTAAAGGCATGTGCCACCACCACCCAGCTCCCTATGAACTTCTTATTGTGAGAGTTAGTTCCTATCACTTCTCTGAGCACCTTCCAGTTCTTAGGTGTACATCATATTCAGACTTTTTATGGCCTACGGGTTTACAAGCTACTGGTTTAAGGTGAACATAGACCCTGAGAAGAGTTTTAGGTGACTAGCTTTCCCTCTTGGTTTGGGCTGCGAAAATGGACTAACACACAGCCCACCTTAAGCAAGTATACTGGCTTGTCCAAATGTGCTCTGGCTTTGCCTGTGCTAACTATTCTCTGTGTTCTCTTCTCCTTTCCTTTTAAGTCCTTTCGAGACAGTGCCTTAATCTGTAGCCCAGGCTGGCCTTTAACTCTCAGCTCTCTAATCTCAGCCTCCTGAACAGCAGGGTTGCAGACTCATACACTGATTTTTATCCTTTTCTTTTAAGAAAAACAAACCTAAACTCTTTAAAATTACTCTTTACAAACTTAGGCATCACAGCTAAGGCAAACAGAAAATCAAAAGAAGAAAGTAAAAGAGAGCAGAAGCCACTACTGTCACACTGAGACCTGTGCAGAGGTGGTCCTCTTAGGGACACACAGAATGGGCTCAGGCAGGATAGCTATTTGTTCTTAAACTGTATTTTTCACTTAATGCATATAAAGAAAAAATAAAAACCTTTCTACTTTTAGTGATTCACAAGATTTTATTGCACAAGTGAATCACGCTTGAGTTGGCCAAAGGTTGAGGCATTTGATTGGTTCCTGGTTTTGCATTTTAACCACATCACTGTGTAAACATTCTTTTGGCTCAACACAACCAACACTCTTGTATTCCACAATCAACTTCCAATTATGTCTACTAGGCCCTTTCTGGGTATATTTTATGTCCAGTTGTTGAGAACCTGTCTTCATTTTTTGATGAAGGAAATCAAGGAAACAACACTAAACAAACAGACACATATACAAACCTGCTTCTATACAATAAAGTATCTCCTTTGGAAGAAGCCTTATAGGATACATAGGCACAGGAACTCAAGATGTTCTATTACCCCCAACCAGCCTCTGTGTGTGTGTGTGTGTGTGTGTGTGTGTGTGTGGTTGTGTGTGTGTACCCCTTTCCCTTTCTGTTTTACCACTAGTAGGTTATAATTCTGCTTTAAAAGTCAGAATTTCTTTCAAACAAATAAAAAGTACAAGTAGTTAGATCACTGGAGAATAAATAGATTCATTCCCTTGGTTTTGATCAATCTCAGTGGAGAGATAGTAGCTTTTCTCAAAGCCACAACAGATCCAGGGCACTTAGAACCCTACAATGCCAGCAATAAAGATTCTGGTTTGTGATAGTAACCCAGCCTCCCCTATCTCGTGGCCTGCTCCAATAGATGTGGGAAACCTCAGTGTGGAGGAGGCAGCTAACCCCTTCCTTCTCTGTCCTTGATGGTTCTCAGGTCCAGGTCTGCAGAGCAGAGATCTTTACTGGGGTTCACAGACTCTAAGATGATCCCTGGAGAGATCTCCAGGGTCTATAAACTAGATGGGAAAAGAGCCTTTATTTTCACTGTTACTAACATTGTTGTGTTTCTTTCCCTCCTTAAACCACAGTGGTATTAGCAATACCTGCAGCATGGTCAAAAATCACAGATATTTTCATAACTCCTTACACTGTTACAGGATAATTACAATGTTGTGCTTCCCAGACTACACCTGCTATGAGAGCTACCACTATCAGCTGTGAATGAAGTTGTTAACACAGAAGCGTATCTAACCACTCTGCTGTGGCTATATTTTCAATTATTCTAATAATAACTGGGTTTCAAGAACTGGTTTCCATAAACCTAGGAATTCTATCAGTATACATGTAAGACATTCTTGTGATCAACCAGAGACATGGGTGACATGAAACGGGTGGAGAACCCCTGCTTCAGACCAACATGACCTGAAGAAACACGGACAGTGGCACCAGGGGACTTAATGAGTTACTTAAAATCAGAAGCAGCAGGTAGCAGGGCCTCTGCCTCACAGACGCATGACCTTCCATGAGAACAATGCCATCTGTCTGTCTGGTAGGCTACTTTACCTCTGGTCTCCACCGCATGGATGCATTTCCTTATTATGCTGAAGCCGATACTGTCCAATTGTGCGGCTGAAAGAACAAGAAAAGTGTGGTCAGGCCACGCGTGTGCAAATCAGCACGCTGAAAGCAAACTACATGGTGTGGTCACAGCATACATGTGTGCAAAATACAGATGATTTAGAGATAGTGATACTGACAAAAAGCCTACCCTAGGCCAGATACATGCTAAGTGTTCTGCATGTGTTATCTTCATTCTTACAGTAACTTTGGCACTAAGTTTCTAACAAGAAATGGCAGTACAGAGTATCAGACTCCTTCAGTTGGAGTCACAGGAATAACTGCTTGTAGTCAGCTACATAAAGCAAATGTAAAGTGCTTTGAAAACAATGGATAAGTGCTTTACCTAGATTATGTCTTGTAATGCCAGCAAATTCTCTTGAATGATAGTATTATTAGCCCCACATCACAGATGAAAAAACTGAGGCTTGGATAAGCTACATATGAGCAAAGTTGCCAAGTTAAGAGGTAGAGACTTGCTCCAGGGGCCAGTTCACCAAACTGCTTTAACTATAACTTTGAATTAAAAAAATAATTCTGTTCTGGTGATTAGAAAAAGCAGAAAATGAGGGGGAAATGAAGGAAAGAAAAGTTACCCAGCTTTGAACATTGAAACAGCTGAGAACAAAGCGACCTAAGTCAGACCCAGAAGCAGGAGAGCCTCTCTCCATAGCACATCAGTGGGGTCAATGGGTTCTCCATCTGTTCCAGTACCTTCCACTGCCACTCGGGAAATGAGATAACCCACAGGAACAATTTTTTCCAGGGGTAAACAAGTTTCTAAGTAGCAATAAAGAGGCCAGACATCCATAAAACTCCACCCCAAGCTTTAGTTATCCACTGATAGGAGACTCGTAGCTTGCAGAGGTGAGTCAGGTCGAGCACCTGAGACATTCTGCAGATACCAGTTATTGTCTCTTTTCCTTACAGCCATCTGGGTGGGGTCAGAGCTTTCCTGCAGTGGTTTTGTTTTGCATCAGATTGACTAAGGACACTGGGCATCCTTTCGCAGGCAGGGAATGATTCTCCATCTTCGATGAAGTGCTCAGAAGCTACTGGGAAAGTTATGCGTCAGTCAGGGAACTATCTTCTTGTGCTTAAGAAACTTTCCAAAATATTTATGACTGTCACGCTGGAGTCTATGGAACCCTTCACTTTGTTTTTAGAGAAGTGTTTCAGAGTATCTTTTACAGGCATGGTGGTCAGAAGTCTGGGGAAAAGACCCTCTGTTGTGCATTGAATTCTGGGAGCTGTTGAGACAGACTCTGAACTTGGATGGTTTAAGAGCAGGCGTGTGAACACTGATTCCTTCCCAACACAGATGAACTTCGTCTGGGACAAAGACCACTTCCTCACCCCAGAAACATCAACAAAAGTGTGGGAAAATTGGAAAGAACTTGGCAACTGAGAGAGAATGTCCCGGTGCTTGGATGACCTACCAGGTCAGCTAGGAAGTAAGAGCAGTTCCTAGGCAAGTGGGACATGGAAGGGAAAACTGCAAAGGAACTTTCCAGATAGCTGAAAGGTAAATAAATTCTACCGATTTATATTAACTGTAATTTTTTTTAATGGCAAAGACCCCACTGAATATTCAGATTGGTTCTCTCTATGCTGGTACAAGTTCTCTAATTTGTTAAAAGTAAGCAAACACCCTTCATACTGATGTTAAACTAAAAAGCCTTACAGTTCACACACACACATACACACACACACACACACACACACACACACACACAAAATGTTCTATTTATCAGTGTATCTTAACTGTCAAATCTACACAGCATTTATATGCTGCAGAGCCAAACAGGAGTTCGGGATAACTCTGCTAAGCCTAGTTTATTAGACTTGTACATTGAGTTGATTACCTAGTTTTGTAAACAGATAAAATTATGTTAAGAAATGGAACCCACATCAAACAAGATTCCCGAAAACTCGTAAAATACAGTTTAGCACTGATGTTCGGAATCTGTAAACCAGAACTGAGACACTGCCACATCCTGAACTTTTCCATCTGTCCTTTGTCCTCTGTCTCTTTCCCTTATACACATGTATGTGCATGCATGCGCGTGCACATACACACACATACACATCAACACATGCACATGCAGTTTGACTTCTACTCTCATCAACTTGAATTTCCTACTGACATGACTGAGTTACTAATAATTAACAACTGCATATTATTTAACTTGGCCTAAGTGTCACTGATCTGACAGGGACTCCGCTGTATATATAAGCAGAACATTAGTTCCGACTTTGGCCCAACAGGGTTCATAATCTTAGTAATTAAGATCTAGTCTGCAAAGTGAATTCCCACTAAAAGGTCTGGAACACTATCACCATGGAGCAGAGTTTGCAAATGACTGAGAAAGTAGCCTGCCAGATGGATGCGGCTGTCCTTAATCCCCTTGAGCAGGTGATTCAGCCCATTCACTGAGCCAAGGCTCAGAAAAGGTCAGGGATTTATTTGCAATTTCTGTATCCTTATAATCTCCAGAAATAATCTCTCATTAAATATCTACTAGGTTTGTATTATTCCCTTAATTTGACTTGCAATGAGCTGATGTAGGAGCTGTGGCTCGCAGGCTCTGCATTCTGTGATGCGGTTAAAGCTTGGCTTCTCATCCTCCCACAACCTCCAGTTCCCTGCGCCCAGGTTTACATCAGCAGCCCACGCTGATTCCTTATAATTAGTGCTGGCAGAGTGCACACAGATGACACAAGCTGACCTCCCAAGTTAGAAAGGTGCTACCATCTATCCTTCCATCGCAACCTCTGAAGCCTTGTTGTCTATCTCTCCTTTTCAGAGAAAAGAAAGGGCCAGAATCACAGAACTCTATTCTGCAGATGTACTGAAAGAATATGGGAAAACAGAAGGGTTGGGTACATGCTGGGCCAACTTGGTGCATCTTAGGGCAAACCCAGATCAGTACCTAACAGTGGTGTGGGTTTGGGTTACTATGCCAAGATGAACTCCAGGAAGAGAAGGTAGGTGACTCAGAATTGTTCTACCTCCGTGCAATTATAAAAACAACACCAGATAAGGCACAATCAATTCTCTTTCTTGCCTAAAAGGTCCAGACAGAAAGGTAGGGTTTTACCATAACTAACACTGTTATACTGTGAATAAAAACAAACAAACAAAACAAAGCCAAAACCCACTGATGGAAGCTTCTGGTACCTCACCTGAGATAACTTCCTCTCATCTTTTAAAAAACTGTGGGGCTGGAGAGATGGCTCAGCTGTTAAGAGCACTGACTGCTTTTCCAGAGATCCAATTCCCAGCAACCACATGGTGGTTCACAACCATGGATGATGGAATCTGATGCCCTCTTCTGGCATGCAGTGGTAAAAACAAACAGAGCACTCACATACATAAAATAAATCTTTAAAAAACTTTAAGAAAAAATAAACAAATAAAAACCTGTGAAGGTGCTGGTGGTGGAGGTGGTGGTAGTGTGTGAAAGTATCTGATTGTATGTGACAGCTCGAAGAAAACCATGAGCCTCTCTCCCCCTTTGCACTTTTTATATGCATCCAAACTATCACCAACTAATCCCAGCACTTGGGAGGCAGAGGGCAGGCGGATTTCTGAGTTCGAGGCCAGCCTGGTCTACAGAGTGAGTTCCAGGACAGCCAGGGCTACACAGAGAAACCCGATCTCAGAGAAAAAACAAAACAAAACAAAACAGAAACAACAAAACAAAACCACCACTTCATAAATAAGAGAGCTTGCCAAGGAGTATAAGATACCCAAGCTGACCTGATTAGAGGGAGAACAAAGTCTCCTTCAGCTCCTGTCTCCCCTGAAGGAACCCTGAGGAGCATGTGCAAGGCACTGTTGCCCTTCCTCCTGGTAAAGTTCTCAACTTTGCGTAGTTGCATCTTTGCATATATTCTAACATCTGATACAACTAACAGAATGAACTCTGGGAAAGAACAAATTCAAAGAAAGCCTTTACCTATTAGAAGACCATACCAGCACATACCATACCAGGGGTGGCTGAGACAAGAGGAAATGAAGACCAAGATTTCTTAGTTCAAATACAAGAGGCAGCCCCTTGAGGCTGCTATATAGATTAACAGAGTGCTCTCTACTCTGGAGGAAGTTTTCCAATTCTGCCTTCTTAGGGGCAGAAATAAAACTTGACTACTGATTTACTGTGCCTGTGTCATGATGTTAATTCTACTTTGGAAGCCAAAGAATGGAAACTACTGCTGTGTTGGATCCAGAGAGAGCATCCAGGAGGAGGTAGCATCTCTTCTCTTCCATAGCAATCTTAGTTCTGTTATCTGTGTGTCAGGGTACTTCCAGTGACTTCTGAGCTGGTCTCTTCATATTTCTTCTCACTTCCGCCTATCTTTCCACTACTACCTTGTTGTCCCTATTTGTAAAAACAAAAACAATTCCACTAAAATCAGGGACAAGACTGCCCACTCTCTCCCAATCTATTCAATATCGTACTTGAAGTTCTAGCCAGAGCAATAAGACATCTAAAGGAGATCATGGGAATAGAAAATGGAAAGGAAGAAGTCAAAGTATCACTATTTGCAGATGACATGCTAGTATACTTAAGTGACCCAAAATAAATTCTACCAGAGAACTCCTACAGCTGATAAGCATGTTGAGCTAAGTGGCTGGATACAAAATTAACTCAAGGAAATCAGTAGTTCTCTTTTATACAAATGATAAACAGGATGAGAAAGAAATTGGGGAAACAAGACCCTTTACAATAGCCACGAATAATATAAAATATCTTGGCTTAACTCTAACCAAGCAAGTGAAAGACCTGTATGTCAAGAACTTCAAGTCTCTGAAGAAAGAAATTGAGGAAGACATCAGAGATGGAAAGATCTCCCATGCTCATGGACCAGTAGGATTAACATAAATCAATCTACAGAGTCAATGCAATACCACCAAAATTCTAACACAACTCTTTACAGACCTTGAAAGAACAATTCTCAATTTCATATGGAAAAACAAAAAACCCAGGATAGCAAAAACAATCCTGAACAATACAAGAACTTCCAGAGGTATCACCATCCCTGATCTCAGCTGTACTACACAGCAATAGTAATGAAAACTGTATGGCATTGGTACAGAGTCAGACAGGTTGACCAATGGAATAGAAGTGAAGACCCTGAAATAAACCCACACACCTATGGACAGGTGGTTTTTGAAGAAGGAAAATATGATATAATGGAAAAAAGAAAGCATCTTCAACAAATGGTGCTGGTCTAACTAGATGACTGTAGGTAGAAGAATGCAAATAGACCCATATCTATCACCCTGCATAAAACTTAACCAAGTGGATCAAAGGCATCAACATAAAACTGGATATAGTAAATCAAATAAAACAGAAAGTGGGTATAGGAAACAACTTCCTAAACAGAACACTAATGGCTCAGGCTCTAAGTTCAACAACTAATAAATGGGACCTCATGAAACTGAAAAGCTTCTGTAAGGCAAAGAACATTGTCAATAGGACAAAATGGCAGCCTACAGATTGGAAAAGGATCTTTACCAACCTTACATCCAACAGAGAGAGAGTTAATATTCAGTGTGTGTGTGTGTGTGTGTGTGTGTAAATAAACTCAGGGCTGGAGAGATGGCTCAGTGGTTAAGAGCACCAACTTTTTCCAGAGGTCCTGAGTTTAATTCCCAGCAACCACATGGTGGCTCACAACCATCAGTAAATGGGATTTGAAGCCTTTTACTAGTATGTCTGAAGGCAGCTCCAGTATACTTATAGAAATAAAATAAATAAGTTTTTTAAAAAAACTCAAGAAATTAGACACCAACAATCCAAACAACCCAATTTTAAAAAAATAAGATACAGAGCTAAACAGAGAATTCTCAACAGAGGAATCTCAAATGGCCAAGAAGCACTTTAAAGCAATGATCAAAGTCCATACTCAACTGGGAAATGCAAATCAAAATGACCCTGAGGTTCCATCTTACACCCATCAGAATAGCCTGGCTAAGATTAAATTCAAGGGACAACACACCCTGGTGAAGAAGTGGATCAAGGGAAATCTCCACCATTGCTAGTGGGAGTGCAAACTGGTACAACCACTTTGGAAATCAAGTTGGCAGTTTATCAGAAAACTGGAAAAAGTTCTACCTCGAGACCCAGCTATACCACTCCTGGGCATATACCCAAAAGATGCCCCACTATACCAAAGGAACACTTGCTCAAAATATTTATAGCAGCTTTATTCGAAACTGAAAACAACCTAGATATTCCTCAATTGAATAATAGTAAAGAAAATGTGGTACATCTACACAATGGAATACTACTATTCAACGTTAAAAAAACAAAAACATGAATTTTGCAGGCAAATGGATGGACCTTGAAGATATCATCTTGAGTGAAGCCAGATCCAAAAGGACATGCATTGTATGCACTCACTAATAAGCAGACATTAGCCATAAAGTACAGGCTATCCATGCTCTAATCCACAGACCCAAAGAAGCTAAAGAAGAAGGAAGGCCCAAGCATGGATGCTTGAATGCAACTTAGAAGAGGGAATAAAATAGTCACAGGAGGCAGATGGAGGGAGGGAACTGGGCAGGAGAGGGAATGGGGAGGAAAATGGGGAGGTGTTGAGAATCAGGTGTGAGGAGAGATAAGAGAGAGGGCCAGAGGGCCAGGAGAATGCATGGAAATCTGCAGCTCAAAGGGATCTGGGGATATGGAACCTGAGGAGGCCATTTCCTATAGCCAGGCTGAAACCCCAGTGGAGAGATAGGGACAATAACCCACCCATAAAACCTTCAACCCAAAATTTATCCTGTCTATAAGAAATGTAGGGGCAAAGATGGATCTGAGACTGATGGAATGGCCAAGCAATAACCAGCCCAGCTAGAGACCTATTCCATGGCAAAGCACCAATCCCTGACACTATTAATGATACTCTGTTATTACTTGTAGACAGAGCCTAGTGTAACTGTCCTCTGAGAGGCTCCACTCAGCAAACTAAAATAGATGCAGAGACCCACAGCTGAACACTGGCCAGAGCTCGGGGACTCTTATGGAAGACCAATTCCTGGCCCTACACCCACCCCCTACCGCCATCCGTATATACATAGCAGATGTGCAGCTCCATTGTTACATGTGTCCCCCAACAACTGGAACAGGGGCTGTCCCTAAAGCTGTTGCCTGTCTATAGTATCCATTCCCCTAGCTAGGCTGCTTCATTTGGCCTCATTGGGAGAGGATGAGCCTAGCTCTGCAGAGACTTGGGTACAGGGATCTTCAGGGGGCCCTCCGCCCTCTCAGAAGGGGGGGAAGTAATGGGAAGAGGGATTGTGGGGAGGTAGGGACTGGAAGGGGCAACAGTGATAGGGATGTAGAGTGAATTTAAAAAAAAAAAAAACTAGAACAACAACAACAAAATTCAAGTTGCTTCCCTACTTACACTCCATCAACCGCACACTCCATCAACCTAGCTTTCTCTTTCCTACCTTGGCTTGCCCAATTGATTAAAAAAAAAAAATGATATTCATTCCTTCTCTAAAAGGAAGCACATGATCTCTTACACTATATTTATCGGTATTGAGCCAACCCACCCACTGCGTTTGATGCCACAAACTTTACCCCGACAACTCAACTCCCTATATAGGTCTGGCCCTGTGAGACAGACCCATTTGGTTTAAGCTTTTCAACAACAACAACAACAACAAAAGAGTGCCTGGCCTATTTCTTACTTCAAGGAACTGCGTTCACTCTTATTCTTATGTTTCCAAGATATTGAAACTATCAGCTTATTTAGTCAACCTGCAGTGTCAACATTGTCCAGGAGGTAACCCATATCCTGAACATGAACCAAGGGAGCCTTGGGGCCCAGCTCTAGCTTGCTCAGACCGGGCCTCCTCAGATGCCACTCCCCCTAGCTCTCAGCACCTCACCACACTGGCTTCCTTTGAACATCTACTTAACCACATTCTCCAACCTTTGCATAAGCAATGAGTCGTACCTTACCCACTTGGCCTGTTTAATACAGAACTCTCCTTAAGTATAAATTTCTCAAAAAGTCTCTTTAGTCTTCTCTCCTAGCTTAATACCCCATGCGTCTTATCAACCTCTTTCAGAACAGGCAGTATGAGCTGTCAAGTTTATGTTTATTTGTATGACTCGGTGAAAAATAATGACAAGTACCAAATTAAAATAAGCAATCATGAAGACAATGTGTCATAAATATCTCTCCTTACTCATTTTCATTCACTCTGCTGTTATCTCTTTCTCTTCTCCTAGCAGTGTCAATTCCAGGAGTCAAGAGAAGCAGGGTACGTACACTTGTAACACAAATCCTGAGCCCTCTCCTATACGCTGTGCTTTGGTAAGTGGGAGAACCCGTTGGAAAGCAGCCAGCACCTTAAACTATCACGGCCAGAGACAAAAAAAATTGATCGCCAGCATCTGCACTACTACCTTCCCTGCAGGGTATGAAGGACCTAACGACTCTGGGTCTTAATATGTAAAATGAGCTTCTGCCGATGTGGTATATGGAATGATTCCAAGAAGTTCACATATATTTCTTCGATCTATGTTCCTACGTATTGAGTATTAGGAATCTGTTTGACACAAAATGTGCTGCATGATATATTTATACCTTAAGTAAACGTTTAAAAGAAGTTTATTTAAAGAAAAACAATAATGATGAAGATGATAGGTGTGTACGTAAACATAGGCAGCAAAGGTGAGACACAAGGAACACATCTGAGCTCATGTCTCACGGCGCCCCAAGCTTATGCTGCATTCAAGCTAGCTAAAAGGACGAGCCACCCGTATCCAACCCAGCTCCTTCTTCGTAGACTTACAGCTAATACCAGGACCCGAGACTGATGAGACTTTTTCCTGGACTGCTGCAATCATCTCTGACATGTTTCTCCTTTTATCCCCAAGGTCTATTCTTTATCGACCTCCAGGGCCATCCTTTTAAATGACTGCAGCACAGACAACCCACCTTATCTCATCACAATACTCTAGGAGTTTCTCCAATGCTAAGACCACAATCTTACCTTGTGAGTGCATGAATCTAACTCTAGCGTACCTGGCTGCTCTCCTCCGGGCCTACTCCCATCTATCCCTGTGGTCCTTTTGAACATCTCTAGAGCTCCATTCATTCCCCTCCTTAGAGGGGTTGTGTGTGGCTGGCCCTTTGGTTGACAGTACTCACCTGTCAACTTCTCACATGCATCCTGCCCTCTCTCACTTCTTAGGAGGCTCTGATCATCTGACCCAAGTGCCTTTGCCTGATTTTCCTCATCCTTCATATTTCTTCATGGGATTTGCCTCTACCACAAAGTATACCCTGGTCTACTTGTTTATAGTTTGTTGTCAATCTCTCTAGAGTATATAGCCTCCATATTATCCAATGTATACAAATATCAACACTTTGTGGTAGTCTATTTGATGTGCACACTTTGTAGTTTTTTATACAACAGTTAAAATGTTTCAATTAAAGTTTTTTAAATGGCGCCAGCTTTACAAGGGTGGAGGATCAATCAGCCCACTTGTGCCTTTATTTTCATAAATGTTTCCTGAATGAGGAAACAAATAAACTTATAGTTTTCCAGTCAAAAGACCAAGAACCAATAGATAAAATGTTCTCAGCACTCCAAAGACTCTTTAGGAGAGTGTAGCTGACTTAACACACAGGAATCTGTGCATATGAGGAAGTCAGGGAGCACCCACAGGGCGTCTCCATCATGGCCTGGCCTCTAGGCAACACCTGACAATCCAAATGCCCCTTCCCTGCCTGACAGACACACAGCCACTACCCTGCTTTCCACAGTTTCTGGGGACAAACAGAAAAACTGAGATGGAAGAGAGATACAGTCATGGAAGGAACATAAATAGAAGAGAAATCACTGCTTGCCTGTAATAAACCTCTCAGCTCTCTGCCTAAATCAAGGAGGCCCAAGGACAGCTGTCAAAAGAGGCTCATCTCAACAGGAGTCAGGAGGCCCACATGGCACCATGTCAGCTGCTGCAGAGCACAGCTAACTAAGGGCTGCACATCTGCCATGGAAAAGAGTGTTTCTCAGACAGAGACACTGAAAAAACAGGTCTCAGCCAATGCCCCAGCATCACCTGCATCATTATCTCCTGCTATCAGACTAGGCATCCTGAGCGTATCTTAGTCCACTGGCCTCTAATCCTTTTATTTAGGCCTCAAGTGCTTTGTGCTGACTTCTGATCCAACAAAAAAATCATGAAGACAGAGTATTTCAAACTTTCAGATCCAAATGCCTCTGCCTACCAAAACCCTTTCTCCTGCCATTTATTTTTCAAACCTACCTGCTAGCTCCAGATGCCCCAGGTACAATCCGCCCCCCCTTTGTCAAAATATATTGTGAGAAAGCAAAGGTGAAGAAGGAGATGATATTCAGACTCAAAACACACTTTGATGGACAGACTTCATCTACCTACCTTCAGACACTCTAGGGAACTTGAGAGGCAGTATCTTAGGATACTAAGGATGCTACTGATAATAGAGCAAGCAGTGATGATTAATGACAGCGTCCAGCACCAGCCACCACTGAGCAAAAGGTATCTGTCACAATTTTATTCAATTTACCTGGAAAGTCAAGATGTATGTAGTGAAGCCAGTCTCTCATATAAATAACTGAGGCCTGGAGTTTCCCAAGGTCAGACATTATAGCAATGGCATTGGGTTTGCAATCTATGTAGACTGTCAGAATTAAAACTCCTATATGTGACTCTACCCTACCCCAAATGAAACCTTATAGCCTCTGCCAACCCTTACACACACACACACCATAAACACACACACACACAACACACACAACACAACACACACACAACACACACACAACACAACACACACACCACAAAACACACACATACACACACACACAGAGTCAGAAGTACAATCTGCAATCTTTGTTCAGTTTACTGAGTGACCATACTTGAAGAAATTATTTGAGTTTGAACCTAGATAGAAGCCTCAGGCATCTGTAAATGAAGTCAATGATACCACTTCCCTTATAATAATTATCAAGTGACATAGTGCGTGTCAAACACTTAGCACAATGTGTGTAGTGTGAACTCAATAGGTATTAAGTATAATCATTAGAAGCCTGGACTTGGTGACAGTATGGACAATCTTTCAACCTCTGTTTTAGCTACCACTTGATAGGGGTTAGAGAGGTATCCAGAGTCCTGCATCATACTGCCTTAAGCCCAGCCTGGGCTGTCAGGAGGTAGCTTTACCAGTCTGTTAGTACAGATTCCACAGCACGAGGGAAAGGCAAACATTAGGCCACGGCAAAATTACATGCTGGCTGCCTCTGTCAGTCTGAAGCTAAGAATGGATTTCTGAAATGTCTCCCAGGATAAGCAAAAAGACTTCTGACTGCCTGGGCAAGTTCAAGGAGCTCTATTGCTAATGCTGTCCTTGGAAGATGGTCTCATCACACACAACAGCTGGGAACTGAAAGTATCTGAGGACCATTCCCCCCTCTCGCCAGACTCTGCCTGTAGCTAAGGCATGTGGTTGAGACATCACTGCTTCACTAAATGTAACTGTAGCTCAGTGCAGCCACAGCAACCATGTCGCAGGCAGGATTCCTAGCAAAAGGCAAAGTGTAGAAAAAAAAAAAGTGCCTGCACAGCCTCTCTTCTGACTCTAACTGAGCCTCAGAAGACAAAAGGGATTGCCACAGAAACCTGCATGGACCAGCAGGGAGAAGAAAGGCCAAGAGGGCACAGGGGAGCAGGCAGAATGGAGAAGAAGCTGCTGTGGGCTATCCCTGGCAGACAGGATGGAAAGCTGGAGGGGAAGGTACACTCAGCTGATGGCCTCGTGGACCAGTGCACAGGAGGCCAGGCGTTGCGCCCATTAATGCTTCCACTCTGCCCAGGTTTAAAAGGGGAAATGTTCTATTTATAAAGCTCCCCAACAGGGGAGACCTGGCAGCTTTTGGATGGCTCTGATCCCAAAGGGATCCTTGTGACCAATGGCTGCCTCTTCCTGCCTCTCTACTGTGGGTGTTCTAACAGCAAAGGGCCAAAGGTGGCTGGAAGCAAGGGGGACAGGGAATCCCTTTTTCCTGCCCTTTACTGCTTTCATGAGAATGTGGACCTTTGATCATGAAGGCTGACAGCTTTAGAACCTTCTTAAAAATAGTAGCCATGCTAACCCACTGAGGTTTCCACGGTGATCTTCAAGGCTGAATCTCTTTTCTGTCTGGCAGATGAAGGGAAACCAATGCAGAGATGAAGAGAATTGAGGATCAGAGGGACAGAACTAGGTAAACACAGAGAGGTGGAAATACATCCCTGCCCATCTCCTCTCCTGATCTTCAGTCTTGGCTCATAAATCCAGACAAGCCTTAAGAAAGCACCACTGTGAGCCTGGATTTGAGTGACAACCTTAAGAATGAGAATGTAAACAACAGAGACAACAGGGAGTGGCTCCATTTGTTCCAGAATCTCTGTGGGATGCCACGGTACCACTGTAAAGACCCAACCCTGAGTCTTTAGAGCCATCAAAGCCTGTGGCCCTGGCTCACCCAGAACTGAGCACAGGTATTTGAGGAAAGACTGATTCTAATGGCTCTAATATGGAGATTCATGTGGCATGTGGCGTGTCCACACAGCGGGTTAGAGTGGTGGTTCTCAACCTTCCCGATGCTGTGACACTTTGGTACAGTTCCTCACATTGTGGTGAACATTGCTGCTTCATAACTATAATTTTGCCACTGTTATGAATCACAATGTAATTATCTGTATATGGTCTCTGGCAACCCCTGTGAAAGAGTTGTGTGTCATGACCCACAGGTTGAGAACCACTGGGTCAGATGCTAAAAGACTGCTGATAGAATTGCTCTAGGTTGCTTCTAGTCTCCCAAGTCTGGCTGCATATGACTGCATAAAGAAACAAAGCAAAGATTCCATGCATGTCAAGAGCAGAAGCAAAGGACCCTGGCCATTGGCTTTCCTACTTCTCGACTATATCTCTTGAATTCTGTTGGCTCAGTTAAAATCTAGATGCACTGAACTCCGTTTCTGTAAGTGATGGCCATTCGCATTCACTTACCATCATCCCCCTCTGCCAAACCCCATGCCATTCTAAACAGACTGTTTATTTAAAAGTTCCCTGTGTGTTAAGTGATGAGCAAACAAACTATACTCCATGGCTAAAAGTCACCACTGCCTGATCTGCTAATAAAGCTTTACTGGCCAGGACTCCTCCACTCAGCCCCGTAGCATCAGTGGCTGCTTTCACACTAGTGCCATAGAGGAAATCAACAATTCCACAAACTAAAAATATTTTCCCCTCTGCCCCTTTACTGAAAAGCAAGATCTCTGTGGTAAATGATGGCATTTACAAAATCAACAAATTTATTGTGTTTGTGCCTCTCACTCATACCACACTAAGTACATATCAGAGACAGCTACTTAGAACGCTCCTGAGGTACTAATGTTGAGACACACAGCTACCAGAATTAAATGAGCTGCCCTCAGAGGGCTTCGAGATGGAGAAAATGGTTACCTCCCTCTTTCTCCTCATTGTTCCCTGCAAGAGCAGATCTGTCAGTCCAATGGCTTTTCTCAACTCTGGACTTGTCCTTGTTCTGTGTGGTTTGTTGCTCTTTTGGTTTTGTAGCAAGGTCTCACTATGTTACCCAGGCTAGCCTGGAACTCTCCATCCTCTTATTTCAACCTTGAAGTACATGTACCACCATCCCCAGAAAAAGAGTTTCCTTGTCAGTGAGAAGCACATTTGGCCAGGTGATGGGAAGAACTAAACCCGGGAGTGATTAGGCATTAACATTTCAGATACTGTGCTCAACTTTAATTCTCACATTGAGTTTGTAAGACAGGAATGTTGATATCTCCATTCCTATAGGAAAGATAATCAAAGTATAGAGGGCCCGGCCATCTCTCTCCAAGAGTCAAGGGCCAACATGCTAATCTATATCAGCTCCACAGCACCCTATATGAAAGCACTAATCAACACCACCAAGTTTACCCTAAACAAAGCATTCCAGGGTACTGAAGAGGTGATCCAGCAGTTAACAGCACTGGCTGCTCTTCCAGAGGACTTTGGTTCAATTCCCAGCACCTACACTGTGGTCCACAACTGTCTGTAACTCTAGTCTCAGGGTATCTGATGCCCTCTTCTAACCAACATGGGTAATAGGCACACATGTGATATACAGAGAGATGTGCAGCCAAAACACCCATACACATAAAAGAGAGAGGAGAGAGAGAGGTATAGGCCTCAAAATATCCACCAACTGGAAAGGACCATTAGAGCAATTAGGATAGAATCCTATTATGGAATATTAAATAAACACCACAAATTTTATCAAGATGTAACTTTTATGGCACAGATAATTCTTGGACATTCTTAAAAACAAAATGGGAATAAGTTTATTCACCATAATGCCAATTAAGCTAAAATCCATAGCAATACTGGAAAATACTTATAAGACATCATTTTAAAAATTCAATAATGAAATAGCTGTGGGCTTACAAATTAGTTTTACTGTTTTTGAAACATTGGTTTGCTGTAGTTCCTTAATATTCTACTGCAACTTCATATTATTTAATAACCAAACAGAATATATATTTTTAAACTGCTTCAGAGTTCAGTTTGGAGATTCCGTGTCTACATCCTACAAACGAGACCACACCTCTAGCTCCATACAGGGCATTCACCGGCTAATCATTGCTCTCCTCCCCTCCTCCCACTGTGAATAACAACCTAAGAGAGCACAGTGGGTTCCTCAGCATATGCTGTTCTGCTGATTGCAGGGACAGCCTTGCACATGCTATATGAACGAGCCCTCTACAAATGAGCCACAGCCCTGCCTGGAAGTTTGCATTTTCTAAATCTGTTTGGGCTAGATGAAATCCCATCTGAGGCTCATTTTTCATATCAGTTTGGGGCATTTTACACAAAGGGTATACTTGTTGATGACATGCATATTATATATGCCTCCTAACCTCCAACAAAACTGGGCCATCTGTCTATTGCTCTTGGTGCTCCCAGCCCTGCTGCACATCTGCACATCATAACTGCTTCAATGTAGAGCTATCTATTCCAGCTGAAGGTGTTCTCCCTCTTGTGCTCACAGTTGTCAGTAGCATCTGCCCTTATGTACTCAGATGGCGATTTACTAGATGAGGACCTTCAGGAAGCCTGAACTCCTAAGGTTCCATCCAGTAATTAGTCCAAATAGGAATGAAAGAGAAGTGCTAACCAAGAGTGGGAGGCAGAGTGAACTGCTGCCATGATATTCTGAAAAGCCAGGTGCTCAGCATTTGGCTGTGCTCTGACGATGTTCATGAGAAGGCAAGCCTGCAGCCATAAGGACTCGTGATATTAAATAAACCTAGTTAGCCTATTGATTTGGGTAGTCTCACATAGAGGGAGGTGGAACTATGACTAACCAGATTAAGAAACTGGGCCCTCTCTACCCCAATCCATCGGCTTTCAGCCTTTAAATTTGGAGAAGCAGAGGGGACCTGCAGTTCTGTTTTTGGGTTGTTTTTTTTTTAAGCTAACCTTTGAAAAGGTGAACAGGTAGTAACATTTATTACTTAAAACTTACATCCTGAAAGTCTTAGAGTCTCTCACTTCTGACCTGAGCTAATTTCAATTCTCTGAATTTTTGGAGAACAAATCTCACAACGGTAGCCAAAGTTCAGATGTGTAGAACAAGACTAACGAAGCATCAAAGTGGCAGAGAAGCCAGCAGAGTGGCAAGGAGAACAGACCTGGCCTAGTGCAGAGCCCTCCCTGCCTCTTGTAAGAGTGGATTGGGGATCTGGAGACTGGATGGTGGTACTAGGGGTGGTTGCCCTGTCAGTGAGAAGCTCAGGGAGCAGGAAAGAGCAGGAAATCAAGATCTTCTTCACCAGCCATAATTCCACTCTCCCCTTTTCCTTTTCTGTGCAGTCAGAATTGACCTTCTGGAGAGCTCCGAGCTTCTAACATTCTGTGAACAACCAAAGGAAAATTCTCTGTTCTTGGGACTACTGATTACACGATGAGCAGCTAAAGAAGAAGGTTGTCTTCTGTCTTTAATATTTCAGGAAGACTTCAACCAAGAACACACAAGACCTCTAGGCAGAAAACTCAAACCAAAATAAAAGGATGTTTGCCTGAATAAACAGAAAGACATTCACAGTTCTTGGAGCAGAGGATGGGATTACAGATAAAACTGTTGGTTTTCCTCAAAATCGATCTATTTAATTAACATAATCCTAAATGCAGATGAAGGTTTCACGTTTGAGGAACTTACTAAATCTATTCTCAAAGAATAAATGTCTACAAGTAGCAATGTCAACCCTAAAATGGCATTAATAGGAGGGAGGGAAGGATGGATGGAAGGACAGAAGGATGGAAGAGGGACGGAAGAGGGAAGAGAGTGGAAAGTAAAGACTCAGGTGCATGGTCAGCCCTTGGGTTAAAAGGGCCTTCTTCAAATAAGATTTGAAAACTAGGAACCAGAAAAGAAATCAGAGACAAAATTTAAAAGATGCAATGACTATATAAGGAATACAGCTCTGTAACGTGCACAAGGCCCTAGGTTCAATCCCAGCACCAAAGAACGACAGCACAAATAACATCAATAGGTAACAAGACGGGAAAGTGTACTTCAAATATCTAATTGCAGGCTGGATACTCATTTCAGTGGCTTGCCTAGCATGTGCAAGGCTCTGGTTCAATCCCTATCACCACAAAAATAAGATAAAATGTCTACAATTAAGAAAGATTAATATCTAAATAGAAATAACTTTGCAAGTACATGGGGAAAAGCTGCCAAGCTGTCACCGAAAAATGGACAAAGGACATGAGCGTAGACATTAAGAGACCAGGATGCCCAGAGGACTGACAGGCAATGTGAGCAGACGCTCAAAACTCTACTTACTAGAGAAAGGTATGTGTTAGCACGGAAAGATATTAGGCCGGTAAGGAATCACAGGGCTGAGGAACTGAGTTAGCAGGAATGGGAAAATGTGCACGTAAGGCTACTGGAACTGTAGACAGACCACTATGGAGAGCAACCTGAGGACAGACCAAACTAAGCCTAGCATGGACTAGAGAGTTTAACCCCAGGACAGCATCATACAAGGTCACATCATAGAGATGTGCTGTGGTGATGAGAACTTCAGAGTGGAATACAGCTGAGGAGGCGAGAGCACATCTCTTCAAAGCCAGATGATCCGCCTTCGGTCTGGGTGGCAGACCACAAGGAATGATGTGGATGGCTCCCAACGCATGCTGAGGGGGACAAAGACAGATCAGAGCAAGACACAGGGCTGTTTTTTATCATTTAAGGGCGGGGCTAGATAGAAGATGCATTTTTACAAGAAATGTGCTTTAAAAGTACAAACTAGATTAGTGGCCTAAAGGGTAAACTAAAGTACAAATGGAGGGGAAAGAGAAGAGTACAAATTAATACAGAAAATGGAAAATTCACTATGATAATGTGCACGGAAGGAAGATGCAGGCTTTCAACCTATGACGTAAACAGAACATACAGAAGAGAAAACAAAAAGAGATGTGCCTGTATTGTCTGTAGCCATCTTCTCTTTAGCAAGTGAGCAATGTGAAAATAAAGCGGCCAACAGATGTCATTATGAATCGGTATAATGCCCTCAGGCACTGTATGCCCCGAGAGAAAACTTCACATCAATGTAACAAATTCTGACAAGTAAATAAAAGAATTCCCCTCAGAACACCGCTGGCTCTATAACAAGAGGTTTGCATTCAAACTCCCACCAAAACATTTGAGGAAACAAAACACTTACATGGTTTTTATTTGCATACTGACATTTGGAATTTGGTCAGAAAAGCAATAGTCAATCCTCAAATCCCTATCAGACTGACTTCTTCCCTTGAAAAGAGCTTAAACTGGGGCATTAAAAAACGGTAGAAAGACCAAGATCCTAACAATAGTGAGTGCTATGTGTGGCAGATGAGCCCAGTAAAGATGAACAGAGACAATAGTGTCAAGGTGAGGGTTGGAGCCAAGTGGGAGAGAATCTGCCCTGCATGCCCAAGGCCCTGGGTTCAATTCCTAAATAGGAGACAGGAAAAGAATGATACAGCAGAGGATACTAATACCAAGAAAGGAAGGCAACACCAACCCAGCCCACTAGTCCCTCGCCAGCCGGGAGGCACTGAAGACTAAAACAAAATGAAGCAGCCTTGAAAAGGTGGTTGCTACTTTTCACAACCTCTCCTTCTTCCTACACAAACTGCGCTCCATGACTGACACAGGCAAATCCCCTCAGTCTGTGAGTAACAGGAGGCAGAAGCAGAGCCTGCAGTTTTCATTGAGGACTCTGCACTACCCTTTGTTCAAGCAAAGTCGAATAAATTTGTCTTGTCTTCAAGAATACAACCACTGGGGTTGGGTAAAAATTTGACTAACTTGTATCCTAGGAGCTTATGAGCCTCAATTTCTTCATCTACAAATCAAGCCAAAGGTCCCCAACAAACTTAGTCTAAGAAACCTTTAGTGCCTGACGCACACATATCAAGTGGTTACTTAACAGCTATCGCTGTAAACTACTTTAACAGTAGACAATGTAGCTTACATGGAAGCACACTAGGATCTGAACATTCCCAGTAAGCCACTTGCCACCCTGATTTAGTATTTGATGATCAACGTAGCTTAAGACACTTTCCTATCAAACACCTAGATCAATCCCATGACTTCTCCCTTTATTTGTTCCACTGCCCTTATTTTGAAAATTCAATGATGTGCTGCAGGCATCAAACATTAAGGTCTTCCTTGTTCAACATTTTCTTTCTCCTTTTCACATACTGGTGTGTGTGTGGTATGTTTGCGTGTGTGCTCATTTGCATGTGTGTGTGTGTGTGGGGGGGGGTACATAAGAAGCCCAAGGTTGTGGCTGGCAATGTTCCTGGTTCGTTCCTTTGAGGACGGATCTATTAATCAAATCCAGAGCTTTCCAACTAACCTAGTTTCACTAGCCAGATTGCTCAGAGATCCTTTGCTTCTGCCTTCAAGGGCTGGGATAACACACGGCTGCTATGCCCACTGACATGTCTGTGGGCTCCACAGATCTGAACCCTGGTCCTCTTCCTTTGTACAAGTGCCTTGACTGCTGAGCCATTGCCACAGTCCTCCTGCCTCAGTTTCTCCCTCTGTTGCTTGATAAAATACTCCGAAATAAAAATAACTTAAGAAACTAAATTTAGTGCTGAATATCTCAGAGGTTAGGAGTGCTGGCTGCTCTTCCAGAGGTCCTGAGTTCAATTCCCAGCAACCACATCGTAGTTTATAACCATCCATAATGAAATCTGACACCCTTTTCTGGCTCTCAGGCATGCACGCAGGCCGAACCATGTATACATAATAAAACATAAACACATCTCTAAAAAACAAAGTTTATTTGGCACATAATTTTGGGTTATAGTTTAACACTGTGGGAAAGTCAAGGTACCATAATCTTGAAGTAGCTAGTCACATCACATTCACAGTCAAGGGCAGAGAGCTGGGAATGAAAGAATTCATGGTACTCTGACCCTTCTCTTCTTTTCATCCATTCCAGGGCCTAGCGCACAAAACAGTGCTGCCACGTTCAGAGGGGATCTCCCCAATTTCAATTAACTAACCCAAATAATTCATTAATTAATTCATCCAATTAAACTCTCTCATAGGCATACCCACAGGCTATCCAAACCTACATATTTCTTTACAGAGGCTCCCTCCCTAGCTGATTCTACAGACTCTGACCATGGAAAGACACCACTTGCATCCTTCATCTTGTTAAAGGCTGCGTACTACTCTGACATTTACTCCATTTAATAGATTCCCTAACTGCTCTCTTGCATTTTAAATATACAGTTTGTATTTTAGAAATGATCACTGAGTCAAAGGCTAGCCACTTCCGGAAAACTTCCAAACATACTCATAAAACAGTTGTGGACCAGCAGGACCTATTAGCATACCTATCAATAAAATCATTTCAACTAGAATGTTTTCCACCTCTTGACACTTACACAAAGAAGCAGGCTCATGAAGTCACCAGGTGCCGGTTAGCATGCAGCAGAGAACTCTGTATGCACTCACCCACTGCTCCTGGGGTCTCTAGGGGTCTTTACTAAGAAGCACTATGACCTGCCTGAGGCCAGGCGTGGGAAGATGTGCTTTCAGCCTGCTGGGTATCCATCCAGGCCTCCTATCCCAGTGGCCTCCCTAATTTCCCCTGAGAAGCCTTCCAGCTCCCATTTCATACAATATGCTAGACACCATCCATCATAGTGTATGGTTTTTCCTTGGGGAGACACACACTATACTCACTGGCTGGTATCTTTCCTGGGAATCTCACTCTTCACTTTGTATCCTACCGACAGCATCCAGAAGGCCCCTTATTGTTGGCTCCTGCATCTCCAGAGCTGGTCTGTCTGCCAGCCTGTGTCTTCATTTGCTCCACCACCAAGGTCACTACAGCCTTCTATTGCTTCTTTGCTGTTAAACCTCTGAGTTCTGCTCCCTACCCCTTAGCCAAAGTTAACCCCAGACACTTTAAACCATCTACTTAAATTGGGGTCGGGGGAGAGCTACTTCTTTGTTTCCTTGAACATTTACTTAAAATGTTTTCCTTACTCCATTTTTGAAGAGAAAACAAAACAAACCTGGTTTTTCCTCTCATAACGAAGAGTACAATCTTGTCAGTTTTGGTCATTACAAATCACTTAATATTTTATCTGGATCTTCTGGCAATGGCTGATATAGCCAGGTTGGTACAATGCTTATTTTTCATCCATGAGGTACTGGGTTCAAGCCCCAGCACTGCATAAACTGGGTTTCCCAGTTACACTTGTTATCTCAGCACTCAGTAGGGAGGCAGAAGGGTCAGAAGTTCATCTCTGGCTGGGTATTTGAGGCCAGCCTTGGCTAAAGATTCTTTGTTTAATTTTTGTTGTTATTTTAAACTTTTGGCAAAGTATTTCAGAAAGAAACATCTGTTTCATAATGGCTAATGGCTTTCACAAAAGAAGAGGAAGAGGAGGAAGAAAAAGATCAGCTGCAGCAGCAACAACATCAGTGAAAGGCTCACACTTCTGTCTACTGAGAGAGATGGGCTGCTCTGCTCCAAATCTCCTGACACTACCACAGTTCAGGGCAGGGCTTTTCTAGAGCAAAGCTGAGGGAGTCAGTTTCCTCTGTACCCCTGGGGCACCCAAGAAGGAATTTGCTTCTTGTCTTATGCACTAAGGAGAAAATCAGGTTGCTGGGCTTGCCCAGCAGGTGTCTCCTCTAATCCTCTTGCCTTTGCAGTCACAGGTGCCCTCCAGGGTGCTGCAGAGGGAAGCTGGCCTGAGGCAGGAAAGTGCTGTGTTCTAAGAGGCTGCTGCTCACCTCCATCAAAGAACAGTATCTCCTCCCCTCACTGCTCTCTCCTCTCAAAGAGCCACATAGGAAACAGAATAAGTAAGCAGTCCACCTTGGCTACTGCCCTTGCAGGGATGGCAGACTGTGCCAGCGGCTTTGGCTCTCCTCTCCGTTGCTGGTTATTAAGCCATTTATAAGTGGTGACTGCAGCTACCATCTTAATAAGACCTGGGACCACCACGTGAGATAATGCTTATAAGAGCACCACAGAAAGCATGAAGGGTTGTTTAAATCCAAGAGGTCACTACACTCTTAATCTTGCTCTGGAATAACCCTCTAAAATGTGGCTAACCCAAAATGCCCATGGCACCTCCTGGTGGCTCAGCCTTGATGTGGCACTTCTCCAGGCCTCCCCTCCCACCCCCAACTCTGACTGCAGACTATTACCCATGGGTCATACTTACTCCCTTCGCTCTGGCTGTCTCTGTTGGAGTTGTACACCTGAAAAATAAAAATAGAAATTTACTCTATGTGCATTTTATACTGGTCTACAGACTCACTGCAGAAAACCCAAAGATGGAAGGCGATTTCTGCCCCCTCGCCCCAGTAAACCCCCCCCCCTCAAGAAATGACTTACTTCCCAGCATGCACTTAGCTGTTCTCAAATAAGCATGGATCCGAACCACCTGTGGAACACTAGAGTGTGTGGGTGGTGTGGTGGTAGTGGGTTATCTCATCTTTTTTTAAATGGTAAATAAACTGATTTGTGCATATAAATCAGAAGAAGAGAATTCAAAGTGAGTTATAGATCATTAAGCATTAACTGCACACAAGACAATGTCCTCAGCATTTCACAGAAATGATCTCCATCTACACCACTGCATGCTTGGCAAGAGCACTTGCCACCACTGTTGTACAGCTGGAAAATGCAAGGGGATTTGAGGTTTCACAGCTGGTTAATGGCAAAGGGACATTATAAACTGTTGAGTCCTGACCCTGGGGGTGACACCAGTCCCTTTTATTCTGTATGTAGATTAGAATTTTGTAGAGAGAAGCTATCACATTTACAACACAGCTTCTTAAACTGTTGATAGAAATCATCTTAAGAGACACTGGTCCAATGGTAAGAAGGGAAATTTCTCACTATAGAGGAGACAGTGGCTACTGCAAAAGGCAGCTAGCTGCTCTATTAAGGTCAAGATAGAAAACTGTAAACAGTAAAAAGTGCCAAGAGGTACTTAAATATCAGGAGAGAAAACAAGTTATTACAAAATTTAAAAAATGTAACTTTTTTTGCAAAAAAAAAAAAAGTCTAATTAGCAGAACCAATATTCTTTGCCTATGCTGCAAAGGGAGGCTGGCATTCCGCCTCTTTGGGATACAGTGTCAGGGCTTTATCACTTGTCAAATGCAAAAATTATTCTGTAAATATCACATGTGGCCTAGGGTCCACACAAAAGCAAAGGGTGGGCTGGGTTGGGCTGTTGACCACGTCTATTCCTGAAGTGCTGTTGCTATGATAAGAAGTAGGGTGAAGCCTCTACTTCTGAAAACAATCCCAGGGTCAGATCCGCCCGTGTAGGTATGGAAAGGCCTGGGAGGAAGCTGGCATCATAACTTAAATATCTACTTATCTATTCAACCGTCCCTCGGAATGCTGAAGGTCACTCTCAGCTGAGAAATATTTAATCCCTAAAAGAACTAAGCCAAGCATTTCTGAAAACTATGCACGGAACCCCCAAAGGTGAGTTTTCTACTAAGAAATGCAGAAGAATGGCTAGTCAAGGGTGGGGCAATGGGCTCAAGTAGGCCATAGCTGGCCTTACCTTCTCTGGGTCTTCATGGCTCTGTCTAGGAATTGTCCGAGAATATCAAACCCCAAATCCAAGAGACCATCCTGCTTTATTATATATCAGATATATTATTATATTTATCCTCTATAGAAGACTGACAGCCACTTAAAGATCAGAGGACAAGCATAAGAGTCTGAGAAACAAGGCATCACAAGAATGGCTTTGGCCTGGACTTCCCCACCAGTCACCTCATTTGGCTGGATCCTATTAGTTCATCTCAGAGATGGGGGTGATAACAGTTGCTTGGCATACGCCTCCCCTGCCTGCCGTGAACATTCAGTGAGATTATGTCAAGAGGAATAGCCTGCAACAGCTCAAGACAAATGAGGGTGCTGTGGCCCGTGTTTCTGCCAAAAAGAATGGCTCAACCTTCACAGACTTTGCAAAAGACAAAACCCTACAAAGTCTCCGTGAAGGCCTCCACAGAGGCTGTGCTGATTCCCAACTGAACCAAAGTTGCAGGTGGCTCTCCGAGCAGCATCCATCACTGGGATAAATGAAGTGTCTGGACTTGATTGGTGTTTGCTAATGGATGTCCATGGCACTCCACAAAGGTGACAGAGGGGCTTGGAGAACAGCAGGGACTCTAGGTAGCCAAATGCCATGGCTTCCTTTGGCTTCGATGAGATGAGTTTTTATTCAAATGGTTATCAAATAAGGGATACTGGTTTTGAAATTTTTCTAGACCTCTGCAATTCTTTTGCTTGTGTTAACAAATGCAACAGCCGGGCAGTGATTTAGGTGCCACAGATAAAGACGGGCAGCCTCTAGGAGCTCATGTGGAACTTTGCTACCAGTGAAGAAAACATATTTACAAATATGATTCCTTCAAATATTGACAAGTACAATGGAGGTCTGCAAAGGAGGCAGTGTGGGTCTGGTATGGGGTAATGCTCCCCTGGAGATAAATTATCCCCATGAGTTTAAATGATAAAAGAGGAAGGGCTAGGTACTCATGTCCAACAAGTGCCATCTTACTGAGGCACTTGTCAGTGTAGCTGACAACCACCGCATGTCATACAACCACAAGGACTAAGGACAAGACTGGAAGGTACAGCCAGGTCCCACCAGGGCCTTGCTCAGGGATTGGTTGGCAGCGACCCATCACAACTACACTCAATAACCTCGGAAAGCCAAGTAAGGACAACACGGGAGGAGACAGCCTTTTGGCCAATTTATTTGTTTTTCCTTCCAGCCCACCTTGATCACTGCATTTCTCCAATTCAATCTGAACAGTCTATCCAAGAGAAACTTGTTCACATTGTAAAGGCAAAATCCAAAAAAAGCTTTCGGCTCTCCTTAATTAAGAGGCAAAACCATGCCAAGTTACTTTCCTTCCAGGTTTCCTGAGTCTCAGGAGACCCCTGCCTAGAACACCCAAGCATGCTGAGTTGGAGAGGTGTGATCAATGAGCCAAAGACACCAGAAGTATGTGCTACCCCTATCCTCCAAGGCTGTGCCATTAATCTCTGTCTCGTCTGGGTAAATGAGCCAAAGACAATGGCTTTTGAAATAAGGCTAATGACCAATTCTATCAGGACTATGTGTTCACATGATGCATGCAGCAAGGTAGTCCAGGGCAGGCAGCAACTTCACAATAGATAATGGCTTCGGAACAGCACTAGAGAATGGACTTTTACAAAGTCCCCATCCAATTCTTGAAAGGCCAAATGGATTAGGTTTAGTGCCACTATCATTGTGCATGTATGGAACCTGACGGCAATGAAGACGACAACGACGACAATAATAAAGTGATATCAAGGGCAGCCAGAACAAGTGAGTCATAAGAACAATAATTTACTGTTGAGTCAGAGAGAAGATGAAACTGGGAATGCTCTTGAGATCCAGCCTGAAAAAACCACCGCCCGTGCATGCATCCCACTGGTGGCTAACGTGGAAGTGACACTGCATGAACCCTCAGAACCAGAGAACTCCCATCTGTGATAATCACCATGCTGGCAAGGCAGGACTTTCACAGACACAGGGCCCTGCAGGTGCCCGAGTCCTTACCCAGAAACTACAATGGGGGAACAATTTAATAAATCACAGGATGCAGAAAACCTTCATCTGCTTTCTCTGCGACCAATGTGATTTGGCAATAGATTTTCTAAACTGCTGGACCAATTCAATCTACATGTCCCCAGAGAATTTTTATAAAATGCACACAGTCATTTGGATTCTCAGAATTTTTCTGTGGGTAACCTTTTGGTACCATTATCTTATCTAAGCCATATTGAGAAAGCACAGACAGGTACTTCTTTTAAAATATATAAATGAAGGCATGTGTAAAATAGTAATTTGATGAACCAATCTGACTTTGGCTGCATAGCTGCATTAGCACTTGGCCACACACTTCAGAACAAACTCTATACAAATGAAGGCATGAGAGAAGTAGGCTCATAGGCAAACTTATTTAAAACTATTGTTTTGACCAAACGAGGTCAACTAGCCTGGCCCCCTGGGGGCTATCAGAGACTGAGAAGGCAACTGAAGAGCACGCATGGGCTGGACCGAGGATTCCAGCACATATATGGCAGATGTGCAGCTTAGTCTCCATGTGGGTACATCAACAACAGGAGCAGAGGCTGTTTCTAAAGCTGTTTCCTGTCTGTAAAAGCCATTCCCCAAATGGGCTACCTTGTCTGGCCTCAGTGGGAGAGGATGCACCTAATGCTGCAGAGAGTTGATGTACTAGGGTAGGGGGATATCCAGGAGAAGGGGAGGGGGATGAAGGGAGGCAGTCTGTGAGGGGAGACTGGAGGGGGGACAGCAATCAGGATGTTAAATGAATAAATAATGGAAAAGCAGTTAAAATATGTATTTTATTATGGAAAAACCCTATTGTTTCTACATGAACTAAACTATTTTACCTAAACTCAGCCCCAAACTCTGATTCCTTGAGGTCTTTTCCAAGTAACTTAAGATATGTGAGCTCACCCCACCTGAATGTCTGTCCTCTGGTATTCCATTGTGGGGACATAACATAAACAAGGTATGAGTTAACATCTTTGAACAGTGCTCAGGAGGGTTCTGTATCACTGGACATCGTGTGTGGCTGAGACATGCTCCTTCTGTGCTATGCTAGAACTGTTGACCCTTCTGCTTCATGTCCTGAATACTATGGTTACAGGTATGCACTCCCACATACATCTGCCCTTGCTTGAACTTGCACTTTGGGGTATTGGCCCCCCAGTGTTAACAAGGTCACAGTAATCTGTCGTAGTTCAAACTGTAGATTTACCATTTGCACACACATCACTATATATTCCTAGGCCTCAGTCTTCTAAAACAACCAGATAATGGTTCAGCCATTAAAAGCACATGCTAATCTTGAAGAGGGCCTATGTTCAATTCCAATTCAGCCAGCCACAATATCTACGCTCGGTCCAGCTTGGCAAATAGCCTAGAGATTAATCAAGGGGTGGGGGGGGGGGGTAATCAGTAGTTAGAATGATAGCAGAGTAACCATTATGTAAGCACACACTTTCCACCTATTTAAACATAACAGTCATTTTACAAACTTCCAGTTAGTACAAGTATGGCAGTAAATAATGAAAACCATAACCAACCTGAGGCCATCTAGGATACCAAGGGAAATCCTTCCTAAAAATGATGAGCACACAAAGAAAGCTGGCCAGCAACGGCAAGAGGAAGCTATGGAAGAATTCTCAGCAGAGCGAGCAACTGGACACAGACCATTTTAGAGACTTGTAATGTCACCCTTGAGAAGTGACCAGTCAGACTCCACGCATTTGTGGGCCGCCACCCATGAAATCCCATAGAGACAGGAATTGTTTGAGCTAGGGAGACCTCTCTGTACAGGGGTGGCCACGTGGAGAGATGTGTAAGGAGTAGCCGTGACTGAAGCAGGGGTAGATAAAAACCTGTTTGAGCAACTTAGAATAAAGTAGGATGACTCGCTACTAGAAAAGACAGAACTTAGAAATGGGAAGTACTCGTGCCCCACTCCCATCACAAATATGCCTCTCAGTGCTTCAGGCTGAGTGACAGGCAAGCTCAAGAAGCAGAAAGAACTGGCTCTTGCTTCTCTTCCATTCCTCAGTGGGCAAGCTACCCTTGACATCTCCACTCCAGAGCTATAGCTTGCTGTCTCAGGGAGGCTCTCTCAAAGGAGAGCCAATAAAAACATATTTGACAGTACTTTGCAAGAATCTGACCCTGAACAAACATCAAATCCCAGCTCTTGCCCAGCAGAAGTACACATAAATAGGGTTCAGTAGCTAGCATGTAGCAGGCTACTTAAAGAGCACTGATTAGGAAGGTAGGTTTTAAGTGCACGGAGTCAAAAAAAAATGATTTGTCCCCCTAATCCCTGTGTTAGAGCTGATAAGGACAGAGTTTTATCTAGACCTAAAAAGTAAGCCAGGTCTACCATTTCCTGGGGACTGTGTCTCATTCTTCTGGAAAATTCTCTAGGAATCTTTACTTGACAGGGGAATGTAAATATATATAGAACTCCATACTTATAACAAGAAAATAAAAAACAGGCTTTGCTTGTTTGGCTTAACTCAAAATTATCAAACTCCCTTCCAAAACTAATTACTCTCTATGGCTCATTGCTTCATACTCACTCTGCATCCTGCAGGTGACAAAGGCAGCAGAGGGCTGTGGAGTCCAGAGTGTTACTAGGGAGCTCTAGGATGAGGGCTGAGAAAGGGGCTGTCTGCAGGACAGGGTTAAGTTCCCTTTCCAATGCAATCATAAGCAACTCGGGACTCAGGCAGTCTCATGAAAGGAGCGCAGCAAAAGGTAGACCAGATGACTGGACTCCTACAGCCATGGAAAGTCTGTCAATAATCCCTGAAGCCTTTTTATATACACCAACACAACACCATGTGATGCATAAAGCTTGCTGCTTGCTGTTTAAGCTTGGTTTCCTATGAATTCAAGCACTACCAGCTAGTTTGTACCTTCAAACACAAGACCCTTCTCTCTTTGAATTAATTATTCCTCAGCTACATTAGAGGAAAAACTAAGAGCACCTGCAGCTCCCACCACTGCTCAGTATCCGCACTCCTCCTTTGCTTGGCTTCATCTTTGCATCCCAAGAGAAACCATAGCCCCAAGTCCGTATGTTTCATCTGGGGCAGACCTGAATTGCATCTTCAGGTCCATCCATGTGACCCAGACTCTAAAATCACTGCATGGGATTCATGCCAAGTGAAACCCAGTCAGTAGTATTTGATCTTACTATTTAAATAACAACAACAACAACATCCACCACCACCACCACCACCACATTGGAAAGGAAGGCATACTATATTGCTAAAGGAGTGAGATACATATCTAAAGCTTTATGGACAAGTCCACCAATCATTGAAGTGAAGTAAAAGGAGCCAGGCAAACATAAGGAAAGCCACTCTATGAAGGGACACTGGATTCCAGTAACATGTAAGCCTATTCATCTAAACATGTCCAGGGGTCATTCTTGATCTTTCCACAGTGAGCCAGGAACATCTTAGTTCTTTTTATAATTGTGACCCAGTGGCTTACAGCCAAGAGTTGTGGAATAAAACCAAAGCAACAGCAAAACCCTCAGGAGAAAAAAAAATGTTCCAATGGTATCACTTATCTGGAGCTAATTTCTTACCCCATTCCTTTCTCTTTGCCCTAAGTCAGATTTTCTTTGACTTCTCACTTGGACTTGGATATTGACCTTCCCTCAGGACTTACTGACTCCACTGTCTCTGTCACTGTTCTAGTCTGAGGCATATATCACTCTTATATAAAAGATGCTTCCCTTTGGATGAAGAAAAAAAAAGTCTTTAAGATGTCACAATATCAGTGTTCAAATCTTCAAGGGTTGTTGTGTGGAAGACAGAGAATACTCACTTCCTCAAATGAAGTGAAGGTGAAGGAAAGGTGCAATACAAGCAAGCATCTATACTTCACTGGTGGTACAGAGCTCTTCGTGTCCACTATGGCACTGGGGCTAACGTGGAGTCACTCTTATAGGACTGAGCTTGTCTTCATTTAAGGGTAACCCTTGATATTCCCGGGTTTGACACATTTGGGGGACTTAATTACAATATAGGCCTTGGACAAATTCCAGAACAGGGGAAAATTAGTTTAAGTGAGGCAGTTAGGCGGTAGATGTGAACTGTTGGCTTAAGAGACTTCACAGTAATGCCTGGCTCTACCACTTTCAAGTTCTGTGCCCTCAAATGATATCTGACATTTCTGAATCTGTTTTCTCATTGTAAAGTAGAGCTAAGAAACACCACTTTATGAGAGCATTGTGAGAAGTAAAAATAGCTCTCCTGGAGCCCAATGAGCTCCAAATATTATTTGTCTTTGTCTACGCTTTCCACAAGGCTTCCTAACTCCCCTGAGGCTCCCAGACCACCTGAATGGCTCCCTCCTTTGACCTCTCACTGCACTTACAGTCAGTTCTGCAGAACTTAACACTTCCAAGTACAGCCTTTCCTTCTTCATTATTTCCATTCTCCTCTGAGGAGAAGATCCTTCTACTGTGTGTATGGAGAGCAGGGTAGGAGGAAATGGCACCAAATACAGTGCCAAGCATAGAATCAGTGTCCAAGAAATTATTCATCACTAGAGGACAGGATGGGCTTAAGACAGAAGGTGCCGTTCCTTCCTGGGTCCTTCTCTTTGCCCCAGAAGCAAGACTTAAGGAGCTGGGTGAGTGGATTTTCTATATGTTAAAGCCTTCCCCTTCCTGTTTTGAGTGCAGCTGGCACTTGAGCTTCTCAGTGTGAGACATCACCATTTAAGGTGACGTAATTTCCAAAGGAGAGGTGGCACACAGGTAGCAAGTGACCACCAGAGCCTAGGGATAAGGTAGGCCTTTCTTTGAGCTAGTTTCTAGTCCTGGTGATTTAGACATGAGGAGAAGGTCTCTGTGGCTGTGGGTACACCTTCCCCCATCCCCCGCTTTGATTCGTGTGTTGCATAAACACTGTTGCCATAGTTATAATTCAGGAAGCTATGTTGTTTGACCTCAGGAAAAACTTGATCTCAAATCAGGATAACACCACAGCAGACCATCAGGGGGTAGGAGCTGCCAAATTCCTTCAAGCTTCTAGAAGGAACTACTGTATTTTGGGCAACAAGCAGAGGAAACAGTGCGCTGCAGTGTTATGCAATTTCCTCGCATTTCATATTCAGAAATCCTAAAAACCCCTGAACAAGCAACTTCCCTAGCTTTCAACGGAAGATCGGTATCTCCGCCAATATAAATAAAAACTGGTTGCAAAGGAGGAAAAGAGAAATCTGTGTTCAAGTTAAGAAAGGATTTCAGGGACAATTTAAAGGCAGCAGAAAAAGCACATGCTGAGTTCTTCTTTGCCTCCATGTGATATGGAAAGAGCGGAATCACCCCAGGACGTCCACACATCTGGGTCTAAACCACCCAGCCTTGGAAACAGACCCAGTTCACTGGCCAACCAGCCTCATGCATCCTTCTTTCAGTGACTACACTCTGTTCTCCCTCCATAAACCAACCTCCTCCAATACAGGCTAAGAATGTACAGTCAGTGTGGCCAGTAAGAGACACCATTAGATCCCAACAATTTACTAAGGACATTCTCAAACACACAGGAAAGACTAGAGAGGGGTGAGCACATGCATACCCAACCCTCACCGCCACTGAGAGTCTACTGCATGTACAATTCTACTGCGTGTACCTCCACCCACCATCATCACACAGCAGTAGACTCTTTGATAAGCACTGAGATCAGGAATTGGCATTAAAACACTACAGTGTGCATATTATTTACTAAAGTTTGGGTATCATAAATAAGGCCACTTCAGATATTTTTCTCCAAGTATTTGTGAGAGCACACATGTTCGTTTCTCTTGAATACCCAAAGGTAGAGCTGATGAATTACAGGTTATAATACTGTTTGTTATTATCAAATAGGAAACTTTCTTCAGTGTGATTGTACCAATAGCTACCCCTTGAGCATCGGTAGCAATTTTAGCTTTTTCGGGTATGTGAGGGAATAAGCCCACCATGGTTTTCTGTGCACTTCCCTATTGTTCGTAGCAAGCACTCTTTCATGTGCTTATTCGGTATTCTTAGCTTTCCTCTATGGTGTGTCTTCAAAACTTCTGTCCATCTTCGAATTGGGTTGTTCTGTTAATGCAGAGTTTTACAGACTCTCTATATACTCTAGACTTGGCATTTGTATAGTATATGTCTACCATCATGAAGGTTAGCCTATGAATCTCATAATGTTGCCTTCTGATAGACACAAGTTTTTAATTTTAAGAAAGCCAAGTTTTGGCAGGGTCCCTGCCTTCTGTGTCTTATGAAGAAACTTTTGCTGATCTAAGATTGCTAAAATCTCGCTGTATTTCCTTCTGATGACTTTTTAGTTTTGGCCTTTATGCTTATGGTTCGTCTTGAATTAATTCCCCCTTAGTTACTGAAGTTTGTAAACATAGCTCAATAATAGCTCATGTTTGAAGTTCACTGGCTTAAAAATAAAACTTCGGGTTGAGCATAGTGATGCACACCTTTAATCCTAGCAGCTACAGGGCAGAGGCAGGCAGATCTCTGCAAATTAGATGCCATAAATCTATACAGTGAGTTCCAGGCCAACCAGGGCTACATAGTGAGACCCCACCTCAAAAAACTACATATAAATAATAAAACTTTAGGGATATGAAAAACTAGCCTGTTTAGCTTCTCTTTTTCCTTTCTCTCCTGCCTCCCCTTCTATCGCTTCCAGAAAGTTATGTAACTCTGGAATACATTCATAGAAGCGTTTAGCAACTCCCACAGCACTAACAATTCCTAAAGCTACTTACTCCCTATTGCCTCAGCTTACAGAACAAATGCGACACACTAAGGTACACATGTGCTTGAGGCTAATTTTCAGGGCGCCCTTTTGACTACATGGCTAGCTGTAGTTGTAGTCTGGAGGGAGTTGTGAAAGTTTGGTGGTCTTGATTAGTGAGTCACTGACTGACTAGGTTCCCTGAAGAAGCCTCCCTTTCTCTGAAGCTTATTTTACTAATGTATTGAAAGGAGCCTCACAATGGGCAAACTCTGATATTCTAAACGATCATGTCCTGTCATATTTAACATCCCATCATCTGGAATGGATCACTTTAAGTCTTGGAGAGCTTTCTGTGCAGTTGAGAGTTTTATATTGCATTAGGAGGGCAAACCTTCAATCCCACCAGCAAACAGCTAGGGTGAGATTTGCTAGCAACTGGTTAGGAACAAAGAGGAACAAGGAAGAAGGAAGGGAGGCTGGGTGGAGACTGTTGACCGAAGACCACTCAACTTACCAAGCCATGTGAATCAAACAGATCAGGGGTGGGACTGCAAAGCTGTACAACCACTATTTTAATTAGTGTAGCAGTTCCTCTGGATGATGGGAATCAATCTGTATCAAAATCCAGCTATACATATATTGAGCATACATATCTTGAGCATATATTCAAAGGAGGGACACTTCATCCTACCACAACGGTGCTTGCTCAACCCTGTTACTGCTACTCTATTCATAATAACCAAAAAAACTGAAAACAATCTAGATTTCCACCAACAATATAATAGAACTCAGTCATTAAAAATGGAATTATGAAATTTTTAGGTAAATGGAAGGAACGAGACTATCATCCTGACTGAGGTCATCCAGACCTAGAAAGACAACTATGGTATATACTCACTTATAGATGGATATTGGCTGCTAAGTCACAAGCAAGCTACAACCCATAGAAGCATACATCTCCCTTGGAAGGGGAAACAGAATAGATAGTCATGGATGGATAGAGTCAGGCACTGGAATAGAGGATCGAGGACGGATGGACATGGAAGAGGAAATGAAAGAGGGAATATGGGTAGAGACAGCTAAAATCAGGAGCCATTTCAGTGGTAGTGTGAAAACCTGATATAGTAGAAGCTTCCTGAAATGTATACACATATGAAGGCAATCTAAACGAAATAGCCAACTAACAGAGGAGACAGAGCTCCAGCTAGACATGTGTCACCAATCAAAGCTTCCGGTATTGGGACCGAGTCACAGCTAATTGAGTCATTGGCCAAAGGTGTCCCATGGGAACCTCCAAATAACCTAGGTGTTTGTTGAGGTTGCTCTCTACAAATGACAGCAAAGCCCTGTGGCTGCAGACAACTCCAAATAACTCACAGAACATGGAGAAGTCGAGCTGACGCCTAAATAAGGCCTTCACTCCCATGGCTGGTGTTCTTGGTACTGGAAGGTATTCTGCATGCTACCAAAGGAGAAATATAAACAACAAACCAGCTAAATCTCTTCCAACCTACAATGGTGTCCTGCCTGCAAGATAGGCTACTGCAATTACAGCACAAAGCTTGTTGGGGGGTAACCAACCAAAATCTAATTTGATTTAAATCCTACTCCGTGTTTTTCATACCTGATGCTGTTTAGGTGACCAGGAACCTAAGACTAGATAGATAGCCCAGGAATCTAGGGGGAAATCAAATACTACTGATCAAAGAAAGAGAGAGAGAGAACATCCTTATAAAATGACTCCCAATGACATTCTGCTATACTCATAGATCAGTGCCTTGCTCAGCCATCTTCAAAGAGGCTTCCTTCTGCAGCAGATTGGAATAAGTATAGAGACCCAAAGACTGACTTTATGTAGAGGGTGAGAAACTAAGAACACTCAGCTCTAAATGTGATTTCTCCATCAAATCCCCACCCCCAATCCAGAGAACCACCCTGACCCACAGGAAGAGGAGGTGGGAAGAGGATAAGAGCTGGAGTGGATGAACGACACCAAGGAAACAAGGCTTTCTAAGGACAGTAGGACTGACACAGATGTAAATTCACAGAGACTGTGTCCACATGCACAGGGCCTGCTAGGGTCTGCACCAGATGAGATCCTAGTGCTAGAGGGAGAACTTGACATGTTCTCTCATCCCTAACCCAGAAACTATCTCCAATCAATCACTAGTTGCAAATGAAAATTTAGTTTTCTCCAAGGGAGTCTCACTGGGGAAACAAACTACTTTTAAAGGTAGGCCATATGCCCACCAGCAGATGGCCAACAGAAAAAGAACTCAATGGCATTGTGGGAGGTTCTTTGTCTCATAATTTCATGTCAGGATTTCTTATCGTTCTTTTAACTTTGTATTTAGATGATAAGGCTGATGATTACTAGTACTATTAATTTACCCTACAGGTCCTTTCTTGTCCTGGCTGGTTTTCTGTCAACTTGACACAGCTGGAGTTATCACAGAGAAAGGAGCTTCAGTTGAGGAAATGCCTCCACAAGATCCAACTGTAAGGCATTTTCCCAATTAGTGATCAAGGGGGAAAGGCCCCTTGTGTGTGGGGCCATCTCTGGGCTGGTAGTCTTGGTTCTATAAGAGAGCAGGCTGAGCAAGCCAGGGGAAGCAAGCCAGTAAAGAACATCCCTCCATGGCCTCTACATCAGCTCCTGCTTTCTGACCTGCTTGAGTTCCAGTCCTGACTTCCTTTGGTGATGAACAGCAGTATGGAAGTGTAAGGCGAATAAACCCTTTCCTCCCCAACTTGCTTCTTGGTCATGATGTTTATGCAGGAATAGAAACCCTGACTAAGACATTTGTGTATATATTATAGATTCTGGTTTTGCATCTTACAGGATTCCTGAGTATGTGAATAAGTGTGTTTCTATGTCTATATCTGTTTCTTGAGCCTTTTCTTGGGCCCTTTTCTTTGTTTTGTACTATTCTGATTTGTCTTTGTTTCTTTGTCTTATCTTATTATATTTTCTTATCATTATCCCTTACATGCCTCTTTATTTTCTAAAGAGAAAAAGTGGATGGATCTGGATGGTAGGGAAGATAGGAGAAACTGACAGGAGTACAGAGAGGGGAAACTATAGTTAAAATATATTATATGAAAAAATTCAATAATAGTAAAAATATCAGACATTTATAGAAGAGGCCTTTACAAAGTTCACATTGAAAGTACAAAGTAGGGACACCCCCGCCCCCTGCAGATAGCTCAACATGTTAAAGCATTTACCACATAGCCCTGGAAACCTGAGTTCACTCCTTGGAACTCCTTGGAAGGAGTGACTCAAACCCACAAAGTTGTCTTCCAACCTCCACATGTGCACCCATATGCATGTAGTAGATCGTTGTTCCTAAGGCCTAGGAGTCTCTGGTTATAATATTTTCATTAACCGATCAATATGAAACCTTGTTTTCTGTATGTTTCTGTTTAAAGACAGCTACTTAATACATGCTTTTTGCTCATTAATGTCAAATTCACAGCCAGCAGCATACTAATTCCCAAGCAAAGCTCATCCAAGGTGTACTTGTGTACGATGTCAACACCCTCAAAACAGCCTTCTTCCACTTAAGGACCATAAGAGCACTTGAACACTATGCATAAGAGACCAACTAAAATCAAAACAACACTAAGAGTAAACATGGACATTTTTTAAATGGCACTAAATGGACCAGGAAAAGGACAATTATCTCCAGGTGGAGAGCAGAGAGCAAAAAGTGAAGTATCATCTTATACAAGAAGAGGACACACCCATTGGGGAAATCACATCATATCAGTCTACACATGCCGACCCATGAGATAGCAAAAACGAACTCACGTCACAGTCATGATAATGAGGAACAACTGTATATGTGTGGATATAAGTATGAAATAGACACATGGCATTATATATGTTCATATATACACACATGTAAGCCTATGCTTATGAAGGTTTTGACAAGACAGCTACCTTCATACACTCAAACACTACTTTGTGTCTGTTTCATGAGACCACAGCAGAGCCAAGTTGTGCCAACAGACTGCTGTAGGATGACATGTCTAATCCACGTCACTATTTTCTAGATGGCTGTACCAATTTATGCTCCAAATAGAGAAGTATTATGGGTTACATTGACCACTCTTTAAAAATTCCCAAAGCTTCTTCTTCACACCTCTTATCTCTCCCTCCTGGAGAGATCTGGACATTTCAGATTCTCGAAGCTCCCGCCGTGGGTGCCTGTACACAGACGGTGCCTCACTTCTAGGCCTGCGACTCCAAACTCCCCGTGCTCACCTCAGCAGACTGGAAATTTCCCTGAGTCTCCATCCCAGCCTCCACTTCTAAGAGTATCACATTCCATCTCGTATGTCAGCCCCTCATCACCCTACCCATTAGACGCAGATGGTATCACCTAAGCAAAGGAATTAGACAGTGGCAGCGGAGTAGCCTACCACTCTGATGCCTGGTACTTTCGAAATGTTGCAGAAAGAAGCTCACAGCATTGCTTTTACCCCAGTAACCTAAGCCTACAACTTCAAAGGCCTGCATCTTGATTTCCACCACAGACTGGATGACCATAACTTGATTTTGCCTTTAACATGATGGTCAAAGGCACTTAATCTGAAATCCCATGTCTCCCACTTGGAAAAGGAACATCAGGAGCTTAACATACCATAATAATCACTTCCTTTCTGCCCCCTCCTGGTGTTCATGCTCTTCATGTGATTACAATACAGTTGTCCAAAACCTTTCCTGGTCTTATCCCTCTGTACAGCGTGATGTCCTTTTCTGTGAGGCCTCTGACACGTTGACCTCAATATCTCTCAGCTGGCTTCTCAATTTCACCATATAAGCAGCACTGTGCAACCACTGGCTATTTTTCAGGCTTGCTCCATGATCTCCTACATGTCTTCATTCCCACCATCTTGCCAAGAAAGCCCTTGCATCCTCTGCTGCCTGAGCACACCCCCTTCAGCACCCTGCTTGTGAGTGCTTCTTCTGGAAGGCTGCCTTTGGCTCCCCAGTCTCAGACCACCTTTTCATTTTACTACACCGCGCACATGACTGACAGTGATCTTCCACGCTGAAGTAATACCAAAGCAGTAGGTTATCCTCACAGACCCCCAAAGACCTTGCATATAGTAGGGTTTTCTCAGACATTAGAGGGATGATGCAATGAACCAAGGACCCAGAAAGTGCTAAATATGCACAACCCAGGATCTACTTAACATTAACTTCTAAAAGTGGCAATCCAATCACCCTAAGCAGTTCTGTAATTTAAAATGAACTTAGGACTTAAAGGAGCACTTCAAATCTGGGAAGAGCAAACTGCCATCTGCCTACCAGCATTTTAAACACTAAACTGCTCATTTACAGCTGTGTTCACACCAAGTAGGTTAAGTAGGCAGCAGGGCTTAGCACAGAATTCCAACAGTCCTGTCAGGCATGAGCAGAGCAGGGCTTTTCATATTATGACCACTCATGAGCCTCTGCAATTCAGAGGCTGTCACATGTCCCAGGAGTGTGGCAATCCCAATCAGAGTTCATTTCAAGTCACAAGGAATAATGAATTATTCAATAAACAGGGTTGTGACATCAACAATCATTTGGGAGAAGAGAAAGGGTGAATCCTGCCTTATTTTATACTCTGATACCAAAATAGAAACCAGGTGCACATTAACTTTAGAGTAGGGATTCATTCAAGGAAAGACAGGAAAAAAAATGAAGTCACTCCCCACTTTACATAAAGTGCCCTTATAATATATATGAGAAAGGAAAATGGACCCAAAGAGAAAATGTGAACAAATGACAAACTGCTTGCAGAAAAATATTCATTCATCATTAAAATATCCAAAGTCAACAAAGAAATCAAATTCTAAGACTGGTGATAGTTTTCCTTTTGAGAATAAATTATTTTAAAAATTAGCAGTATCTGATATCGATGTAGGCTTAGAGTGGACATTCTTTATGAGGTTCTCTATGATGGGTATATGTGCTCAGCATGCAAATTAATTCCACGAACTTGTGCTAGATGAAGAACCACGAAGGGAGTTCACTGAGAGATGGTGCTAGCTGTGAAATTCCCCTACATAGGTATGTGGTCCTCTGAGATATGGCACTGGATGCGTAAATCCCCTGCGTAGGAGACGTTAGAGGTTGCCTTCAGTTTGTCCCAGTAGTTAACAAAGGAATCAGCCTCAGAGCCCTTCAGAGACTAGTTGGAGACTAGTACCCAGCTCCCTCCCTGTTTTATAGGTGTGAAAACAGGAACAAAGAACATCTTGGAGGCTAATTCACCTTAGGGTAGCACAGGGAGATTGGCCTCCAACATCAAGACATACTCATAATTTCTACTTCAGGTGAGTCACCATAGCAGGTCATTCTACTCCATCAACCACCAAGCTCTCTGACACTGCTCTGGGAGAACGGACCGAGAAATTATAGACAGCTCTCTGGTGAACTGGTCAAATCATTCAACAGTGTTCCATGGATGTGTCACTAATGTGTAGCAGAAGTGCTCCTTGGTATCATCTGGACAACACATAGAAGAAATCAGAGCCTGACATGGCCACCCTGTCAGCCACACTGTGATAGCCCAGACAGGTTTCAAAGCATCCCTAAGAATGCAAGTGCATCTTCCTCCTACTGTAGAAGTGGTGGGTTTAACAACCCAAGCCTGTGGTTTGGAGATAGACCCCCTAACTGTAGACAGGCAGGGCCTCAAAGCTGAGGAAGTGAAACCATTCCAAAATCTCTGGATAACAAATGGGACAGCAAAGAGTCAGGTGGACCACAGAGCAGACAGTCAGGTGGACGCACAGTGCAGACAGACAAGGACGGCAGTGTGTCTGGTTCGTGCTCTGATCCTTTCTCTCCAGATCCCTTCCCGTCCTCCACATGGGCTCCAATAGTGTCATTCCTGCTCTGCAGCCCTGCCCACACTTGCCTGGTCAGTAACATTCAAACTGAAAAGACAGACGCCCTCCCACCTCTGCACACTCCCCATCCAGCCTGAACGAAGCCAGCAGCCATGTGCAGGGATCCCAGCCCTGATCTCAGGCCACTCTTCTGAGTTACAGGGATAAGCAAAACGATTGTCCTCATTAAGAAAGAGCCCACACTTGACTGCCAGTGCAGGCATTCCCGAGAGCTCCAGAGCTGAGCAGGCCTGGGCAGCTGGCCAGCCCTCTGCTCCAGCAACTTATGTAACTTGCTGGGGTTTCCACCTCTGCCTGAAGGGAAGAGAAGGGAAGTCCAAGGCAGAAAACATACTTATACCTAGCCATCACTCCATCATGCCTGAACAGCCTAAGCATTTGATCTTGAGTCTTTTCCGTTTCCAAGACAGGAACAGGCTGCTTACATGCAGCAGCTTCGGAAAAGGCGGCTCGCAGTCAAAGGGATTGGAGAAAAGATTACTGAATGGCTAAGAGTTCCTTGCCTGTAAGCAAACGACACTGTAACATCCGAGCAGCCCAGGGCAGAAAGTGGGAGCTGCCTTCACAGTAAGGGACCCCTGAGGATAAAGGGGGAGTGGGAAGGGCCAGGCTGGAAGTGCTGGTGCCATGGGATACCTTCTACCCAGCCAGGGACAAGACATCTCAATAGTGACTGGGGGTGGTTCTAGTCAAGAGGCAAGAAAGCAGAAAGGAAGAGGCAATGGCCCTTTAAAGTGGAAAGACTATGGAAAGTTCACTTGATTAAGGATAGTTCTGCCCTTGAAGGAAGAAACCTGCAATCATTTGCATGGACCTGCTCAGGCCTTCAAAACACTCAGCAATCATTTACTTACATGTCAGGCCTTCTGGATTCAGGGGGTCTAGTGTCAAGTGTAACCCTTGCTTCACCACTTATGTGCAGGCACTGTTGGAGGAAGACTACATTTGACTGCATCTGTGCTGCTGAAGTTCTGTCAACCTGGCCAAGCAGTCAATCACATGAGAAGAGTAGATTTGTTCCCAAGTTCAAATGAGGCACCTATCAAAATCAATGATAATTCCTGAACATCCTCTGGGAGAAAACCCACACTGGAATTTCCAAAACTACCATCAAGGTGTCTTGTAACTGGACTGTTCAGTTCTAGTCCCAACCCGGGGTACACATGACATTTATTTCCCGATCACCGTGTCTCCCTTCCTCCACCTCCCTTTACACAGCACCATTTTATCAAAAGACAGGAATATGTCACACTTTCATTCCTCCATAAACAATCCAGGGCAGTGTGGTAGAGTGGTGAGATCTGATGGTGTAGACTGGGGAGACCTGGCTGGTCTTTCTGTCACTCAGTTTTTTTGCATTGCTTTCCCCAGTGTTCTGCCTAGAAAACTTTCAAAGGTTACAATAACAGCAAACTTCCTTGGCGGTCCAAGGTTCCGGGAGTAACACTGCAATGGTTAGCTTTTGTTGACTGCCCAGTGTGTGACAATCACTGCATCAGGTGACTTCACAAGTTACCTCAGGAACTATTCTGAGAATGCCATGAAGTCAGTGTTAAAACCATCCCATTCAACAGATAAGAATCCAGGTCAGGAGCTGACTCGAATTCTCGGGGCTGAGGCCTGAGCTTAAAGCAGATAGTCTGACATAAGGTTACGGTTCTTGGCCACCACTCCACACAGGTGCTTCTGTGCCTGGTTTAAAGTAGATTAACAGCAGGAAGGGATACTGGATAACCCTTGCTGTGTGTTTTATAGATGGGGACACAAGCAGAAATGCACAGTGCACCTTTCTCCACAGGGAGCCATAATTCTTTAGCAATGGAGAAGAAGGCGCAACAATGGAAAGGCAAATTTGGGGCTACACAAAAGGACACCCTTTCATCAAGACATGCCACAGGTGAGCTTGGCAAGACAAAAGCTAACCCCATCCCAATTCCTGCAGATAATAAAAACTCATGCTCCATTATGGGAAACGCTGCTAGAACTCAGGACAAGAAGGAAAATACTCCCAAGATTTGGGGGATCACTGAAGATAAGTCCATGAGGTCAGGAGGCAGGAGGATGTCCACCTGGCCACCTATGGGCTGAGGCCAGCTTTCAAGGTACTGTCTCCTCCTTCATGCTTGTGCACACAGCAGAATAGCTGGCACCAGGAGACTGGCTGAAAGGCACTGGTGACTACACCCTGGAACAGCTGACTTGCTGACTTCCGCAGTGAAGTTCTGTGGTCAAGGGGGCTGAGAGAGAGCATCTGCCTTCAGACAGGCAGAGTGCAGAATGCCTTTGCTTCCTCTCCTTACTACCTTCTCTTTTATATCCTAACTCAAGATAGCTGAAGCCATCTGGAGACGCAGCTTTAGAGGGAACTGAGAAGGCAAAGGGTGGTTATTAACCAGGAACTGCTGGGGTCAGCAGAGAAACCTGAGACAAACATCAGAAGAGTCACATCCTGCTGTGCTGACACTACCCTAGGACCTCCAGCCAATATGATCCAGCACACCAAGAAACCAAAACAAGACATTTTCTCTGCCTTCTTTCGTTTCAAATTAAGGTTAAAGCATGATGCCCTGTGTATGGATAAGGCCAGGTGCTTAATAGGTGTCTGCAGTTACTGATTCAGTAACTTCAGAAAACAAAGGACAACTGTGAAATAGAAGAAATGAAAATTTCAAGGAAAACCAGAACTGATCTATAATTTTACACAATTTTCTTTACCCACCACCACAAGGGACCCCCTCTGAAAGTTGTCTGTATGATTCGATGGCCAAGTATGAGACAACCTCGTTTCTGTCTGCCAAGAATCCAGTCCCTTCCCTTTCTACTACTAGTCCTCAATCTCCCTTTGAATGTGACCCATGATCTCATCTCTCCTATGTGTGCTGCAGCTACCCCTAGGGCCAGCACATGACTCCAGTGTGACCTCAGGCACAGTGGCTGCAGCAGGGATGAATACAGGACCTGAAGCCATTTTTCTAAGCTGTGTAGTTCAGTGGTGATGCCGTAACCACGAGAACCCCTGACTCAGTCTGCACTGTTTCTATTACAGAACTGCCTCCCCATCTACCCATCACCCATGGTGTCGGATGTGCTCTTTCAAAACAATGTGGAAAGAGCTAACTGAGACTTGACCCGATCAGAGCTAGGTTTACAAAGACAAGAAGACTTCTGGAATGACCTCACAGGAAAGTCAAGTGTGGCACAGATCAGTGGAAATGGCTGCTTTCTGATCTTCGGATGAAGCAGGAATGTGAGAACTGGAGATAAGTGTGGGTAGAAAGGGGGCAAGCAGGGCTCAGTAGAAGACCTTGAAAGTCTACCAGGAAATAGAGATGGAAAAGAGGAGGAAACACCAGAAAAGCTACATAGCCAAGCAGAAGTGAGTGTCACCTTCCTGGATGAAAGCCTGCCATGTACTCCCTCTCCTTGCAAATGTATGGTAATGGAGCAAGCACTCCAAGCTGGAGTCCAGCTTCCTTGTCCTCTAGTGACAAAAATGGCTACAGCCAAGGTATTGTGACTTAAGTTCTGGGAAAAGCATATTCATTAAAAAAACAAACAAACAAACAAACTTAATCGGTATGTAAAGATTTTAACCTTTGAAAGATAACATTACATATATGGTGTTTTCAGAGCAACCTTTTCTCTTGCAGTCCTCATGCTTAAGCCTCTATTAAGGTATTTTTAATAAAATCTCAACTTCACTCTAAAACTTAAAGCATTAGGCAGTAGCTATATAGGACCTCATCTGCTCCCATGAAAAGCCCACAGGAGCAGGGCTCTTGCCTGGGCATTTCAGACCTGAGTAGGAGGCTTATAGACATTATCCTTTCAGGTTGAAGATGGAGAGGTCAGAACAGACAACTCTTGCTCAATGGTTCTTGATTATACCATCTCAAATATTATAAACAGAACAGTTAAGAAAAGCTCCATTCACTACATTGGTCAAAGACACCCAATTACCTTGATATCTGAAAAGCAACCTCTATAATACTCAGAATAAGAGGTATGGCTAGGACAGGAGAAAAACGGGCAAGAACACGATCAGCATGTGCACCACTCTACACCAGCAGCCACCAGGAAGAGGGCCAATGTGATACTAGACATTACAACAAACCAAACAAAAAATGGAAAAATGAATGGACTCTAAATGCATGCTGTAAAACATGATAAATCCTTCTAGATATATGTAAAAAAAAAAGGGGGGGAGAAGGGTGACTAGGAGCCAGGATCAAACATAATGGGCAAAGAGAGGCAAGGAGGTAAAGCTACACACACACACACACACACACACACACACACACACACACACAGCCCTCAACTAACAGAGGGGGACCTCATTGGTTTGCTTCTGACCTACATTTTGAAAATCAATGGAATAACTACCTGTAGTTTCAGAACGCTCAGAACAGGAGAGAGAGAAGAAAGGGCATCCTCTATTCTTAAAAGCACATAAGCACTTCCTAGATGCACAGGCATGGCTTTACTTTAATTAAGGACTGGTGTTCTCTTTCCCCAGTGGCTATAGTTGCTTTAGGTATCATCCCCAGAAATTATTTATATACTAGAAAGAGCATTTGCACAGACCTCGTAAACATCCTCTTATTTACTCAAATTATTCATGCCTCTCACAGGTTTTTGGCTGTCTCCAGTGGCCCGGTCCTTTTCTTACGGAAACTCAGTTTTTCAAACTGTGGTCAGTGACTATCTGCTGTACATACCTGACGACAGATGGCACTAGTTCCAATAACCAGAAGAGCACTACTCAAAAGACCTTTTAATCTGTCTACTCATGATCCCCCTTTGCATGAACAAAGCAATGTGCATAGAAGAAATACAAATGGCTTAGGAATATTATCATAGAGTGTTCACAATCCTTAGCAATTAGAAAAATACAAAGAAAACAAGTCTGAGATTTCATCCCACCCTGGTCAAAATAGCTTAAATCAACAAAGCAACCCAGAAGTAAATACTGGTGATGATGTGGGAAAAGGGGATCCCAGATTCATTGTTGGTGGGACTGCAAACCAGTGCAGCCATTTCTCCTAAGAGACTGTGAACACTTAGAATCTGCAGTCAGTGACCTCTGGACTGGAAGGGCTGGGATACACCTCGTTAAACCCATGCCAAATCAGGAAATGCTATCAGTTGAAACTTACTATAATGTGACACAATAAAAGGAAAATTTACTTGGAAACGTTTATGTCTAATACACAGAAATACTTACTTTATAAGTAACTACACAAAGGTTTTAGAGCATGCCTTCACAGCCCGAAGGAAGGACTGATCATCTTTTAAAGCAACCCCTCACTATTGTCTTTCCAGTTCCCTCCTAGGCTGAGCTTTGTCTCTAAAGGAGAAGGAAACTAATGGGAGCTGGAGAGGTGGGCCAGCAGTTAAGAGCACTTGCAGGTTTGGTTTTGGTTCCCAGCAGTTACACAATGGCTCACTGGCACTTGTAACTCCAGTTCTAGGTGATTAGATGGCCTCTTCTGGCATTGCTGGGCACTTTATTGTATGTGGTGTCCATATATGCACATATGAAGTAAAAAATAAAATTAAAAAATTACAAGCAAGTTAACGAATGGACAGTGACTGCTTTGGGCAACCGCTGATGTGAAACACAGCCTACTTTGGAGTACTTACTGTGGACCACTCCTCAGCCCAGAATACATCACATGTTGCATGATTCAAAGAGGGAAGTGCAAGTGTTGTTCCAACTTCGCAGTTGTGACCACTCAAAACCCAAAGAGATAATATCCTGAACCCAGAAGCCACATCAGCAGGAGTGGAATTAACCCCCTCCTCGGGGGGGTTGCAGCTCTGTGTCAGAGCAGACCTCACACTCTCTGGGATTAACTTGGTACTGAACTTTTAGATCACCAGCCTCAGTTTGTAAGAGAGCACACATAACAGAGTTCTCTTCCTCTACAACAGAAACAGGATTCTCGATGAGAAACGGATTGAACCTTCTCAAGCATCTGCAGGAGAGCTAATTGGCCACACCAGGGGCCTTCCAGCCCAGAACAGGCAAGGAGGAGGGATCCATCTGACCAGAGAGGCAGCAATGGCAGCCTTCAAGGTCCACAAAACGTCAGCCTTCCAAAACAGAGGTGTTTTGCTTCCTAAGCAATGTCATTCCACCCTAAGTAAGCTGTTCTTTTAACCATAGGCATCCTGTCCCATCCAATGAATGATGAGCTGATAGTACTCCACACAGCATGATCCTTGCAAGTGATAGGTGCTAGATTCTGTTACAACTGAGGCTATGTCCCCCCTGCTTAGACCATGTACCAAATATGCACACCCACTGCACCAGCCATAAAAACAGATGGGGGGGGGAGGTGAGCCGCAGGGAGATTTAGGTTGGTCTTTCAGTCCTCAATCAGATTAATTTAAACTCAAGAGCATCCATGGCTGCCCAAGGAACTTAAAGAATCTAAGATTTCACCAGAAAGAAAGAAAGAAAGAAAGAAAGAAAGAAAGAAAGAAAGAAAGAAAGAAAGAAAGAAAGAAAGAAAGAAAGAGGGAGGGAGGGAGGGAGGGAGGGAGGGGAGGGGAGGGGAGGGGAGGGGAGGGGAGGGGAGGGGAGGGGAGGGGAGGGGAGGGGAGGGGAGGGGAGGGGAGGGAAGGGGAGGGAAGAAGGAAAGTTAAGTTTAAAAGAATTTAAACTAACAGATGTATGCTTTAAGTTTCATAAGATGAAGCTGGTGAAGCCAGGCTTGGTGGCGCACACCTTTGATCCCAGCACTTGGGAGGCAGAGGCAGGCGGATTTCTGAGTTCCAGGCCAGCCTGGTCTACAGAGTGAGTTCCAGGACAGCCAGGACTACACAGAGAAGCCCTGTCTCAAAAAAAAAAAAAAAAAAAAAAAGAGGGGGAGGGGGAGGGGGAGGAGGAGGAGGAGAAGAAGGAGAAGAAGAAGAAGAAGAAGAAGAGGAGGAGGAGGAGGAGGAGGAGGAAGCTGGTGTCCTGGAAAATGGCTTAGTTTTTTTCACTTGCTCATTTAGTCAGCATGAATAAATGAAAGAAGATATGAATGAATGAATGAATGAATGAATGAATGAATGACTTGGTTACATACCAGCTCCAGAACATCTATTGAGTGACTCAAGCACATCCCCTCACTTCACCTGAATCTTACAGAGATCTGTATCAGGGGTCCTTGTTTTGATTTCCCCTACAGCCACTCTCCCCTTCAGTAAGAAGGAGGCTTGCTCCTTGTGACTGAGATCTGGCCAGGTAGCATGTTCCTGCTCCCTAGCAGATGACTGATTCAGGGTCACATGACAGAGCATGTGATATAAACTGAAGTCTTCTGTTGCTACAGCAGGAGGAAAGCAGGTTTTTTTGATAGGAGTGCTGGCAGTGCAGGTGGTAGTAAGCATGCAGCCACCACTGATGACGCGTCTGGCTGTGGCTCATACACCAGGAAAGAGGTACATCCTCCTGAGAATGGGGTGAACGCACACAGAAGCACAAGGATTCAGCCTGTCTCTGCAGTGTTCGGATACATGAGCCCTCAATTTCCAGTTTTAACTTGACTAGGTTCTGGCATTTGGGAACAAATGATACTAATAAAGTTTTGCTTGCAGAGCTGTGGGGATGGCTCAGTGGTACAAGTGCTTGCTGCACAAACATGAGGACCTGAGTTCAAGTCCCCAGCATCCATATAAAAGGCCAGGCATGGCTACGTGTACCTGTAACTCAGTGCTATGGGAACAGGAGGGTGGCTGAAACTTGCTGGGCACTAGCCTACCAGATTCAGTGAGAGGTCATTTCCAAATATTACAGTCTCCCCTGGCCTTGGCACACTCGCAAGGGTATGTGCACAGGGATCTACACTACACGTGTATGTACGCCACACACAATTTCAAACATACGGACATAATAAATGTTTTTACAGAAAAAATAATAAAGCTTTGCTTCATTTTTATTTCTTCCCATGTCTATGTCGTTCTACATCATATGTCCCCAAAGGGCTGAAATTTAGGCTCATTATCTCCCCCCCACCGAAATCACTATTAACTAGGAAATCCTCCAGTTTCACTATCTGACCCCATAATCTAGCAGAGACCTGATTCAAAGGTGGGCGATACATCGCAGCACCAGGCGTGGAGGAATTTACCTCTAACCAACTTTCCTCTTTATCGAGTGCTTCCTGTGGTCTCTCCTTCAACTTAATGTCACTAATGGTCCTTTTACAAGTGCCTAAGTGGTGGCTGTACACACTGCTGAAAAACACAATGCCACATTCTCCTCTCTGTCCACAATGACTCACAGATAACTCTGTGAATACCCGTGGCATCATGCACTTCAAGAAAAGCAATACAAAGCCACCAAGGTTTTCAAAGTAAGGTCAAGAAAACATCATCACATGTGCAGCAAAGCTAGCCTGGCAGGAGAACAGGAATGAGAGAGTCCTGGGCAGCAAGTCTAACCTTAGGCCCCTTCCTTTCCTAAGGCTCAGTGTGCAGACCTGAGGAAAGTTGAGTGGTATTGCTCCCCAGGGTACACCTCACATTCCCAGCATCCCCCTGGCCTCCCCTGCTAACTTAGAAAAGTGAGCATTACTCAAAGAAAGAACAAGACATTATTTAACTGGAGTCTGTTGACCTACAACAAAGTCCCCAAAGAAGAAGCCAACAGAAACCCAAGCTTTGTCATGCTGCTGCTGCTGCTGAAATGAAGCCTTTAAGAAGGGAATCATTTCTCCAGTGACTGTCTGTCTCCACTGTTATGGTAAGCACAGAAGTGGTCAGCATATACCCTGCTCCATGGTAACAAAGCTTCCTCTTCACCCTGCTAGGAGCTTGCCAGCACACAAAGGCTCATCATAAATGCCAAGCATAGGCTGGGTACAGGTACACACACCTGCAGTCCAAGGACTTTGGAGGCTAAAGCAAACAGATAAAAGTTGGAGGCCAGCCTGGAATAATGAGACCGTCTTAAAAATAAATAAAACGGCCAAATGAAACAAGGAATTGGTGTTGTTTATAACAGGGTGGATCAGAGCAAAGAGAGTATGTATTGAAAAGTCAGCAATTTAAGGATCACACCTCAAGATGAGGGATTCAGCATGACTCAGGGAACATAAGCAGCTATCATATGCAGGGGCCTTGACAGAAAGCAGAGGCCCAAAAGCAAATGGAAGAGCTGAAGGGGTACAAGCATCTCAGACTCACTGCCGTGGGAGGACCTCTCTGACAGCGATGCAGAAAGGACTGCAGCAAAGCCGGATGTGGAACAGTCTCTTAGCACATGTGCACACAGATATACAGACACACATCCATGGCATGCACACACATGTACATATGCATACACATGCATGCACATGCATGCAAATACACCTACATAAACTACATCTGTGTGCCATCTCTGTAAAAGCAATATAGACAAGAAACAAGTACCAAATGATGAAGGTATGCAATCCTGTTAACAGAGAGAGAGTTAAAACACACACACACACACACACACACACGCACACAAAGAGAGAGACAGAGAGCATGTGCATGACCTGTTCCCTGTGCTCATCACTGGCAGTAAGAATTTCAGGAGTAAGGCTGGAGAGATGGCTCAGAGGTTAAGAGCACTGACTGTTCTTCCCAAGGTCCTGAGTTCAAATCTTAGCATCCACATGGTGGCTCACGACCATCTGTAATGAGATCTGATACCCTCATCTGGTGCTACAGTGTACTTACATATAATAAATAAATAAATAAATCTTTAAAAAAAAAGTTTCCGTAGCCAGCCTAATAGCATTGAGTACTGTTGAGTATATATTCCTATGTTAAGCATTTTTTGAAACATATACATACCCTAGAACTCCAATGTGATTTTTTTTTTAAGAGGGGAGAGAAGCTGTTGGTCTTTATTCTCAATTTGGAACTATGGTTGTGATTGTACGGCTTTTTAAGAGCACTGGCTCCCATACTACATAGTCTGGATTCAAATTTTGCCTCTGCCCTATAATCTTTGTGCCTTTAGGAAAAGTACATAGTCCCCATGAGCCTCAGTTTCCAAAACCACAAACTGGAGAAAATAAGGCCTACCTCAGAGTCATGATGATTAAACAAGCTGGTAATAAAGAAGATGGTGGGAAAGAGAAAGAAAGGGAGGCTCCCGGAACCGTACATAATACACTATCCACAGACAAGGACCCTCATCGGAAAACACCCACGTTCATGCTTGGCTTAAACTCTTCTGGCCATTGTTTAAATCCATTCCTCTCAGAGCAGCAGCTCCACCTCTCCAGACAGCAGAAGTTTTCATCAAACTCCAATTCATCCCCAGTCCCAGCAGTCTGTCCACCTCCCGGCCACTGCAACCCACCCATGCTGCGGTCTGTCCACCTCCCAGATACTGTAACCCATCCATGCTCCATATTCCACACCTCCATACGATGCTACATCCCTAGCCGTGACATATACTGAGACTTTACCTATAGATTTGTGTTTGTAGAAAGCTGTTTGCATCCATCCTCCTAACTACACATCATTTACCCTTAAGAAAATGATGAGAAGCCAGGCACTGTGTAGGAGGCTGGCCAGGCAGGTGTGGATCTGTGGTCAGAAGAACATTATCAGTAGAAACCACACTTGCCTTCCAGAGCCTTGAACTTCACCAGCCTTGTTTAGAGTCGTATTTATTTGATTCCTCTGGACAACTGGAGTTTATTTTATTTTGGTAGCATTTGTTTCCATACAGAGTTGGTTCTTAGGTTTCTTTTGTTTTCTTCTTCTGTATCTGCATTTTGTTTCTGATAAAATATTTTCCAAATACTTACTAACTACACCAATAATAAGATTTTTAAAAAATTCACAACCCTGACAGCAGTTGTTTTATTGTCTTGTAGGTGGGTGGATGACATTAAATACATACAATTCAATTGTATCACATTTATACAAACACAGATTTGTAATCATAGTATGCATACATTCTCATATTACTTCTTCCATGTACAGAGTAAACATTTTTAACTCAGTATTTTTTGTTGTAATGTCAAGAAAGACATTCAGAGCAGTAGCTCACCATACTTGTCCCACTGGTAAAAAGCACACATTATTTCCAGTTTAAAATACAGCTCATTAATGAATGGCCTTCCAAACTTTTATCATTTTACTTAGAGATTTTAAATAATTTTGAGCAATGAGACAAGCCAATGCTATGAAAAAATAGGATTTTAAGTCAGATGACTATTATAAAAGTTTCAAGAAAGAAATACAAATAACCAAATGGGATAACATTTGAAATGTAAATAAAGAAAATATCTAATAAAAAAAAGAAATGCAAATGACCAACATTTCATTACTCACACTGTGGGAAAAAAAGCAGATCAAAGCCAAGCCTAGTTATCTCTCTGCAACTGGGAGGCTAATGCCCACTCTTTCCACAAACTTTTAAGGAATATTTCTCTTCTTTGCCAAGGGTAAGGGTATGCACTGCTCCTGTAGAGCACCCAAATTCAGTTTCCAGAACTCAAGCAGGTGGCTCACAGGCACCTGTAACTTCAGCTTCAAGGGATTTCCTTTTTTTTTCATGTACACAGACAGACAGGCAGACACACACACACACAAACACACACACACTTCAAAATAGAATAAATCTCTTAAAGTATTCTTAAACAAGAAAAACATGAACCCTTCTCAGGAGCAAGTTAGAGCTACAGAGGCCTAAGGGTCATTCCCACAAAGACTCTGAGAGTTTTCTACACAGATACCCATGCCTGCAACTACATTATAGGCAGCATTACAACAGTTTTTCTATTTGTGACTGCATTGGGAGATGAGTCCTTGCAAAGAAAGAGAAAGCATATACATGCCAGTGTTTGGCTTTCTTGTGTGCTCTTCCCTCCACCATCCCAATCTTAGAGAGTAATTGGTATTCTCAGTGAGGGGTGGGGCATGGGGCAAGGCAGAAATCACACTGTCCCTTAATACAAGGAGAAATGAGGAGAGAGAAAAGAAATGGCTTCTACTAGAAATATGTAAGAACAGAGCCGAGATGGCAGGCCTATGACGAAGTGCTTGCAAAGCATGCACGAGACCCCAGTTCAATACCTAGTAGGGCATCAGAAAATATGAACACTAAGGGTTAAAGCACTCATGTTCTACCAGCCAGTTTGGAAAGCTAGAAAGTTGGAGAGGTGAGATGAGAAGATTGTTCAAGGCCAGCCAGCCTTGCCAAGTCAATGGGTTCCAAGTTCACTAACAGCCTATTTCAAAAATAAGGTGAAAAGCAAAGAATGAAGAACCCCAGGCCACGCCCTGGCCTCCACGTGCATGCTCACACACAAGATACAGTTTAGTTGAAATTACTAAACAATGCTCTACTTATTTATACTACATAGCTTTCAAAGATGTGGTTGTATTGCTAGTATCTAAGACAAAAATAAATAAATTAAGGATTAAGGATTTCAGCAGCATTCTGCTAAGGCAGCATCCCACAATGCCATGCAAGAGTGACTGGGGTGTACCTTGGTTTCAGTGTCACAGCCTGAGAAAAATATCCTAGCCAACATTCTGTGATATCATCTGTAAGCAGTCGCACTTGCTATTAGCATGTTGTCTAACACCTGACAACTGCTAGCATTTGGGGCTCAGATAAGAACAGCGAGATGAGAGTGTGTGGAGAGCAGAGAACCAAAGGGTGAGCTTTCCCTACCCACAGAGAGGCCAAGGCTTTGACTAGAGTAGCCAGCCCTCCAAATGCTGCGACCCTGAATACATACACTTCCTCATGCTGGGGCGACCCCCCAACCAGAAAATTATTTTGTTCCTACTTCATAACTGTAATTTTTGCTGCTGTTAGGAATCATAATGTGAATATTTTGGGAGATAGAGGTTTGTCGAAGGGGTTGAACCTGAGCTGGAGAAACTAACTGCCTTTAAATCTGTTTGCTAAAATTCCATTAACCAAGGAAATAAAACTCACATCACAGAGGAAGAGACTAACCCTCCAACACCTCACCCAAAGCCCAAAGGAATACTGACCCAGACTAAGGTCTGGTTTTTTTAAAGACCTCTCTTCTCTAAGACTTACTTACACCCACCCTCTCCTCTAAGACTTATACCACACACACACACACACACACACACACACACACCCTACAGCCTCCACTTCCCTCTCCCCTAAGAAGAGACTCATTCAAGTCTCAACCACAACTGTCTGGCCCTTATTTGAGTTTCATATTTTGCACACACATGCCTGGTAATAAATTTGTAGCCTTTTCTCCAGTCATTGTCAACTGTCAGGGTATTTCAGCAGACTCACTTGCATAACTCTCAGAACAAATGTTTAAGCTTCTGTACACTAATACAGACAAAAGGAGGGCAGGGAGAGATGGCTCAGCGGTTATGAGCTCCAACCACTCTTCCAGAGACCTTGAGTTCAATTCCCAGCAACCAAATGGTGGCTCATAACCATCTGTAATGGGATCTGATGCACTCTTGTGTGTGTCTGAAGACAGCTACCGTGTACTCATATAAATAAAATAAATCTTAAGAAAAAGAGAAGGAGAGGAGGAAAAGGAGGAAGAGGAGGAGGAGGAAGAAAAAAAGCTGAAGAAGCAGGACAACCCCAACTGTGCCTACAAGCTGTGGTGGGTTCCTCAAGAGTTGTGCTCACTGCTGAAAGAAGGAAGGAAGGAAGGAAGGGAGGGAGGGAGGGAGGGAGGGAGGGAGGGAGGGAGGGAGGAAGAAAGAAAGAAAGAAAGAAAGAAAGAAAGAAAGAAAGAAAGAAAGAAAGAAAGAAAGAAAGGAAGAAAGGAAGGAAGAGAGAAAGAGGGGGAGAGGAGGGGAGGGGGGAGGGGAGGTGAGGGGAGAGGAGGGGAGCAGAGGGGAGGAGAGAAGAGGAGAGGAGAGGAGAGAAGGCAAGCAGGACTTAACTTCAAAGACTTAAGTAAGCAAAGGCATCAAGTTGCAACTTAGAAATATAGTCTTGTTAGGTGAAAGAGATGGCTCAGATAGTAAAGCATCAGGATCAGAGTTCAGATGCCCCCACACCCACTGAAAGGCTGGGCATGGAGGGACTGTGATCCCAGAGCTGAGGAGGTGGAGACAGGCTCTCTGAGACAGGCTCTCTGCCCTGACAGACTAGCCATATCAATGAGCTCCAGGCTCCCTAAGACCATACCTCAAAAAGTAATGTGAAGGGCGATTAAGGAAGACAACCCATGTCAACCTTTGGCCTCCATGTGCAAGTTCACACATGCACATGTGCACACACACAAAATGTAGTTTTATTTTGTTTGTTATTAGGGATTAATTACATAGGAAGTAAAACTGACTTATGTGGTAGAATATGCACTTATTTTTAAAATAATGTTTTTCAGTAAAATGAATCAATGAAAATACTGAGCAAACACTTGTGATAGGAAAATAATCAAAATTTAAAATCTGAAGCTTTTTTACATTCATCCTGGTTATGTTTTAACAGTCTTGATTTCCTCAGCCTGACTGTTGCATCCTTACTCTTACAGGGAAAAGGTAAATATTTTAATAAATATTTGCCATGTATCCTATATAAAGCCAAACAATCTAACTCTTCAGATTTCTACCCATTAAATAAAACATTTAGATACATTAAATCATCAAGATAGAATTTCATATTTGCTTTATCTTGATCGTCCTCATTGATCCAGGCATCCACTTGAAAGTCATTATGACTTAACTTTGTCTTTACTTCCGATTGCCTCTTAATCCTTAATGATTCAGAACGGGTGGAGCCTTCAGCTCCTACCTGTTAAATCTTGGATGGTCTGTGAAGCATGCTGCAGATTTTAAATACTACAACAATAGCAATCCCTTTATAATCCAGGGATAAGGACACTCATTCTGACATGGATTATATTACCCTCCTAAACAAACTGCCTGTAAGGTACCCAGCTATTTGGAGGCAAGTACTCAGAGCAAGTACCCTGCCTGAGGACACAGAGGAGTCCCTCCCTGCTTGGGTTTCATCTGGCTGTTCTAGGCTCTGTTAATTCTTCCAAGTGAAGGGAAAGCAATTGTACATTGAATTTTATCACCAGAGACTTTAAAACCAACCAACAAAACAAACAAACAACAAAGAAGGTCACCATTTACAGCTGCCTGTCAAACAAGGAAAACCTGTGAGCTTGGGTTCCGGGCCAGAGCTGGAAAAGGCTGACATCCAGTGTGAGCATAGTTCACTGTGATGAGGCAGGTGACATAAATACTTGGTTGGCAAAGGGAAGGGAGCACTGCCTCACTGGGTCTTGTTCTTTTATTCTTTTCTTTTTTTACTTTATCCTTTGTTGTTCTGCATCAAGTAACAAAAGCCATAAGCAACTGCAGCCATACGGTACATCAGGATTCCTGCATCAAGACAACTCGAGATTGAGAGGGAAGGGATGTTAAGATGTAGGAAACACAAAAGTCAACAATAATATGCAGGGCTGCTTGCAATTGGTCACAGTAAGATTCATATGGATCTTGTCCAATGAAGCAAGCCTCCTTTGAACTTTAGTAAAGAATGAGATATCTGTTTCCATCTATAGAAGACAAGCCCAGAGCAAGTGGCCTTCTGGGATCATTTCCTAAGCCTTGCCTTCCTTCACTTTACTCAAGTCAGAAGCTTGGCTGGAACCTTTGGAGCTTCTCGTAATTCAATCTTGATATTACCTATGTCAGGACCTTCAAGGTCAATGGTATTTTTTGTAAGCATGCATTGTATGCATGTGGCCCATGTGTGTGTGCCCATACATGTGTGCCCATACGTGTGCATAATGGCAAAAATTGACACAGGGTGTCTTCCCCCATCACTCTCCACCATTTTTTTAAGAAGGGTCTCTCACCTGATGCTCATGATTTTGGAAGATAGTAGGCTAACAGGCCAGCAAGCCCCTAGAATCTTTCTGTCTCTACCCCATTGCACCCTCCAGGTTACAGATGCATGCTACCATGTCCAGATTTTAGTTGGTTGCTGGGGTCTCAAATTCAGATCTCATGTTTGCATGGCCACCACTTTACCCAGTGAGCTGTCTTCCCATCCCATCTATATCTGAACAAAACCAAACACCAGAGTTCAGACCACTCATTGGAATTCAAGCAATATACAATTTATAGCAGGAGATGAGTCTGCCATCAATTTTGACACTGAAAAATTAAAAGAAAATATTGCAACAGAATCTACATGTAAAGAAATATGAAGTGTAAAGACTAGACTGGAAATAGTTAAAATTGGAAGAATATTGTTTATTTAATTTTATTTTTAAAAGCAGAGAACACTAAAAGTTGAGTACAACGGAGACCAATTTCTTATGAGACAATGGCTAAAAATATCCAGCACTGAGGGAGCTAATCTTATTTCTTAATGAGATTAACCATGTGACCTTGAGCTGGTCATCAAGCCACTCTTAACCGGACTGCTGAGCTGGCAATTAGGAGAACCAATCGCTCAAAGGGTAGGTAGGCTACAGTTTCCTAAAACTTAGTAGGACTTCCTGTGATGATACGGTTGCCCTTTATGACAACAGAACATTCAACTTATCTGGACCTCTTTTTAAACATCCAAGAGTCCACATGTGCCCTGCCCTGCTCTTCCTAGACACTGTAACTCAGAGGTGAGTTTACAGACAGTCTTGTTCAAACAGAGACAACATAGAGGAGGAAAACAAACAAGGTCAACTGTAGAGAAGAGCAGAAGCTGATCTGGAAGTATCCATCAGAAGTTAGGTGGGGATAATATGCGCAACCGGGAGAAGGCTGAGAATCGGATGTTTAGGCTGAGATGCGTGAAAAACTGAACAGTGTGGGGACTAAAACTTACGAAACAGCAGCATCTCAGACTGACTGGTATATGCTAAGTGGAAAGTGCCTGGCATGCTGGGGAAGAGAAGCAGGTGATAAGGCTGCCCTTTCTAGCCATTCTACTTATGTGATGAGACAACACTGGACTATCACATATCACAGACTCCCTCTTCTGAAACTGAGTACATAGAACGTTTATTTAATTAAAATATAATTACACCATTTATCCCCTCCCTCATGCCCCTCCCATGTCACTGCTCTGTCCCTTCTTCTCTCCCAAATTCAAGGCCTCCATTTCTTTAACCACTGTTGTTACACTTACATATAAACACAACTTGGTTCAGTGTTACCTGTAGGTATTTGTTTTTAGGTCTGACACCTTGGTATTGGATAACCAATCAGGGGGCTCATTCTTGGGGAAGACTGATTCTTACTCTCTCAGTAACTGTTAATTGTAGCTCTTCATCTAATAAAACAATCTGTTTCTTTTCATCCTTCTATCAACAATTCCTCTCTTATTACATCCTGTGGTCCTGGCTGCCAAACTTCAGGACTTTGCCTTTCTACAATCAAGTGTAAGCATTCTATAACAGATGTTACTGTACAAAAGCAATTTCCCTCCTGAAGTCCTCCTAAAGAAGACCAGCCCTACAGACCAAGAGTCAGTAAACAGGGGTTGTTTTAAACTGGTATTATGTCTGTAATTATAGCACTTGGGAGGTACAAGCAAAGAAGATGGCAAGTTCAAGGTCTACTGGTTGGGTTTTGTCAACTTGACACAAACCTAGATATGTCTGGGAAGAGCAATCTCAATTGAGAAGATGGCTCCATCAGATTGTCTGTAGGTGAGACCTTGGGGCCTTTTCTTAACTGGTGACGAAGTTTAAGGTCTCAGACCACTGTCACTAGTGACACTCTTGAGGTCCTGGGAGATGTAAGAAAGTAGGCTGAGGAAGCTAGGAAGAGCAAGCTAGGATGTGATCCTCCTTTAGCTCCTGCCTTCAGGTCTCTGTCCTGCACGAGTTCTTGGTTTGTCTTCCCTCAATGATGGACTGTGATCAGAAAGTGTGAGTCAAACAATCTCCTCCCACCCCACCCCCAAAAAACTGCATCCTGTCATGGTTTTTATCACAGAGACCGAAACCTAAGACATTGGGTTACAGGGTGAAAAGCTACCTGTTAGGGTGACAGTTGGTTGCCCAGGTAGAAAACTCATGTGCAAGCTGAAACAGGCATCTAGTAAGGCTGCCAGGTGTCAGCAAACACACAAACGAGCATTTACTGCATCATTGCGTCCATGTTCACACAATGCCATGCTTTCAAGAGAGAAACAAAACATAACATTGGGAGTAAAGGTTCTGGTCTTGGCTCTGTGTCACCACCAGCTACCTGTGTGCCTTAGGAAATTCATTTTCCTCCTATGAACTTATTCCTATAAATCAGAGAAATGTTCATGGTTGCTAAACCTTCTTCTAGCCCTTCCTATATGTGGATTTAAGCAGTTCTATATACTCAAAAAGTAAACTAAAAGCAGGCATGCATAGTCTTTTCTCTATGTTTCATTTTCCAATGACACTTGCTCTGCCCTGCACATAAGCACACCTGTGCCTCAAGGTCATGATATTTAAGGATGGCTTCTGAAAAAAAGAAATTGCTGATCTTATTTATTTTAAATATATTCAGTATGTGGTTGGTGCGTTTAGTTTTAGTTTTAGTTATAACCACATCTCAGAGGCTTTCAATCTTGCAGTTAATCATTTAGGCCTTTTAGAATTTATCACAGTATAGTCAGGCATAAGAGTGCACACCTTTAATCCCAGCACTTGGGAGGCAGAGGCAGGAGGACCTCTGTCAGTTCACATCCAGCCTGGTCTATAGAGCAAGTTCCAGAACAGTCAGCACTACACAGAGAAATCCTTTCTCAAAAAACCCAGGGGGAAAAAAGAATTTATGACTACACAAAAGCTAAGTTAACATGATCTTAAAATTTGTTTAAGACATAACCTGAGGGCCAAATCATGGACCGAGGAGGTATGTCTCAAAAAACCTTCAGCCCTAAAGAGTTCTCTGACTATACATATTTGAAGTCTTCTTTTGAAAATTGCATACCTATCCTTTGAATTTTTCACTACTGATTGAGTTTAAAATAAACAGAAGAAAGGAGCCTTATACACCTTCCCTTGATATTTCAAATGTATATGAGCTACACTCAAGTTTCCATCATTCTTAACTGAAACCTGATGGATTCAAGGCCCCTCTAGAAAAGGGCCTGGCAGGATATTCCAAAGGCTCTGGCTATCCAGTACCTCTGTGGGTGGAGAACTCAAGCTTGTATAAAGGACAGAGTGATCTTGGAGGGGGGTGGCGTGCAGGAGGAGGTGAGAGAGAGGAGAGAGAGCCATGGGAGAGAAGGGCATGGGCAGAGAAAGATGGGGTGGGGAGAAAAGAAAGAAGAGAAAGGAAAAGGAATTGGGAGCAAATGGTTTGCGGTGTTTTGACAAGCACAAGTCTGTTCAACTGTTCAACTCTCTGTACTTAGTTTGAACTCTGAGTCACAGCACAGAGTGCTGAGCAAGACAATAAAAAGCGGTACATAGAGCAACGTGAGAGGAGGCAGCAGGAAACAAGAGTGGTGCACATAGATAGAGATTAAAACTCAAGAGAGACTTCACAGGGAGGAGATCTAGAAATCTATATTAAACTACCTGCCTTATGTGCCTTCTCTATACACAGCTCAGGCAAATGTCAAACTCCACATCCTCCTGCCGCTGCCTCTGGAGTGCTAACACACAGCCACCTAATCGAATCCCTTACTGGAACAACCACCATTTTGTGGTTAGATGCTAGTCTTGGAAAAGGCTGAAGTGATGAACGGGACAAAAAGAAGTAATGAAACATGAAAAATCAAGCCTTACGACTTCCGTCTGTGCCCAGAGCTGATCCTGTGCCACAGCCCTCCATACCAAAATCCCACTGGGAGAGAGCTGGCCTCCCAGGCGTGTGGACACACCCGTGAACACAGGTAAGACCACCACTTCCGCTCAAATTCTTGTCCCAAAAGGGACCAGCCCAGAACCATCAGGACACAGGACCAAAGAACAGTTGAGAACAGGATCCTTCTGGTTTCCATGTGCACCCTGGAGCTAATCCTATGTCACAGCTCTCCATACCCAAATCCTGGAAAGAACTAGTCTCCCAGAAATACTGATGCATGGTTTGCAGTAGAGTCAAGCCACAATTAGAGACAGCAAGACCAGTTAACACCAGAGATAACCAGATGGTGAGAGGCAAGAGAATAAGCAACAGAAACCAAGGCATCATCATCTCCCAACACAGCAAGTCCTGGATACCCCACCACACCAGAAATGCAAGACTCTGATTTAAAATCACATCTTATGATGATGATAGAGGACTTTAAAAAGGACATACATAGCTCCCTTAAATACATACAGGAGAACACAGGAAAACAACTAAAAGCCCTTAAAGAGGAAACACAAAAATCACTTAAAGAATTACAGGAAAACACAACCAAACAGGTGAAGGAATTGAACAAAACCATCCAGGATTAAAAATAAAAATAGGAGCCGGGCGTGGTGGCGCACGCCTTTAATCCCAGCACTCGGGAGGCAGAGGCAGGTGGATTTCTGAGTTCGAGGCCAGCCTGGTCTACAAAGTGAGTTCCAGGACAGCCAGGGCTATACAGAGAAACCCTGTCTCGAAAAACCAAAAAAAAAATAAAAAATAAAAAATAAAAAAATAAAAATAAAAATAAAAAATAAAAATAGAAACAATAAAGAAATCACAAATGGAGACAACCCTGGAGATAGAAAATGTAGAAAAGAGATCAGGAGTCATAGATGCAAGCATTACCAACAGAATACAAGAGATAGAAGATAGAATCTCAGGTACAAAAAATACCATAGAAAACATTAACATAACAGTCAAAGAAAATGCAAAATGCAAAAAGCTCCTAACCCAAAACATTCAGGAAACCCAGGACAATAGATATAGAAGAGAGCAAAGATTCCCAACTTAAAGGGCCAGTAAATATCTTCAACAAAATTATAGAAGAAAACTTCCCTAACCTAAAGAAAGAGATACCTATAAACATACAAGAAGCCCACAGAACTCCAAATAGATTGAACCAAAAAATAAATTCCTTCTGTCACAGAATAGTCAAAACTCCAAATGCACAAAAGAAAGAAAGAATATTAAAAGCAGTAAGGGAAAATGGTCAAGTAACATATAAAGGCAGGACTATCAGAATTACACCAGACTTCTCACCAGAGACTATGAAAACTAGACGATCCTGGGCAGATGTTATACAGACCCTAAGAGAACACAAATGCCAGCCCAAGTTACTATACCCAACAAAACTCTCAATTACCATAGATGGAGAAACCAAGATATTCCATGACAAAAACAAACTTACACAATATCTCTCCACAAATATAGCCCTACAAAGGATAATAGATGGAAAACTCCAACATAAGGAGGGAAAATATACCCTAGAAAAAGCAAAAAAGTAATCTTCTTTCAACAAACCTAAAAGAAGAGAGCCACACAAACATAAAAATAACATCAAAAATAATAAGAAGTGCCAGGCATGGTGGCACACGCCTTTAATCCCAGCACTTGGGAGGCAGAGGCAGGCAGATTTCTGAGTTCAAGGCCAGCCTGTCTACAAAGTGAGTTCCAGGACAGCCAGGAATATACAGAGAAACCTTGCCTCGGGGGAAAAAAAAAAACAAGAAGCAACAATCACAATTCCTTAATATCTCTTAATATCAATGAATTCAATTTCCCAATAAAAAGACATAGAATAATGGACTGGATACTTATTGAGGACCCAGCATTTTGCTGCATACAGGAAATGCACCTCAGTGACAAACACAAACATTACCTCAGAGTAAAGGGCTAGAAAACAATTTTCCAAGCAAATGGTCCCATGAAAGAAGCTGGGGTAGCCATTCTAATATCGAAAAAAATCAACTTCCAACCAAAAGTTATCAAAAAGGATAATGAAGGACACTTCATACTCATCAAAGGAAAAATCTACCAAGAACAACTCTCAATTCTGAACATGCTCTAAATGCAAGGCTCCCACATTCATAAAAGAAACTTTACTAAAGCTCAAAGCACTCATTGCACCTCACACAACAATAGTGGGAGACTTCAAAACCCCACTCTCATCAATGGACAGATCATGGAAACACAAACTAAACAAAGTGAAACTAACAGAAGTTATGAACCAAATGGATTTAACAGATATCTATAGAACATTTCATCCTAAAACAAAAGAATATATTTTCTTCTCAGTACCTCATGGTACCTTCTCTAAAATTGAACATAAAATGACCATATAAGGTCACAAATCCCAAGAGGAGTAGATGGCAGGAAATAATTAAACTCAGGGCTGAAATCAACCAAGTAGAAACAAAATGAACTATAAAAAGAATCAACAAAAACAGGAGCTGGTTCTTTGAGACAATCAACAAGATAGATAAATCCTTAGCCAGACTAACCAGAGGGCAGAGAGACAGTATCCAAATTAACAAAATCAGAAATGAAAAGGGAGATATAACAACAGAAACAGGAAATTCAAAATACCATCAGATCCTACTACAAAAGCCTATACTCAACACAACTGGAAAATCTGGATATAATGGACAATTTTCTAGAAAGATACCAAATACCATCAGATAAACCATCTAAACAGTCCCTAAAGAAATAGGAGTCATTAAAAGTCTCCCAACCAAAAAAAAAAAAAAAAATGCTCAGGACCAGATGGGTTTAGTGCAGAATTCTATCAGACCATCAAAGAAAACCTAATACCAATACTCTTCAAACTATTCCACAAAATAGGAACAGAAGGAACACTGCCCAATTCATTCTATGATATCACAGTTACGCTGCATATTCTCCCTTGGATATGGGACAGTTTCTGTCTAGTCAGGAACTTGTCACAATTTCCTTCATAGAGGACTTCATAACAGATTTTTTTCTACTTCTATAGTGTTTACTGTTCCAAATAGATTTTAAAAACTGGTTGAGTGCATATTACTTTTAGCTTTAGAAGGTATCATGTATATTTAAGAGGCAATTAACTACTATAAATTATTTTTGATGACTTAAAAAATTTCAATATTGAGTAATATATTTTAAAATAAATTTTATTAGTTTAATAAAAAAATGAAAAATCAAAATAAGTCTATGTAAAATTTGTTATTTCAACAAACTTCACTGCAGAATGTAACAGTAATGCTATAAAGATAATCTTTAGATTTAATTTTCAGACTATTATTTGGTGGGAGGGCGGGGCTATGATGGTAACTTTTGGGAAACTAGCAGAGAGCCAGTTCTGCATTCCCAGAGTCCTCCCAAAGCCAGCTATCCATGTCATACCTCTTCCCCTGCTTCTGAGTTCTGGGCCTCAGTCTCTCCTGGCAACTATGGGATACTCTAGTGTGGTGAGGTCCTCATTGTACACTGAGACCAGCATCAGCATCCCTAACGTCACTCTAATACCACTGATCCTCACATCCTGCGTCATCTGCAAGATTACTTGTGCTGCTCCTTGCCTTGCCCTGGAGCCTCAGCTTGCCACTTAAAGACAGATGAGCACAAAAGGAGCTAACCCAAGGATAGCAGGACAAAGTATTGACCGAGGGGATGATGGCTGGAACTGGGATTATGTTAACTAGACTGCAGTTCAGCAGAATGTGAGTGCAAAACTTCAGGAGTTCACTTAATGACAGCACAGATTAACGAAGGCCCCTTCCCCATATTCGTGCTGACTGCCAAGTGTGACATCATTACACAATGTGGGGATTAAGCCTTCTCAACTAAACTTCTGTTGACTTCAAAAATCCTAAGTGAAAGCAACTTCCAGAGACTGTTCTAAAAAAGAAATCAAGCTGGCTGGACTCCACTCCTCGCTGTAGCCAGAACTCAGGCATTCCAAGGGAGCAAAGGCAAGCAGGCAATGAGCGTAGCAAAGATTCTCTGGTGGTGTTTAATGCTGCAGGGGACAACACGAAATGTGTCCTTTCTGGGAATAGGCAACAAAGAGACTAACATCTATGATTTGTCATTGTCTCTTCCCATTTTCCCTACTAAAGACCTAAAGAATGTCTTGTTGAAAATAATCTAAACAAGGCCCTTGATATATAATATTACAAAACTGCACTCTCAGTCATTTGGAGAGGCTCCCTGACAGGGTCAAACAAGGACATGCAATTCAATGATGCTTGTTGCCAGAGATTTGCAGGCTAGGGAGGTTTCATGAATCCTTAAGTTCCTACCAATGCTAAACTAAAGTTCATTTGGTAGATACATTCATTTTTTCCCCCTAGGATTCTTTGGCTTTTAAAGGAGTCTGATGATATTTCTACCAAAGAACTTTCTGTGCATGTAATTTCCCTATAGACTAATCTGTCACATCACTGAGAACTCACAGGGACCCTGTTTTCCTGGATTCTAAAACATTGGGTTTTCCCCCCTGAAATTGGGGTACACCTTGTAATCTTGGCTCATATTTAATAAAATTTTACCTTCTTCCTTTCTGAAAATGACGATTAAATTGATGATGTGCCTTTAAATTGAGGCCATTTAAACAATGCAAGAATTGGTCCTGTATCAAATGTCTCATTTACAAAGTATACTGCAATTTTCTGAACAACTGCCACAGACAGACAGACAGACAAACAGAGAGGGGGAGAGAGAGAGAGAGAGAGAGAGAGAGAGAGAGAGAGAGAGAGAGAGAGAGAGAGAGAGTTAGTTCAGTGTCTTTGTGAGAACACAGGACTATGTCTAGTTAGTTAGCCATCAAAACACCTGAAATACATTTAAGATGACATCACATCTCCACTGGACACTAGCCAACATTTACCAACTGTGAGTAAGCCAGATACATACCATGGGAAAAGTAATGGATCTAGACAGGGAACTGGCAAGTTCCCAAAGCAGGAGGGTGGTGCAATTCTGGATGAAATTTGGAAAGCTGTGACTGACAAAGAAACTGAACAGGAGAGAAAATGAGGACTCTAGAAGGGTTGGTGTTGAGACGAGACAGTGAACTGTCAACTTGTTAGGATCTATACTTATACAAAGAGAAGAGGTAGACTTGGAAATTTCCAATGGCAAAGGGACACTGCCAGGAACACAGGCAGGCTCAACTAAAAACTCCAACCACAGGAGCCAAGCACACGAGTACGGCCTCAGGTGGGCTCTTCATGGGTAAGTGGTCTAATAAAGTCATGGAAACAACTCCCATGGGACCTTTCCTCTTCTTCTCAGAAGGAGTGAGCTGAGCGCTGCCATGGCTGTCCACAGACTTTAACAGCAGCCCACAGTCATGTCAGTACTCTCAGAGGTGGCCTTCGGGGATAGAACATGGACTATTTCCAAAGCCTTTGCCAAAAGACCCTCAGGTTCATAGCACACTTCCCTAGCTCATATCTATACAGAACACAGGAACATGTTGCTTGGAGCTCTCAAAGTGACAGTTCAGACCAGATGCTAACAGAGACCTGGGTCTGAAGTGTGTGACTAGCACTGGTACATCCCACCTGAAATGGAGAAGATCAACAGAGGTGATGCTGAAAGGCAGAATGACATCACCACCACAATTCCCCTGTACTCCTTCTGCCTCTACCTCAGTTCTCCAGCAAGTCTCTCCACTCTTTAACTCATCTGAGATGGAAATCTATTGTATTCCTGGGTGTGGTGGCTTGAATAAAAATGGTCCCCAAAGGCCCACAGGGAGTAGCACTTGTTGGAGTAGGTATGCTTTTGTTGGAAGAAGTGCACTGTGGGTGGAGACAGCTTTGAAGTCACAGCAGCTCAAGCCAAGCTTAGTGGCCTATTGTCTCCTGCTGCTGCCTGTACATCCAGATATAGAACTCTCAGCTCCTTCTCCAGCACCATGTCTGCTTGCATGCTGCCATGCTTCCTACCCTGATGCTAATGATTGAAACCTTTGAACTGTAAGCCAGCCCCAGTTAAACGTTTTCTTTCGTAAGAGTTGTCATAGTCATGGTGTCTCTATATAATATAAACTCTAACTAAAACACTAAATAACAAAGTAAGACACTGGGCAAGCTCAAACAGGGAGCAGACAGTAGACAAATGTACTCATCTAAAACTTCCAAAGTCTCCTCAAATTCCCAAATGTCCCAAAAGAAAAAATATGCTATTACTTTACTGGTTTTAAGAACAGTAAATATTTATATTACTCCAAATATTTATTTTAATAATATTTATTAACCATACCCTGTCTATCCATAAATACCAAAGTGAGGCGCCATGTTTCTCCAAATCCATGGGATTCACTTCTGGTCCAGCTAACTTCCTTTCCCTTCACCTCTGAACTTGTTCTCCATATCCACTTCCTCTACTTTTGCCAATTCTATTTTGAGTCTGATGAAAACAGGCCAACCCAGCTACATAGTAGCTGAATTTAAGACACTATAATCAGTATTCTTGAACCCAAGTAAGATTTGCAATTGATAAATCTACCCCAACATAGCTCACATTGTTGCTACAGTTGATCTTTGTTTGTTTGTTTGTTTGTTTTTCAAGACAGGGTTTCTCTGTGTATGCCTGGCTGTCCTGGAACTTACTCTGTAGACCAGGCTGGCCTCAACTCAGAAATCCACCTGCCTCTGCCTACCAAGTGCTGGGATTAAAGGTGTGTGGCCACCACTGCCCTGCTCAAGCTACAGTTGATCTTGACCTACAAAAACTGGTCCACATTGAGAAATATTGGCATAAAAACAGAATAGCAGAAAAGCAATAGTCTTCGTGATTAGGTTTAGGAAGCAATAGGTAAGACAGCTTTGAGGTCACAGAAGCCTACTGGAACTAGTAAGGTTGACATACTAGAACTCTGGGCATTCTCCTAGAACTATGCTCACTCCTTGCCTTCCTGAACAAAGAATGGCAAGCATTACACCGAAGCACCTCTCTCTGGAAATTAAATAAATCCTGATGGAATGTTTCGCTGCTTACTGTTCTCGTGTGAAAATAAAGTTATCCAGGAGCCTGACAGTTTCAGAATCATATGTCCCTAAGAAATATCCTGAGACTTTTAAGTATGGGCACCATTATTATTACTTTCTTGCTTCGTATGCCCCCCTTCCAAGTTTCAAAGAAACAGAGACATACCATTTTATGTCTTTAATAAATCATAGTTCTACTAACACCAGTCCAAAAGCAGACAGCAGACTCTGCAGCCATCGTTACTCTCTAAACAACAATCAGTCTGTATGCAAGATGTATAAAACCTAGAGACAATAGGACTTACTGTCAATTGAGAAACTAACTGTTACTCAAATTAGGTAAAGCAATGTGTAAGTGTTTTAAATCTCACCAGAACTATCACTTCCTACCATTTTATACTTGAGTAAGCTGAGGCACAGAAAAATTAGGTAAATCACCCCAGGTTTCACAGCACAATCAAGATTTAATCTGGGGATAGCACACGTGGAGGTCATGCCTCGTGTGTGTGTGTGTGTGTGTGTGTGTGTGTGTGTGTGTGTGTGTGTGAATGTTCTGTTCATATGATTGTGCACACATCTCCTGTATTGGTTAGTGTTCAATAAACCTAAACTCAAGTCATTTGAGAAAAAAAAACCTTAATTGAGAGACTGTCTCCTTTAGACTTGCCTGTGGTGCACTTTCTTGATGAAGGCTAGATATGGAAGGGCCCAGCTTACTGTAGATGGTGCCACTCTAGGCAGGTGGTCCTGGGAGGTGTAAGAAAGGCAGCTGAACATGAGCCTGAAAGCCAGTAAGCAGCACTCTTCCATGGCCTCTGCTTCAGCTCCAGCTTCCAGGCTAACCTGCTTTAGTACCTGCGCCAGCTTCTCTTCATGACAGACTGTAAGCTGTAAGGTGAGATAAAGCCTTTCTTCCCACAGCTCCATTTGGCCGTGGTTAGTTATCACAGCCATAGAAAGTAAACTAGAGTACTTCTTGATTTCATGTTTACCAGTGGGAAGATCTTAACCAATTCCTGACCCTTACTTAGCCTTCATACACCTTCTGACCTGAGACTTCCCTGGGGCAGCACACTGGGCTATCATATAGCACCAATCCTGAGAAACAAGGCAGAAGTCCTGAGCAGTGTGGAGATCTGGTGAAGAGCAAGCTGGTAAAAAAAATCCCTTGCCTTGGAGGATTTGTATTTAGAACAGTCCAATAGTGGCCAGAACCCAAGACAGGCAATGGAAGAACTTTACCTGGGACTGACTAGCAGAAGCCTTCTCACTTTGTGCCCCAAGTTCATTCAGGGTACAGAGAGTACTGTGGACACCTCACAGTGCTAAGCCCCACAAACATGGAATTCATAAGACATACAGGACAAGACCAGTCCCTGCCCTCAGCAACATGACATCCTCCCAGGATATCAACAAGAAGAGAGAAAAACTAAGTAGAAAAAAAGTCTCTTAATTCCCCTTAATGTCTAGCCTGACCAGCACCTACAGGAGAAAGACAGTCTTTATCTCATCAAAGAATTTCCAAGAAACAAAGCTAAAATTGTCTCCTACACCAGGGGCCTGCCCATGCTTATAACCCAGACACTCAGGAGGTAGAACAGGAGGATTCCCAGAAACTTGATGCTAGTAAATGAATTTGAGGCCAGCCTGTGCTATACATACTGAGGTTCTGTCTCAAATATATATTTCAAATGCTAGGCACTACTACCATACTACCTCCCCCAAGAAAATGGTATTAATACTCCCAAACAAAGTTTATTTCTGCATTCTAACTGAGCTTGTAAGATTTATGGCTGTGGTGGTTTGTATATGCTCTGCCCAGGGATTGGCACTGTTAGAAGGTGTGGCCCTGTTGGAGTAGGTGTGTCACTGGGTGTGGGCTTTAAGACCCTCATCCTAGCTACCTAGAAGTCAGTGTTCTGCTAGCAGCCCTCAGATGAAGATGCAGAACTCTCAGCTCCTCCCACATCATGCCTGCCTGGATGTTGCCTTGATGATAATGGACTGAACCTCTGAATGTGTAAGCCAGCCCCAATTAAACGTTAGCCTTATAAGAGCAGCCTTGGTCTGGTGTCTGTTCACAGCAGTAAAACCCTAAGACAATGGAGAAAATAAAATTCTAATAAAATCACTAATTAGGAATAGCTGTAAAAGGGTGTGTTCTGCCCAGAGGGGTTTCTACTCAGTTTCTGGTCCACTCCCTTCCTTGTCCTACTTTGCTTTTAAAAATAAAGAGGTAATGAGTGGGGGAAGCTCGAGTTCCTGGGCAATGGATCAAGACCACACAGTGTGTGGGAGCTATGGTGGTTGGCTGAGAGCTGAGGGCTCAAGTCCTGCCCCTCTGTTAGCTGTGAACACTGAAGCACGTTATCAGCATTGTTTTCTGGATAAGCACACGGACGAACTCCCTTTTTATCTCTTTAAAAATACTTTAATAGTTTTGTTTTTATTAAAATGTAATTACACAATTGCCCCTCGCAATCCTCTTATGTCGCCCTTCCACAGCCTTTTATTAAATATGGTCACATATATTTGCAAGTAGACTGTGTGTGGATATGGGTGTGAGAGAAAGAGTCAATGTGTAAATGCAGCCTGTTGAGTCCATTTTGTATTTCTTGTATGTATAATTGTATAACATTTTAGGGCTGACCACTTGGTCTTACACAACCATGTAGGGTGCTCATCTCTGGGGAAAATTAACTCTCCCTATCTCCATAGTTTTTAATTGTTTGAAGCTCTTCATCCAGGGATGGAGCCCCATGTGCCATTCTCTATCCACGGTGGCATGTCAACCACTGTTGTCATTGTTCAGGTCTTGCTTAAGCATCTACTGTTGACATTTCATATGGTCTTTTTTTAAAAGCGCTTAAGAAAGACCTTTTAAAATCACCCTAGAAAATGACTTTGTTCGGGCCATGTTTCTTGTTCTGGTGTTTTCTTCTAGGGTCGTGGAGCATGATTTCTGGAATGAAACTAAAAGGAGTGTGGTAACTGTGCTGGGAGCCTTTCTCACTGGGCTGTACTTGAAGCTGGTTCAGCCATCCAAATCAGAGTTTTGGTTGGTTGGTTTGGTTTGTTTGCTGTTTGTTTGTTTGTTTGTTTGTTTAATGCTTATCTTGTTCCACACCTCGCCCCAAAGCAAACAAGCCCATTTACATCCTAAAATTCAGAATGGCTCCAGGTCTTCTGTCAACACACGGCTTTAAGTATCACCTTTAATTTGATTCACTAGCTCATATGACCACACTTGAGTGTATAGAGTGTAGGAGAAAAAGACATTGATCATTCATTTAAGTGAACACAGTCACTCTATCATCAATGGCCTTTCACACAGAGGGGAAACAGCCAAAATACTCTCTACCCATGAACTACTCCTGTGGCATCTGCAAGGATGCCACAGACAGTGCTACCACAGCTATTGAGCTGAGGGTTACACAGAGAATGTCTATTATCTATGGATTTGGGTGTCTAAGAGAATGACTATAATACACACACAAAACTTAGCAAACTGCACAAGGCTAAACATAGGATATGGGCAGACAGGGTAAAAGACAAATGCTCTAATGAACAGCTGAATCCAGAAGAACAGCTGTATCCAGGAGAACCGCTGTATCCAGGAGTACAGCTGCAGAGCAGGAAAGGCTTCTGTTGTTCTATCTCACAGCCATTAACTGAATATTTCAAAAGAGCTAGCAGAGAGAACTTTGGATGTTGCTAACACAGGGATAATAATGATAAATGTCTGAGGTGACAGAGGCATCAATCACTCTGATGTGACCATCTGGAAGCACTATGCATGTTTCAAAATGTTACACTGTTGCCCCAAAATATGCAAGATTGTTAGACAAAAATTAAGATGTGTTTTAAAAAGAGGTAAATATACTATACGGGAAGAAGATGGACTGTAAGGCGATTTAAGAACCTGAGACAGAATATACAACAGGGAACTTCTGGAAGACAGAGAAACCTGACTGCTCAACCTGTGGAATACAGTCTGAATGAATACTCAACTCTGTGCATATCGGCTAGTGGAAATGTCCCTTCCAAAGGGTGGTCGGCTACCCGCCCTAAGCATTACTGCACTGCTATTTCCTCAGAACTGGAAAACTGCACCCTTCTGGAGGGTGGGGATAAGAGAAGAGCTCATAAGACTTGGAAAGCTAATGAAATTTCTGAGACTCAGGACGTTCAGAAAGCTTTTAAAGCCCCTCACCATTGTCACTGTGCAAGCAGGAAACCCTTTCTGGGGAGAGGAAACACTTCTTCAGCAAGGCTGGCTGCAGGTCGGTCGGTCGGAGAGGGAGCTTCAGAGCTGCAGGTTAGTGGTCCCCCAAGAGAGCATGGCTTTAGTGATATACTTCTCACTGAGTTACCAAGACTCCTGAAAGTAACACCATGTGCTGGACAGTGTTTGTTAGAGTCACTTGGGAAGAGGAAAATGCAACTGACTAATTGCCTCAATCAGATTGGCCTATGAGTATGTCTGATGGTGTTTTCTTAATTGCCAATTGATATATAAGGGACCAGCCCACTATAGATGGCACCGTTCCTGGGAGTCTGGGCCATTTAAGAAGAGTATCTTAGCAAGCCAAACGAAGCAAGCCAGTAAACAGCACTCCTCCATAGTCTCTGCCTTGAATCCCTGCCTTGGCTTTGCTCAACACAAGCTGTTGCCAACACAAACCCTTTCCTCCCAAGTTGCTTTTGGTCATGCGGCCAAACATTTATCACAGTGACCAAATGTAAACTAGGTAGCCCTCACCCACACTTCTGTACGCAAACCCAATAAAGTACCAGGATCAGTAAGATAGACTTGGGTTAAATTTTTTTCTTTGATCAGTAGTGTATGCTCTATCTGTCATGAACAGGTGTTCATTCACATGTCCCCAAGGAAAGTCACACAATAATGGTCAAATAACATTGAAGTGATATGATAACTAAAATCAATGTGTTATCCTAGACTGAACAGCAGTCTAGAAGGTAAAGGCATGAATTAATAAGTAACCGGAGATTTTTGAAATATATAATATTGCGTTAATATTAATTTCCTTGGTATATAACTATGATTATAAGATTGTATAAAACATTAATATTTAGGCTATCTAGGTAAAGAATGTTCTGGAATTCTTTGTAAAAAAAAGTCTCAAAAGATTTTAAAATTAAAAAAAAAAAATTTAACCCTTTAATACATACACAGCCAGAAGCTCCAATAAATTCTTGATTTGCCAACATATCATTGTCCAGATGTAGGAAGAAAATCAGGGGATTGTTATATGAGCCTAAATCCTAATTCAAATGAAGAACTGGTGACAGAAACCCTTGGAGTTACAGCCTCGTTCATGTTGGCCCCTCTAAAAAGTCTGGGCAATAGCCTAAGCCACAAACCTGAAGGAAGGAATTATGGAGCATACAAACTGGGTATAAAGTTAACAAAACAGCAGTGGACAGAACAACAGCTGTCCTACAGAGGAGATGCAGATACTGATGGCATCTTCCATGTCTTCTATTGGATGGAGCTCCAGGTAGAAATGCTGATTGATCACATGTCATGAGGTATTAGGGACTGAGAGTTCTAGTCATGAGGCCCCACAGCAATGGGAGCTCCCTAAGGAGGAACCACTTTCTCTTTCTCCTGGAAGGTTTGAAGGACTCTGGCAGACCTTGGGACACCCAGCAGAATGTTGACTGCTGCCAGAGCACACAGGAGCAGGTGGTCCACAGGCCCCATTTCAGATCCTGTAGCCAAGGCTAGGAGAAGCAGAGCTCAGGTACAAGATGTGCCCACCTGGCTGCAAAAACTCTCTCCTTTATGGTTCCAAACCTGAGCAGCAGGAGGGGATACTAGGAGATGAGAGATAGCTGCAAAAATGAATAGAAAACTTGGTCAGCCAAGGAGAGACCAGTGGAAAAGCTAGGACCATGTCCTGGGCTTTGAAGGCAGAGCTGAGAAAACTGATGAGTGCCATCTCTAGGTCAGAGGAAAAGGAATCACACCACTGCATACAGCATGAATCACACTTTATGTTTACAAAGCATTAAAGTATGAATCATGCTATAGTAAGGGACCAACTTGGCAATAATATGAGAAATAAGCTGGTGATATCTATTAAAATAAATATGTATAATCCAGCCTAGCAATTCCGCTTGATGTGTATCCTACCAAAAAGTGGTGAAATATCTATCCATAGGGGAGTCATTACATTGTTGTTTATAATAATAAAAAATCTGAAAAAGACAAGCTTGAATATCAAAAACAGCTAAAGGTTTACTAAAGTAATTGATAAGAGCTTTGTGGAGAAAAAAAAATCTATACAACAGAGCACAAGTTATATGACCAGGAAAGGGGATATGATGGAGAAGGCGGTTTAGGTGGGAAGAAGGGTGAGAGGGTAGGGGAGTGAGGGAGAGTAGGAGGGAAGAAGGGGATGCCAGAGGGTAAGTAAAGGAGAAAATGGGGGAGAGGGATAACTAACACTAAGGAAGATGCAAAAAAATACATAAACCTACCGTTTTATAACGTACATATGTGTGTGGGAGGGGTATACACATATATACATATATATGTGTATATATACGCAGACATACATATATACAGGTATACAAATACACATGTATTTCATTGGAGTTACCCACACACAGAAGATTATGCCCATCCTAGAAGTTATAGGTTGCCAAACACAAAGCCTCAGTACCAGGTGTGTGATAACTCCCTTACAGTTGCTGGTCAGAGATGCCCTGAGACAGCCAAATAATACAGAGTACTGCCACCGCTCCTGGTTGTCCATCAGCACTTGGTGGTAGGACCGTATTGGTGAACACACCATGAACACTGACCACAGGACATAGGAAAATCAAGTTACTCCTGACCTGGAAGCTCCCTCCCTGCTGACTCATTTTCATAGTGCTAAGTACTGAATTTCAATACACAGTACTGAAAGGTGCTGTGTAGCCTGCCGGGGGTGGAGGAAGAGACATCAGTAGTCTTACTCACCTGTGAGCCTAGTCAACTGCAATCGTGGCTGGCGTGGCCAGGTATGTCCATGTGTGTGATAATGTCACGGACCCCACATGCCTTTAAGCACAGCACTTTTGTCTATAGCCTAATTGGGTGTTTAACTGTTTTAAGAGTCCTTTTTAGATTTTTCTCAGAAAAATGCCTGGCAAATATTTTCATCCATTCTAGAGATTCTCTTTCCTTCTTCTCAACAGGATCATGTGTGTACAAAAGCAAAAGTTTTAAATTTGCTGAAGAAAGACTTTTTCTTTTTTTTTTTCTCCTAAATTTTAGGGACCACATTTTTAGTGTCATGTTTAAAAGTCCACATAGCCCTGTATCAAAACATCTTTACCTTAGTCTTATAGTTTTATATTTTATCTATGATTCACTTTGTAATAAATTAATTCATATGTAAAATATAAAATTTAAGTTTAGGTTCCAGGTTTTTGCCTATGGTGTCTATTACTTTGAAAAGTACCATTTGTGTGGTTTTTGTTGATTCAAAAAAAATAAAGAAAGAAAAGAAAGAAAGAAAGCTTTTTTCTTTATTGAATTGCTTTTGCACTTCTGTCTAAAATCAATTGCGCATGTCTGTGGAAGTCTATTTCTGGGTTCTTTATTCTGTTCCATTGATCTAGGTGTCTATCCTCTGTCAATACAATGTCTTGATTATTGTCACTATAAAGGAAGTCTTAAAATAGAGTAGAATAAATCATCTCGCTTCATTCCCTTTTCTTAAATTGCTTTAGCTTCGCTGCTCTCTGCACCTTTATACATAAGCTTTAGAGAGAATTCGCCACAGTCTTGATAGGAGTTGCATTACACCTACAGATCTGTTTGGAGAGCCGACTCCTTTACAAACCGATTCCCTTGATCTGCGGGTGCAGTACACCATTTATTTATTGCCACGTTATAGAACTATAATGATGGAATAGGGAAGGAATCTAACACCCTCTCGGAGACCTTACCATCTAATTCCTAGTGCTTATTGGGGGATGTTTGTTTATTTGTTTTTGATAAACATTTCCTAAATAGATAATCACGTTATATGAAAATATGGCAATTTTACATCTTTCTTTCCAACATATCAGTCCTTTGTACTATTTTCCTGCTCTCATACACCAGCTGAGACTCCTGGGACTCAGCTGAATGAGTGGTGAATCTATGTCCGTCCCAGTCTTGGTGGAGAGAGAGCTAAGTGTGACACTAGTGATGCATGTGTGATCAAGTATCAAAGAGTAGGCTCTCTGAAGAGAAGGGTTAGTAGAAGATGGGTCTCAGAGTAAAGAAACGACTTCGTTTCCCAATCTCATGCCCGCTCTCCTATGCCATGCTGCAAAAAGTGTTCTCCAGAGGATGCCAACATTCGTCATCAGTGATGATGACAACGGTTTTAGTGAGCATGTCAAGTCTAGTCACTTCATCTACTACATCCTCTGGACAAAGCACTTATTCCAATAAAACTCAAATATGGAATTCCTTTGAAGTTATTTTGCAAAGAATCTCTTACCAATGTATGTATAGACCAAAAGCTTAGCCCAGATGCAACTTCTTTGTTTTGTAAGCAAAATCTCACTGAAAGACGACTGTACTCATTCACTGGCATCCTGCCTTTGATGACTTTTGAACAAATTTGGGAAACTTCAGTAACTACAGCAGCCACTATGTGGCCCACGGAGTCTGAAATACTGTCTGTTCAGTTTCACAAATTTTACTGTCACAAATTCCTAATAATAATATGTAGGGATTAGGAACCCCAGTACACCAGTAGTAGAACACTTACATAGCATGCTGAAGGCCGTGGGTTCAAACTCCAATATCATGTGCACGCATGTGCGCAAGCATATACACGCATGCATACACACACCACACACCACACACCACACACACACACACAAATGCAAATTGGAGGCAAACCTGAACTACACAGTGAGAACATCTCAGAAAATAAAGATGACAAAGATGAAGATGATAGTATGATTATGATTGATTATGATATATGTCTAGATATCCACCTAGAATAGTTAAGAACCCTCTTGCTGAATATGGAAAGAATATATCAGAAAATAAAGCTAGCAGAAAAGCAGCCAACTCTGAACATTATGTAACTGATTCAAATGGGCCAAAATATACCACACTGTGGTGCTTTCAGTTACACCACCAAGCAAACAGTTTTTTCTCAAGCAAGTTTGAACAGGGGCCCCTTCATTTGAGTTGAAAGATCTCATTGATATGTGGATGAAATCCATAATGTTTAATGTTAAAATACAGCTTCAGCTTCTTCCTCTATCACATACCCACCAATACCATGAAAATGGTCCACATGTCTTTAAGACAGACTGTGACTATAGGCCAAAATCTGTGGTTTATGTAATAATTAACATGTTACAAAATCAACTAAACTGCGATTTATTTAGAACCCCCCACCCAGTCATCCTAAAGTGTTACTGAACAATGAAAGAACAAAAAGAAACTAAAATTCCCCTGCACCACCTCTAAAAACATCATAATACTGAGTAATATTCTAAGCCAGCAGGTGCCCAACTTTATATCTCCCTGACATAAGAAAGCCTCTCAATATTCGGGAATTACTCTAAGATCAGCTTGTGGAAAAGCCAACCAGACAAAGCCAAAACTCTCAAGGGGACATATTTAACTAATTAGGGAGGAGGTGATTAAAATGGAGCTGCTAATTGTCTACTGTGCTCTCAGCAGTGGGAGACAAAATTACACCTCATGTTACTGTCAATTACATAGCCCTCATTTGTCTGTATTTATCTTCCCCTTTAGGATGCTGAAAAGCACACAGAGGTGTAGTTTCAAGCACAAGGTATATATTCCTCTGTGACAACAGGTTATAGAATGTTTAGAGGTTTTTATTGTTTTATTCTGGTTCTGTTTCGTTTTGTTTATAGATTGTTTAGAGACAGAACTATCTCTTGTTTAGACTTATTATTAATGTGCAGATTCTAGAGCAAAAAGCTGCTTCTCTTTCCTCTGCAGAGGCCAGGTGTTAGCCTATGGGAAGGCTAAAGTGGTTAGTAAGAGGCCAACCATACACAGGGCAGAACAAATATCACGTGGCAGGGAGGAGTGGAAGGAAGAGGAAGCTTGACACGGTGGAAAGGCAGTATCAGAAGCTGAGCTGGGGGCAGTGAGGAACAAGGCATTTGTTGTTTTATTATGGTTCTGTTTCATTTTGTTTTTTTGAACTCATACCAATAATATCATGCAATGACAGGAGTCCTTATTCTAAGCGTTTGGGGAGTCATTCAAAAGAGCCAGAAAAAGTAGGTAATGCAGAAGCCACTGAGCATGAATCCCGAGGAGATAGTCTGAAAATATATCTCTGTGAGATGAAACCTAAATACATCTAGAAATAGACCTCAGCCGTGTCACTGGAGTGGCCCTGCCAGCCATTCACAGCACCATCTCTCCTCTTCTTCCCTGGAGTGTGCTAGGCACTGACTGGCAGAGCCAATGGCTGCCTACCTGCATCTGGATTTCCTCATCGTCATCTGAGGGCAGACATGGCCACGTCATGTTTACTAATGGAAGTAGCAGGTGACCTCTAAGTTCTTTACAATGTTTTCCCAGGATGCTTCCAATTTCCATGCTGGAGCAGGGGAATGACTGAATCCACGACACCATGGGTTAGGGAACAGAGCAGTCATGCTGGGAAAGGGCTCAAATAAGAGCTCTGCCAGCCACACCCACTTCTCTCCACATGTGCTACTGTGTCTCTTCACTGGATAGCATCTTGGCATGTTCTATATAAAGATAGCCTGTAAGGCTTGCAGTGAGTTATTTAACATCATAAACCTGTTTTCTCATCTGTAAAATGAATCACAACACCTATTTCCTAAAACAGTAGGAAATAAGTAGGTTTTAAGATGCTAAATCTGTAAAATACACACACACACACACACACACACACACACACACACAGTTCTCAGTTGGGCTTGCTTCTATGGATAACAATGTATATAGGGAAAATTGATGTTATCTTATCTTTTGGCCCAAGAAAGGAATTCAGATTAAACAGCTATTTCTTTATACTTTATCCAATTCAGCCCAACTTTAAGTAGTTGCTGGAATGTGAATCTATATTACTAAAGGTTATATACATACTGGCTTGTGGTTTTGTTTGTTTGTTTGTTTGTTTGTTTTTTGTCGACTAGATTGTGTCCTGTATTAATCTAACATACAGATGGGTAGAACAGCACATTCGTCTATTCAGCCGTACCATCCCACCAGCATGGGCTAGGAAAGAGCCACAAAGGAGCTGAGATCATCTGCAAGAGGCAATGGCTTGATTCATAGTGTTCTCTAAGCAGCAGAAGCCATGATCTGCCTTTGCAAACATGCATTTCCCCCTTTGGATCATGCTTTTATCCATGTAGAGTCTTTCTATCTTCTAGGATGGAACTTAGCTAGACTCAGGATTTTTGTGACCTTTTAATACTGTAAAACTGTAGTTGAGATTCTCAGCATCAAGATAAAAAGACCTGCTCCGGGACTTACCCCAGAGCTCTCAGATGGCTTTTACATGCCACATGTTGCATAACAACCACAAGATCACAGAACCCTGCTGAGGCCAGCATCTCTGAAATGGGAACAGAGATCACGTCGCCAGGCTTAACTGCTTCCATCTACCATGATAATGTCCCACTGCTCACCATGAGGCGTGAATCACCATCGCAGTGGGAAACCTAACTAGATGACAGTGATAAAGATGCTCTACCTCCTATGTCGACTTTTATAACTGTCTATCCCATGAAAAGCAGCCAGAGCCTTGCGCTTTGCATTATACTTCATGAAGGCAACATATGACCAACAGCCATCCAGGGCTACAAACCACCCTGCCTCTCTAAGAGGCCCAGAAACAATATGCCTGAGTCTGCCGTACCATCACACAGAACTTCTACCTTAGGAGCCAAGGCCAAAACCCGGGAGCTACATCTACACAGAAGAAACTGCAGTATCTACAAACATCAATCTATGAGTTAAAAATGCCCCTGGGACACTGGTTTGAAAGACGCAAGGCTAGAGGAACAGCAGACCCTCTCAGTAGGAAAGCAGCACACTACTCAGGGTCTTTATTGTTCTACTTCCCTGAATTGTTACTTACAGGTTCCCGGCCATCCATGGCTTCCATCCAGAGCCTACGGTCCTCTTCTGACAACGCCTGCATGGTGATAACCCCTGGCCTACAGAGAAAGGAGAGACACAGGCATGACCACCGTGTCACACAAAGAGACAGTGGCAACATTCTTAAATGTTTTCTTAAGAATATTTAAGACATACCCAGTTATCAGTGGGAGAGAATGCTGAAGCTAACGACATGAAGAGAGGCACAGCCCTCTAGTCCTGTTAGCCACCCTCCTATCTCAGAAAGCAAAACCACCTCCTCACATCCTTTTCATATGCCTCTCTCTCTCTCTAAAGAGCTAGAGGTAAAGGACAAGAATTCTGAACTACCTGGTTCCCTTACAGCTTGGAACCCATTTGCTTAACAGGGTGCTTTGTATAAGGAGGGAATGCAGTATTTTCTAAAGTGAATTGCTTGACTGTGCATAAAGAGAGACATACCCATATTGAATACTTTGTATTTCTTAGCATCAAATCCAGTGCCTTCTAAACTGCTTTTGTCACCAAATCCATGTAGTGAGTTGGCTTTGTAATTACAATTAGATTAAATGTATGTAAATTGTTTTAATGACTACCCACAGGCCAGAAGCCCAGTGCTGCTCACTTTGCAAGCTCTCCTAGAAATCTACTTGCTATTCACAATGAGCACAACCTCTCCAGACAGTTCACACAGCATCAAACCCTGCTTCCTTTACAAATGGCACTCCTCACCGAAAAGGCCGAGCAATAAAATGACGCGAGGAGAATGTCACACACTCCTCGAGGTAGTTTCTTTAGTCAGTGTTGGTCCCATGTTGCACACAAACAATTTCCCCTCCAGACATATGTGCATTCTTATGAAACAATTTGATGTCTATCAAATTGATAAAGAGCACAGCAACCCTCAAGAGTCCCAGCACTGGCGGACCCCACCTCTAGCTAAGGAGTTACTGGCAGCTGATGGCGGCTGGAAGAGGGAGTTGTCCCCTCTCCCCACAGGGATGTGGCCCCTGATAGCCTGTCCATGTTCTAGTGGTCAACCACTAGACTCAGAGGGCTTAGACTGTGTCCATGAAGTTGTCAGAGAGAAGTCATAGGGGGATATGAACCGGTCCAGAGGAGAGGGAGGGTTCTGAGGGTGAATGGATAAAAACATATTTTGTATATGTACAAAATCCTCAAACAATTAATTATATATGTGTGTGTGTATACATACATACATACACATATATATGCATGTATATATAATATGTACATATACATATTATATATATGTATATGTATGTATACACACATATGTATATACACACATATATATAATATATATAGTTTAAGAATAACTCTTTTAAACCCTCACCTTCAAAGTCTGAGAAATCCTGGAAGAGACAAAGAGAGATCAACTGATCAAGAACTAAAGTTCAGTTGCCTTTGTGACCACATGCCCTCAGTGTGATACTAAAAGCCTAGGACCAAGACAGCAAGCATCTTGCCACTACCATCTCTGCTCACTGATTGTTTCCATGGTTCAGTAGGTAGGACAGATGTCCCATATATGCTTAAACACACAGCTGTGTCTTTTTCACCATTGTCCCTCAGTGCCTTCCATCTACACTTTCAAAGACGTCACAATCAAAAACAAGGGTCAGGGATGCGAGGAGCATGGGGTGAAGGAGAAAAAGGAGAGAGGGGAGGAGAGGAGATGTCCCCACAAGTCTTCCTCCACCGAGGCAGACAGAAGGGGAGGAAATGTAAGATTTGGAGTAGGCAGGTGTGTTGAGGACTGACTCCTGAGAAGGAGGTCATTCCTTGAAGCCACACTGGGCATTAGCACCATAGGAGAAAGGTGAGTCCAGGACAGACTAGCTTTCTTTCCACAGCATCTGCCAGGGCCCTCACCCTCTCCTCAGACTCATATGACCATTTCTCCCCAGCAGCCCCTTTTGACGTGCCAGAGTCCCCATATACCTGCAGACTGTTCACAGCTGTGCTTCCACAGAACCGAGCCTGTGGCCTGGAGAAAGAGCAGATTTCATGTTCCTTTCCCACCTTTCAAAACCAAGCACAAGGTGCTTTGAAATCAAAAGCCCGAGAAGCTACAGCCTGCTGCAAAGTCCGAAAGTCCCAGCTTCCCTTCTCCAGTGCTACCCTACTTTTCCTAAGTTGTTTGCTTTCTTTGCTGGCACCACCTGTTTGGGTCATGCAAACCATCTTTTTTTTTTAAAAAAAAATGTAGATTCCCAACCCAACTCCACCCTACTGAAATGGAACTTCTGGGCTCGACCTCGGAAATCAGACGGGGTAGGCCCCCAGGACTCAAACTGGGTGACCTTAGCCAAAATGCCCATCAGTAGGGAGATGGAACCTGAAGAAACTAGTTAAACAAGGCCCCTAGTATGGAAATACCAACCCACCTTTAAAATTTCTGACCCAAAATTGTTCCTGTCTTAAAGAATGCAGGGACAAAAATGGAGCAGAGACTGAAGGAATGGTCAACCAGTGACCTGCCCAACTTGGGATCCATCCCATGGGCAGGTACCAAATCCTGACACTATTACTGATGCAATGTTGTACTTGCAGACATAGCATGGCTGTCCTCTGAGAGGCTCTACCAGCATTTGACTAAAACAGATGCAGATACTTATAGCCAAACATTGGACTGAGGTTAGGGACGCCTATGGAAGAGTTAGGAGAAGGATTGAAGGAACTGAAGAGGGTGGCAACCCCACAGGGAAAACCAACATTATCAGCTAACCTGGACCCCAGGGAGCTCCCAGAAACCAAGCCACCAACCAACACGGGCTCCCCTGGCACATATGTAGCAGAGAACTTGTCTGGCCTCAGTGGGAAAGGATGTGCCTAATCTTATAGAGACTTGATGCCCCAGGGAAAAAGTTAGGGGGATACCCTCTCAGAAGCAAAGGGGGTGGAGAGAGGAGAGAACTCTGGGAGGGAGGACTAAGAGGGAGCATAACATTTGGGATTTAAATAAATCAAATAATGAAAATTTTTAAAAATATAGGTTCCCCATCCAACCCCACCCTACTGAAACTAAACTTCTGGGCTGGGCCTGGAAAATCAGAGCTAAAGCCCATAATGAGGAGAGATGATGCTCTATGTATGTATGGCTATGCCTAAGGCCCATGCCCTGAACCAGGTCCACCCCCTCGCCTTTCCTTCTGGGTTCTCTGCACTAGCAGTGTTATCACCCTCCTCTCTATGCTGGGAGTCAAGCACCCAATGTAACTCCAGTCCTCTTCCTGCAAGAAAATAATTGTAAACACAAGAGTTGCCCAAACACCAAGAGTGCAGAGGTATCACAGATGGCACATCAACTTCATGGCCTATGGCATAATAGTTCCACCCAAAGCCACCAAGAGGAAGTTCAAAAAACTCAAGAGGCAGTAAGGGCGTAGGGCATGTTATTGGGTGCTAGTAACTAGGGAAGCCAATATGACTGTTTGTACTTCAAATAGAAATAAAAAACACAAATTATAGCCGGGCGGTGGTGGCACACGACTTTAATCCCAGCACTTAGGAGGCAGAGGCAGCCTGGTCTACAGAGTGAGTTCCAGGACAGCCAGGACTATACAGAGAAACCCTGTCTCGAAAAACAAAAGCAAATTATTTTTCATGTGTGTGGGGAGTGACACTCTGGATGATAGATAGTAATTAGAGTAGATATAACATATTTAGTAATAATTGTATTCCCCAAACTCAGAGAATTTTCTCAGCTTCATATATGTACATCTGGCTACAGCACTGTACTTTTTAGGTAGAAATATCCATTTTTTTTTTCATTTATTAAATTAAAAATACTAATATAAATCTTACATAGGACTTTCCTAAGAGGCCAAGATAAAAGGGTTGGCTTTATTTTAGAATCAAACAATAATTTATTCTCATAATTACCTTCTCAAAGTCTCCCAGATTGGTAACATAGCCCCAAACAAAATAAAACAAGAAAAAACTTGTGTGACGTGACACTCTGCACATCAGCAAACTTCCAGGCTTTCTCTTACAACATATCTATTTAGCTCCTGACTGGAATGTGTGAAGGAGTAAGGGAGAAAGGAGAGGATGCGTCGGACATGGACAGGAAATATAAACCAATGAAAGAGAAGTGGGGTGCAGGGCTGGAGATGTTCCTGGTTCTATACACCCCTGTGCTCCAGCAGCGTTGTAACAAGAGAACAACAGTTTAGTCCAGCAGAGCACACCACTGGATGTGCTGAGCACTCAATAAATTAGTCTTGGTGCCTAGACAGGAGGTAAATGCATTCTTCCTAGTCCTATTTAAAAGACAAGAAAACTAAGACTCAGAGGGGTAAAAACTTTGATTTGATTGCAGCAGCAAGCTACAGGGCCAGGATGCGACCAAGATCCAACTCCTAACCCTGGTATGAGATACCATCCCGATGTGGGGGCACCAGAGCCCCTGGGGAATTTGTGTGTACTACCCAATTCTCTGGCATCAAAACGGACCAAGGATCCCTACAACTCCTTCCTTAAAGAGCCCCAGCGTGGAATCAAATGTGACAGTGATGAATATCTCTGTAAACCGGAGTGATACGCTTCTTCCTCCAGGCTCTTCCTCCAGAACACAGTCATACCGCACGGGATTGGGGTGACTTTCAGCAGCAGTGGCCCTTCACATTTTACCTCAAGACAACAAAGTGAAAGAGAGGCCCTGATTTTTTTTTTAATAGAACAAAACAGGTGCTGTTGGCAGAAAGATTCTAAGAGCCAGTGAGACTTTATCCCCTAAAATTTCCAGGGAAACAACACCCATGAAGTCTCACCAGCATGGCTACCTAAACAAGACCTGAACAACAACAACAAACATGCTAACAAAGAAGAGGTAAATCTCACGGGGACCAGCCGTAGACAAAGAACCAACCGCTAGTAAGGAATGCTGAGGGGGTAGAAAACAGTGACTTCCCCCGGAACACGCCCCCAGTCGGTTATCTAATACCAGTGCTCTGCCCTGGAATCATATGCATGCAAGTAATATTATATGGACTGTATTTATATATTTAAGAAATATATACATGTGTGTAACAACATGAAAAAGAGGACAGAGTCCATGAACTGGGTAGGGGAGTACATACATGAAGGGCTGAAGGAAAGGAAAAGAAGGAAATGTGTGTGTGTGTGTGTGTGTGTGTGTGTGTGTGTGTGTGATATAATTATATTTTAATTTAAAATTAAAGGTGCTATCATAAAGAAAATGAACACTGGTAGGTTAGACCTTACCAAAAAAAAAAAAAAGATGCATTTACTAGAAGATAATATTAAGAGAATGAAAACAGAGGCTGGGAGAGTAGTTAAGTCAATAGAGTGTTTATCTCAATGCATGAGGTTCTGAGTTGAGATCCCAGCACCACATAAGCCAGGCATAATGGAACACAGCTACAGTCCTACTGCAAGGGAGGTAGAGGCAGAAGAACCAGAAGTTCAAAGTCATCTTCAGTGATTTCAAAGCCAGCTACATGAGTCCCTGTCCCCAGAACATAAATCTCAAATCAAAAATATTGAGAATGAAAGGGAAAGCTAATGTTTTTTATATGTATCTCCAACAAGATCCATATTCCAGATATGTGAAGAATGCTAACAAACGGAGAAAATTAACAACAAAATTCAATTAAAATCTTAATAGACACTTCATAAGAGAGGATATCTAAGGGCTGGAGAGTTGGCTCAGCAGTTAAGACTTCTTCAGAAGGCTCCAGCTCAGTTCATGGTACCTATTGTCAGGCAGCACATAACTGCCTTTATGAGAGAGGGGGAGAGAGAGAGGAATAAAAAATGAAAAGGGGAGATCCAACTGGCCAGTGGATATAAGAAGCAGCCATCAAATGGTTCCTCACTGAGGAGATGTCATTTAGAAGCTGAATGAGCTCCATCCAGCACCTCTTGAATGAAGAACATTAAAAGGTCACTTAGTAACTTAGTGTTGCGATTCTCAGGCTTTGCTGGTGAGAAATTAAATGAATAAGGACATTTTCAGTACCTCCTAGAACTAAACACCACACGTTAGACAAACTACTCCCATATATAACACCAGGAAAGATGTGTGCCTATGTCCACCACGCACAGTCAAGGTCACCTGTCATCATATTCACAATAACCGCAACTTCAGCAACAAAAATGGCTAACGAAAGAGGACACACAAATTGTTGTGTAATCTAAATGCTAGGACACCAGGCAACAACTGCAAACAGCAACCAGTGCTGCACAGAATGGTTAGGTATGAACCTCACAGACGGTGAGGCAAAGTCTACAGTCTGAATGACTGGAGTTTCATAGTGTTCAAACCCTTAAAAACCTCACACAGACAGGAGAGTTATTTTACCTCCAAGAAGGGGTGCGGCATGAGGATGGTGATGAGGATGAGGAAAACTTCAAGGCTATAAATGTTCACCTTGATCAGGGCCTTTGGAAGTATGTATATGTATGTATGTATGGATGGATGGATGTATGGATGGATGGATGGATATGTATACTCAGACTTGACTTATGCATAGTCATAAACATAGAGTTGAGATATGTGCATTTTACAGTGGAACCTCAATTAAGAACTTGTTTTAACTGTACAGGAATTACAACCTCTGGACAACACTTTGGCTTCCCTACTATTCTGGATGTGAGACTACATGTTCGGGAAGCCAGATAGAAAGGTCCAATTGCTTTTCCCCGGCGGTTGGCAGAGTTACGCGTTTGACTATATTGCAAACTCAAAGAAATGCATCATACATTTCCAGTGGAAGGCAAAAATAGTAAATACTCCAGAAACGTAGTCAATCCCCATGGGCAAATGAGGGGTGCTAGCAAGTACAGGAGAGCATCACAGCAATGCCTGGAGAAGGGCAGGAGAGTCATTTAAACAGGAACCACGTGCTGGCACTGTGGTCCACCTAACGACCCACACCCTCAGACCGAAAATCACGCCCCTACCGCAAACACCGGCCCTGACATCATGGCTATTTCCTTTTCCCTCCCCAGGTAACAGCTTCAAAGTGGACTGCTACTCCAGTCTAAAACTAATGCCTGATAACTGATAGGGGCAAAGAAAAGAAGTCTCCGGCAAATACTAGAACCTCCATCTAGAGAAGTTCCCTCCAGCCACCGGATGAGAGAGGGTGCAAATGATTTAAAGATCCTTTCTGGAGCCCACCCCTAAAATTCTCCTCAGAAGCTAGCATTTCTTCACCAGGAACACATTGTTAGTGCTGGAGCTGGGGCAGCCTGGGAAACACAAACAAGGACCTGCGAGTTTCTCAACGCTGTATACTCTCGTCTCGTCATAAGAATGATGCAGATGTGTGTGTGTGTTTGTGTGTGTGTGTGTGTACACATGTGCACCTGCGAGTGCATGTGAAATCCTTAAACATGGTAAGGATAATAGAGGGAAGACAGTCCTCACTTATCTCAAGGCAAGCTGCTACCCATTGCCATGTCTCTTCCGGGGCTGGCTTCCCAAAAGAGCCCCCAGAGAAGCAGCATACATAACATTTGCATGTTCTGGTTAGGCTCTGTTGGTGAGGAGGAGAGCATGAGGAAGAAAGGGCTTATTTATTTCTCTTCTGGGTCGCACTGCATCATCAGGAGAGCTCAGGGGAGGAACTCAGGGCAGAAGCATGGTGACAGGAACGGAAGCACAGGCTGTGAAGGGAAGATGCTTAGCGGCTTGTTCCTCCTGGCTTGTTCAGCCTGCTGCACCACACACAGTGAGCTGGGCCCTCCCACATCAATCACTCATCTGGAAAATGCCCTATGGACTTACTTACAGGCCAATCTGATGGAGGCAATTTCTCAACTGAGGTTACCCTCCCCAGATAACACTAGCCAATGTCAAGCTGACAAAAAAAAAATTTAAAAAAAAAAACCTATCCAAGAGAGGATTATATCCAGAAGGCTAGGACCACCAGGGTCCATCAAAGCCCTCTGTCCATCAGCCAAGAACACAAAAAGCACACCCATGGCTGATTCTGGGGTTCCTCGAGAGCTTTCTAGTTCTAATCTCATTCATGAATCAGAGTCAACAACAGTGATCTCAGTGGTTTGGCAATGTACCCACTTCCTATTGGACAAGGAAATGCTAGGACTAACTCCACCCCACTGAAACAAACACAACCAGAACCTCGCAGTACTGTTCTCTCTAAATCAACCTCCAAAGATCTAGGGCTTACTCATTCGTAATAGTAAATCTCCAGGTGGCAAGAGCTCTCTCCTAACTCCCATGCACACCACTTAGGGTCAAACGGACAGGAAAGGAAGGACTATGAGACCCACAGAACTTACTGTAGCCTGTGTGTAAAATGTGTCCCACTGTGCTCTTAGAAGTTGGGAAAGTGAAGCCTTGGGGATTGGGTTTTCTATTCCTGGGTGAAAGGGGTTCATCAGATGACAGAAAGAGGGAGCCCTGCCTCAAAGACTGCTTCTTGATACTTCCTCCACAGTGAAAAGTCTGCACAGATATGACCAACCCCACATCTGTTGATAGAAAGCAGGTAAGCAGTCAGGCGAAGGGAGCCAGGCAAGAAGCTCTTTACTCCCCCAAGGACAACAGAGGTTGATTCCTTTCTCGAAAACCTGCAGCCTTGCAGCTCTTCTGCATTTTTACTTGTGAACAGAGGCGTACGAATTAAGAAAGAGCAGAGCAAGTACAGGTTGCAGAGGCAGCTGCCACCCGTCAAGGTACCCAGGTGGATCACAGGTGAGAGAAACTAGAGGTCACAGGTTGGTGGCTCCCCAGGTGGATCACAGGTGAGAGAAACTAGAGGTCACAGGTTGGTGACTCCCACATGTGCCAAACACTATGCTAAAGATTATTACATGTCAAACACTGTGATAAGGATTTTATCAACTATCACTTCTTTCTCACAATAAATATATGAATTAAATGTGAATAATTGGGCCCCCTTTATCTTATTCAGTTGCTTATTTGTGTGTGTGTGTGTGTGTGTTATTTGTGTTGCTGGTGAACGAACTTGGGGCTCAGACTTGCTAGGCAAGTCTTCTACCACTGAGCCACATCTCCAGCCCTTTGGGACTCTTTCTAAAAGTGAAAGATACCTAACATTGCTATGAAGGGCTAACTCTGACATTGTATCCAGGTGGGCCAGAAATTAAAACAAGGCCTACACTTAAGTCACAACCAATGCTGCAGTGACCTTATCTGTAACGAGTGTATGTGCCTAGAGTCCAAGAAGGCTATCAGCTTCGACAGAGGAAGGAAGGGAGTAACCTCCTTCCACACACTCCCTAAGAGGGTTTCCGAAACAGCTTCTAATCAATGATCTAGAAAGAATCGGATTCTAATGAATGAATGGATCACCACCAACAGAAGCATACAGCACTCGCCTTCTGAGAGGAAAGGTTGGAGAATGAGGAGGACCCTGGCAGGAGGAAGAGTCCAGAGAATAAACACTGCCAACCCCATCGGACAGTTCACGCAGAGTTACTTTAAAAGATTTTAAAGTCCTAGAGCACCAGATGAATTTCTAGCATACTAAACTTTGTGGGCCATGAATGTAACTGCTACTGACTTCTCAGTGAGTACCGTGTGCCAGGCACAGCAACAGGCACAGGCTACCACAATGCACCAGGAGAAAGCATACTAACTAATGGGATGGGTGCAACGCAAGGTCAATGTGAATCCTTGCTACTGCTGCTGACAGCAAGCTAAGCAAATCTCTCCCTAGGTTCATCTGCCACCCTCTGCACCATTTGGGCTCTTCAGTCTTTTTTTTTTCCCCAAGTTTAACATATACATGAATTTCAAAAGATATAAAAAAGTCATACATGTAAAAAGTTCACCAATATATATGCATATTTATGCCATAGTGAATTGACTTGATAGAGCCTGCTCAATGGGATATTTTTATATTTGGTATTAACAAGGTATATGTTGCTGATTGAGAGTCTTTTAATGTTTCCATTGTAAAGAATTATAATGTTATCTATCATAGATTCTACTCTATAACCTCTCGTAACCCACTTTTATTTTTAAAAAGTATATAAAATGTTACATCACTTTAAAATTCACATATCACATAATTTTCTAACAATTACCAATTACACATGATAAACACAGGGTATTTTCTTTGTAGTCAACTTGGAAATAGCATCAGTTGCTGCCAGATTGCCAAAGTATTAATTTGGACAATTTCTAATTGTCCTTTCCTTTTGTTTTGTTTGTTTGTTTGTTTGTTTGGGGGGCTCTTCAATCTTATGATGAACAGAACAGATGGAATTTACCGCTTCCTTCCTTTCTTTCTTGGGATTTCTGTAATAGCAAGTTTTTGGTGTTGAGTTTAAGTCCTGTATTGAGAAACTACCAGATAAATGTGTGCACTCCCAACAAATTTCACTGCACTGATTAGAGACTAGAAGTCAGGTTGCCTAGGTCGTCCTCTAATCCACTCCACTAACCACCGAAGCCCATCCTACTTAAGACAGGTGCAAACAGCCAGCGCTTTCACTTAATTAGAAGCCAAAACAAAGCCCCCCAAACTTGAGTAAGTTCTGACTTTGAGAGCTCGAGAGTCCAAGAATTTCTCAGACGGCAGCTTGCTATCTATCCCTAAGAGCCAGGAAGCAATTCAGAAAGAATGATGCCCATCCCCCACTGGCCACCCCACCCCTGGCCATGAAGTCAGAGCAGCATAACACCCTCTGAGGAAGGAAAAGCCATTTCCTGCCCGAAAGGTCAATGGCATAGAGACCAGCACTCCAACCCAATGGGCAGGAAGGCAAAGTCAAGTAGCTTTTCAAACAGGCAACGAGAAGGGGAGGGGCGGGAAGCCCCAAACCAGGAAAAACAGTTCATCCGCTCTGTGGCTCTGTGAGATAAAGGCTGCAACTGGATGGAGAAGCCTGGTTCTCAGCACAGGCTGGACAGAAGGACAAGTCTGCTGTCCTCACATGCATCATCCCAAAGCAAAGAATCTAGCACCTTGGTTCACCCAGCTAAACTGCAATATTCAGAGGCCTGACGAACTGGGCAAGCCAGCTAACTGGCACCAGAATGTAGGTATGGATGATCTGTGAAAAGGGCGAGAGAAAGGAGCTTCGAGAGAAAAACTGAGTCACTGAAAATACTCTCTGCCTTAAGTAGTAATACTCATATAAACTGTCACTTCTACAGAAACCACACACGCAGCTGTCTTCGAATCACCAGTCTATAAATGACGAGTACCATTCAACTGGACCCAAGAGCAACCAATGCACATACAAAACTGCCATCTAGAGGCTGAACAGTCAAACTGTCCGTTACGTAAGAGGATCGATTCTCTTTGGAAAACAATCTCAAGAGTCACACAGTTTCCCAAAGACACACAAAACGACCCACTCACACACTCGCACCAAGCCAGACCATAAACTGCCTTCCTTTAAAATTAGAATGGTTTCCTGGGGAGATCATAAACTGAATGTGGACATAAAACTTTCTCTTTTGTGGCAATCAAGTTATGAAGCACAGCACTGCATCCACAATCTCCCCCTGGTGGGCCTTCTTCACGTGGGCCCTACCTGTGCCTAAATCCACTCTCATATTGCAGATGAATCGACAAGGCGATGGGAAAAGAAACAAGCTTGCAGCAAGTAGGTGTGGGAAGAACTTCTGGCAAAGATAAGGTTTAACATAAGAAAACGTAAGTCCCACGGTTTGGAGCATACAAAAACAACACTTGCACTCACGGGACACCATCAAAAAGGCATACTGCTATATCCCATCTTCAAAACAATCCTGACAGTCACAATCAGCTCCATCTTAGTACTACTGTCCCTATGGCTAGTAAGAGGCAAGTCCTCCAGTCAAACCTAGGGCTCCCTCTATCTTTTATTTAGCCTACAATTTGCAACCTTCTGTGAAAATACAACTTGGAAAGATGCTTGCTGGCTGACTGGAGGGTACTGATGGTTTGTTTGTTTTGGTTTTTTTTTTTTTTAAATTCAGATCTTCCATAAATGTCTAGCTTCTGCTATTCTGGCTTCAACTATCCTACCATATCTCTACACAAAAGCAAATTATGTGTGTACTTGCTTGAGCTTTAATTTAATTAACACCTAACTAATGTTCTCTAAGATTCATCACCAAACTCCCAAAGGAAAAATAAATAAATAATGCACTTTCAAAAGTGTCTTCACCGTAAAAAGTTTAAATTGAGCAATCACATACACATAGTACCATATTCAAGGCTACGAGAAATTATGGTTGAAATTACGGTTCTTTTTCTGCCTCTAAAAGCAAATCATCTGAGATAAACAGAATTAAACAGAAGTACCCAAGACATTCCAAACTGAACAGGTAGCCAACCAATACAAAGAAACTATGGTGCCCGGCCACTGCAGGGTACTTGCGGGGAAGGCAGGGACAGAATGGGCAGAGTGTGTGTTAGGGAACACTGAGGAAGGTTCAGGAAAGCTAGCTCCCTACTGCGAGCGCAGCATTTGCAGGAGGACTTCAGAATTACCCAAAGAACCAGGTGAGGCTTTGACAGAAGAAAAACCAACAGATTGGTAAAGCTTCCTACGTGTGACATCTGTCAGAAGAGTCTAGGCTGCGCCTGGGGTGCAGGCCTGTAGTCTCATGTACTTGGGAGGCTGAGACAGAAGTTCAAGGGTATAGGTGTCTCTGTGCCACCTGTGGTCCCCAGTTCCCTGTCCCCCATGTCATTCCCTACCACCGCCATCTAGTGATCTGTCTTTGCCACACTTCTGCATTTGGCAGCGCTGGAAAGAAGCTTTTAACAGAGTTTCTGTTGGAGTCAGCTAGTCTTTAAAAAAAAAATAAAAAACTAAAGCACTCTAATTGTTTCCTTTCCCCAAGTATAAACATTACCCCCCCACCCCCACCCCTGACTCAGTGAATCAAAAGAACCGTTTAGTTTCTATTTCTATTATTTCCCATATGGTCTAGTGGCCGCTCCTGGAGAACATTAGGGAGAAAATCTATGTGTCACTTACATCTGTGAGACATTTCTTTAAAACAAACTAATCCAAAAGATGCTGGCAAGTGACTCCCCCATGATTCTTCAGCGTAAGTAAACATTTTCCCTACATTTGCTCACTAATTTCCATGAGATAGTTCATGATGGAGCTAATTATTCAAGTGACTGAACACAGACGCTGGTTAGTATTCATGATCCACATATGACTACCAAGAAAGGCTGCTCTTCCATGACGCCCACTTTTAACCCAAACATCACTCGAAAGAGCTGACCCACTTCAAGGGGGAAAAAAAGTTAAATCCAGTCAATTAACCCATGTAAAATATAAACTTTCAAAAGCTAGGTCCATAGCATGATGATACAAAAACCACAAATAGGTAATGTTTGCTTTTTTTAAGCTACGAAACCGAAGCTACTAATGAAGAAAGGGGGGCAGGAGAGGAGAAGGAGGGATGGGAAAAGGAGAGGGGAGGGTTGGATGGAAGGAAGCAGCAGAAAAGATAAGGCAGCTGACGCAAATGGTCTATTTCATGAAGTAGGGGTTCAGGGGGTGCATAATGGCCACCATTTAAAAAGCCTTGGTGGGATGTCCTTCCACCTCGCTGACAGGTCCTCCCTGCTCAATACTACACCAGCTCCCTGCACCTCAATAATGAAGTACCACACAGGAGGAAGGCAGGGTGTTTGGAAAGTTGATTCCTCCTGAAGTCCACGGAATCTGCTTCATGCCTTCCTCCCCGTCTGGTGGATTGCTAGCAGCCTGGTGTTTCTTCACTTGAATCCCATTCTCTCCCTGTTCTCTGTCTTCGGGTTCATGGGGCATTTCTCTACGCGTGTGCCTGCTTCTGGATCTGTAACTCCCTGTTACCTAGGATGCCAGCTATGGTGAATCAGGGCCTGTCTTCATTTCTTCTCCTGTAATTGTGAAAAAATGCCCTGAACAGAACCAACTTAGGGGAGACAGGATTTGTTTTAGCTTATAGCTTCAGGTTACATCCCATAGTTGTGGGGAAGTCATGGCTCTAGCTGCTCAAGACAAACTTACTACATTGCATCCAGGGTGTAGAAGCCAAGAGCACTGTGCACATGCATGCTTAGCTCAGCTCACTGTGTCTGTTCTTTATACAGCCAAGGATCCAAATCCACTTTTAGGTTTTGTCTTCTCACATCAATTAACATCATCAAGACAGCCCCCCACAGACATGTTCATAAACCAACCTAATCTAGACCATACCCCTCAATGACACTTTCTTTCAGATGATTCTAAAATGTGTCAAGCTGACAGTTACAACTAACCATTAATATCACATATTACAGAGTCAGGATATTTCACACCATATTTTCATAGTCTAAACAATATAAATCACACTTGCATCTTGATAAATTACCACATTAGCAGCTCCTATATAACTTATTATATAGTAGTTTATCTAATCTTCCTATAACACACTCTGGGAACATTTCAGCCCTTCTGTCAGTTCCTCTTTTGCATTCATTTCCTAGGTGCCTCCGAGACACAGCAAGCAAGACAGAGCACTCTGGGGGAGGCAGAGTCTAGAAAACCAGATTCTAGCACCGGCAGCCCCTCCCTGCTGATGGGCACTGGTGAAAGCATGGGGTGGGAACCCTCAGAGAAAGGATTACAGTAAAGCTCTCCAGGCAGGTGCCACTTAGCACACAGAAATACCTTTTATTTCTTATCCAATGTCAGGTCTCAGGCTGTCCAAATATCCAGAAAGGAGCTCAGCCGAGACTATAGGAGGATTTCTGGTAGTTAGATAAGAGCCAGCATTCCTCAGGAACTTGTAAAACCAGTTCCCATGTGCCAAGAGGCTTCATTTCACCTTACCTCTAGCAGAAAGGACAAATCAAAGGACACAGCCTATGGCTGGGTATCAAAGCCCATCCAGTAGGGGGTGGGGGTGGGGTCCCTTAGTATCACAGGTACCTGTTATACATTTTAAAGCTCCTATCCCAGTCTCCTTCCTGCTATTCCTGCTACTCACCCTCCTTAGAAACCACTATTCTCTCTCTGTGCATCTATCTGTCTGTGTGTCTGTCTCCCCCAACCCCCACTGCTCTCACTATGCACTATTCTCTATGTCTTCCTATCTTATTAGCCACATTATTTTCTCCACTTCCCTAGCCCTGGCCATGTCCAACCTGCTGGCTATGCTCAGTCTACTTTTTCTCTCTGCTCTGGACTCTTCTAGAAGTCTCTGGCCATTCTCTCTATAGGCATACAATAAAAATCTTCCTTAATAATGGAGGGGTCATGTTGACAGTTGCTTTACTGCCCCACCTCACACTCTGTGGGTATGTGAGCAGTCTATAATACACCAGAGTCACACAAAAGGGGCGACAAGCAATGCTGAGCTCTGTGGCCCAATCCATGAGGTCCCCTGGGAACACTGAAAGGAAAGGCTGAGTCACCCTCCTACCAATCCACCTGCTCCTCAGTGGAGACTCTACAGTCTCCTTCTGGATCCTCCCAACGCCATCTGTATGAAGCCGCTGAGGAGTGTGACAGAAAAGGACTGCCCCAGGTTTATTCCGCATGCTGAGTATGAAACACTTACTCTTGGCTCAGAATGTGAGCCTGCAGAGCCTCTCCCCTCCCTTTTCTATTTTGGAAGCATGGTCTTACTAACAACCCAGTCTGGTCTTGAGTTCCTGGGCTCAAGAGATCCTCCTGGCTTCATCTTCTGAAGAGGTGGGCATCCCCATGCCTGGCTTGCAAAGGGTTCTTGGATGTGTTATCAAGAGTTGACATCTGAGAGGATTTTAACTGTCCCTAAAGTAACTCCCAGGCAATCTTCTGAAGACATGGAAAACACAGGAGGTCCAGAAAGCACCATAGAGCTTTTTTATTTGGTTGGTTTGGTTTGGTTTGGTTTTAGTTTTGGTTTTTGGTTTTCTTGTTTTGTTTTTTAATTAGGAAAGAGACTTCCTGGCATTGTGTGGGCCTTGCAGTGAGATTTAAGGGCCCCGGTGCCAAGGCTGCTGACTTGGAACAGGCAGCTCAGATAAGCTCCACATACGGATTCCACTGAAAGAACCCACTGCCGTGGAAAGTGTCTCAAAGAACTGCAATCCTGTTGAACAAGCCTAGTACCATGTGTGCATTTGAGTGAGAGGTTGAACCATAGATGTTAAAGAAGACACATAAGCTCACTGTCTGTCTGTCTGTCTATTTATCTATCTATTGGCTGATTAAGGAAGTGACTTGGTGTATTTTCTGGGTATAAACAAAAATTAACTATAAGCCTTAAAAAGTTATTTGAGTAAAACTTCTATTCCCAATTCTTATTTGTTATATTAATTTTTTAAAGGAAAAAACAACCAAACACCTGATATCATCATGTTGAACAGACTATTTTCTTTAAATATCTATCCCACCTCCCGGAGACATAGCACACATTCCTGAGCATGGAAGACTAGCATTAAAGTAAAACCAAACAAACCTGGTGATTCAGACGTGAACTAAACAACGGGAGGCTGCACTGACCTTCCGCAATGACCTAGCATCCAGTTCCAACTGGACACTGAAGAGTGGGCTGGGGGCAGGGGTACAAACAGTGAACCTTAAGGGAAAGGAAAGAAATCCAAATACACTAATAATCTGTTCCTGAAAAGGTTGCCTAAGCCTCTCACCTGTCTACTGCTTCCACATCAAAGCAGAATCTCTTCTCGATGGAGTCTGTCTTTCGCCGTGTGCAGGATTTGAGGGTAACGGACTCGTCTTCTCCCTGGTGGGAACACACAGACTGTCAAGGTGAGGCCAGCAGGCAGGTCTGCGGGACTCTGGGACGAGCATGGCATATCGACAGAATGACACTTCCAACTCTCCAATCTGTGGGTTCACAACCTACAGAGAGGGAATGCTGACCATTGAGCGTCTCAAGCAAGCATCTCTACAGCTAAGACCTGGAGCCCTAGGACGTAGTCACACAGGTAGAGGATGGGTGCTGCTACATTACACAGTGCACATCTAGTACTACTATTTCAATCAGGTTTGATTTGCAGAGGTGACAAGAGATGAAGACCACAGTCCCCTCCTAACTGACTGTGATCCCTGGTTAGTCATCATTTCTTCAAGAAACAGGTCAAGATCCGTAAGAAGTGCTCAGGTGGCGCCAAGTACCTCTCCGTCCCACTGGTACCAACCATAGCAAAAGCAGTCTGCTACGGAAGACACGGAATAAAACAACGTCTTCCCATCGAGTCTGATGGGAGGTTCACAAGGCAGCAAGCACCCTAAGGTCAGAGGCTTGTGGTCTTTGCTTACTACTCTTGTATCTTCTGAGTCCTCCTAGGTCCTGGACAGAAGAGTTGTTCAACCTATATCGGCCTTGTTGACGAATAAGATGTGATAAACTGCATATGTTTAATGTGTACAACTTGTTACTGTGACATCTGTAGATAGCCATAAAGCTATTGATGAATCTGAGATAAACTCCCACCCCTGCCTGCCAAACACACCCTGTGGTGACCCACCCACCTTCTAGATCACCTCCAAGAAACCATTGGGTCTGTCTGCTTTCTGCTCCTATGGGTTTGTTTGCATTCTATAACATTATGCAAATGCAGACGCAGAGTAAGTATCTGGGTCGTTCATTAAGCATGAGTATTCTGTGGCTCGTCCATGCTGTGCATATCGAGAGTTGGGTTTTTACTACTCGGTAGTGTGTCACTATGTGAGTAGAATGTGACAATCTCACAGAACTCACGGACTGTCCAGAAACACAGCAAGAGCTCACTGCAACTTCTTCCTGTCACTACAAATCTATTAATGTTTCTGTTTCTCCCATTTTTTTTTCTGAAAAGGGTAAAATTAACAAATTCACCTGCCTTGCCAACATCAGATGAAGTGTAACTTCAGAGGGTGGAGGTAACCACCCACTAAAATCGGCAAAGCAGACAAGCACAGGCCTAGGAAGAAAGCATTTTTGTTCATATGCTTTATGTCTATGCCTACTTACTAGAGAGCAAAGATTAGTTTCTCAGATTGAGACCTGATCTTTACCCACTCTGTAAGATGCAAAAGTGTGTTAAATCAACGCTGCACAAGGTTGCCTAGCAAACCCAGCTCTTTGTGAAGCCAAGACAGGAGTCTCCTCAGCTCATGGCCAGTCTGGGCTACATGAGTTCAAGGTCAGTCCGGACAACTTAGCAAAATCTACCTCAGAAGACAGGGGCTGAAGATCTATCTCTGCAATCAAGTCTTCACCTGGTATATGGGAGACCTTAGATTAGAGACCCAGCGTCACACAGCGGACACTGTTTTAGACTAAGGTCCTACATTGGACCTGAAAAGAAAATTAGACTAAAATTCAACCTGGAGTCACCCAAGCAAATATTCTCCATCATGAAACTAAGCTGTTTATCTCCCAGGAAACCAGAAATGAGAGAGAACAGTCCAATTGCTCAAACGGGTTTACTTCAATTAGCAAGGAAAACGGAAGTTTTCTCTGCCTTGATTATTCCACAGATGCACACACATGGAGTAACCTAAATTACCTAGTGTTAATCAACTGGATATTTCCCACTGAATAGTCTCCTGTACCTACTTTATAAAATAAATAAGTTTCATGTTATCATTGTTTGCAATTTTGGGGGATCAAACTTGCAGCTTCTTACATTCTAGGCAAGAGCTCTTCACTGAGTTGTACTCCCAAACCAAAGAAATCACTTTGAAATCACCAATTATTCTGTGCTGTTTCTGAATTCTTAAGCCTTCCTCTGCCTTAAAACTAATGTCTGCTGCTTGCCTTACCACGACACTTGTTTAGGTCTATGAAATGGTGATGCCTAATTCTAGAACTGAAAATACAGTCATTAACCTCTTTCAACTCCGTGCTTCCAGCTCTGTCCTTTGATGAGTGTACTCACCCAAATGTAAGAAATTTGACCTTGGTGATGTTCAACTACAGTTCAAATTCAATAGCTGTGGGCCAGCTTCTATTATGAAGGCTTAGAGTAAGGACCATGAAAAAAGAGTAGGTAACGGAGATCTATTAAGTCCCATCAGGCATTAGCACAAAGGGCGGACAGAGGGAAGGAAGTATAGCCAGAAGCCCATGGTAAGAGGCAAAAGAAGAGAGGAGGAGGCTGAGGAGAGCCATCAAGGCTGGAATATAGTCTTCATTCCGTAAGGATCAGGAGAGTAATAAAGGGTAGCCAGGGACAAGGACAAAGCCTGGTCTAACTACTGCAGGCTTCAGGGGCTGCCTCTCTTGGAGGGTGGGATTCAAAGACATTCTTAACCATACACGAGGTCTGGTCTCAAGAGGATGGAGCAAATCTGCTCAGAAAATCAACCCAAAGGCTGGCGGTAGAAAGGAGTGTAGGCACTTTGAAAGGAAAACAATCTAAATGAAAGGTGACATGCCCAAACTGCTAGCACTTCACCTCCAGACCCCTAGACAGTTGTGCTCCCATTTCCTCTACTGGACAACTTAGGTCACAGTGGCATCAGAAAAAGATCTGGCTTCAGAAGCAAGACTTTCTAACTGCAGACTGGGAGGTTAGTCTACTCACTCTGGAACTCAACGGGTATACATTTAGAAGTAAACTGATCTCTCTGATCCTCAGTTTCTCCCTTTGTGAGAAGGGGGAAAGCTCAATCAAATAGCACAACAAAAGACGATCAAGAACACAGACCACTATGAAATGGAGCATAAATACAGCCAGTTAGGGTTAGGAGGATGGCTTGTTACAGTGGCAAGTTCCTAAGCGGACCTTCTCAGGCCCTACCCCACACTGACAACCCACCGGGGTGCTCTATGGGATCTCACAGAAGTCCTTAGATACCCAACACTGACCACTGTATATAGCCTCACCCTTCACTGAGATAGGAACTGTGAGGTGCAACTGAGTTCTTTAAACTCTTGGAAACATGAAAGATGTGAGTCCTGAAGCCAACCCTGTGGACGAGAATGAGCCAGTCAGCTGGTTTCTGGAAGGAGTAACAGATAGGAAAGGACCGAGACCATGACTGAACAAAGCAGGCTTGCTTCTATGAAAACCAGGGGACACCTAGTGACTTAGGTATAATTTTTAATACTCTCTTCTATCTCTGTCTGCTAACATGTGTGTCTTCCTGAGATAATTTGTAAGCCAACACCACCTCTGCCAAAATAATAATAATAATAATAATAATAGAAAAATAAAGGGCTGTCTTACTGCCTGGATATAAGGAATGAACAGAGATGTTGATAAAACTCTTTATTGTCACTGAAGTAAAAGAAGCAGATCCAGGAAGAAAAGCTGGGAGCTGAAGAGAGCAAAAGGCACACAGCGCAGCACAGCGCAGCACAGTACAGCACAGCACTGTCCAGTGCTAGCCCAGGCATGTCTAGTTTCCAAATCTGTGCTCTTTCCACTTCTTCACTTGAATGCCCTCCAAACAATAACTCAACCTGGTACACAAAAATGTCCATAGAAGGCCAGACGAGGAGGGCTAGCAAAGTGCTAACTTACCAATATATTAGACACAACTGAAACAAAAAACAACTTAAACCAAAGATAGAACCAGATAAATTATTCAAAATGGATTCCAGATATTCAAAAAGATTAAAAGCATACAGGCTGAGAATAGAGGCAGAACCACTGTGGTTGGAGACCAGCCTGACTACACATGAGTTCGAAGCCAGCCTAGGCTACAAAGTGAGACTGTCTTACAAAAATGGACGGGCAGAAGAGGAAAACCAAAAATATTCTTATTAAAACAGTTAAGTATACTCACAAGGAAATAATAGCAAAAATTAGGGAGAGGTAAAATTCAAAGTTAGTAACTAAAGATATTTTTCCAGGTCTGAATTAAAGTAAAACCATAAATCCAAGGTGAACAAAAACTTCCAAGCAATCAGCTTAATAAAACAAAACAAAACAAAACAAAACAAAACAAAACCTCCATCCTAGGACATGAAGAAATATAGAGTACAAAGGAGAGGCTGGGTAGGAAGACAGCCCAGAGGAGACACCGATCATCTCTATACTGAGAACCCAGCAGAGACAACTGTCCGACATAGGCAAGAGGCAGTAGAGTTCTTCTATAAAGGGAAGCACCCTGGAGAATACAGGGAGCCACCAACAGCTTGCCAGGGAGCCTGCTGTAACCTGCTCTAACCTGGCAGTCTCTTCGAAAACACAGTCACTGAGTATCTTCTGTCCCACAATGTCCAAGACCACAGAAAGAAGAGGGGCGGGTGGAGGAATAGAGAGAAGGTTAGAGGAGGAAGGAGCCATGTCTGGCCAGCCTTAAACTCTCAGGTCCACAGTTTCCATCCTCACTGCTGTTAGACTGAACTAAGCTTCAGCCTCCTACCCATCAGATGGTCCCCGAGTTCCTGATCCACAAAGGCTATGCACAACTATTAAGGTAGCTGCTAGGATTTTGAAAGCTGCAAAGGGTAGAGGTAATTTGATAACACAGAAATAACTAATTTTTCTAAACTGTCCACTGGCAACTCCAGGGATCCAGCAGAAGAGGCATAAATCAGTCCCACAGAAGGTCGTCAATCAGCCAGGACTTTCTAGTAAGTCATTGCTGTGCAACACATTTAATAATGTGTACATGGAAAATAAAAGACTCTTAATTACAGCTACGTAAGTAAGCTAACAATGATTATTCTAGCCATTTTCAGGGCAAGAGGCCTCCTGGAATTACTGCACAGAATTTAAGAGTCTTACAGTGAAATGCTGGACTCTTAGCCATGTACCACGATTGTTATCTGCTCACTGAGCAAACCAAGCAAGACATTTTCACGGTGCACTCACCCCCTTTCCTCCTGACTTTTGGTCGAATGGAACCATGGTGATTTGTTTGGAATCCCGTTGGTACGTACAGTAGTGCTTCACCCAGGAAGTTCCAAAGTGACCTGCAAGGGAACATTGCCTATTAGCCATCTATACACATCCACACACATCTACACACATCAATGGCCATATCACAGAGATGGGCCGCAATGCTCAGCCATAACGCTTTCGTCCACCCTAATGCATTTTGGGGGTGAGGGGCCTGGGGGTGGGGTGATACACAACTACACTGAAACAGAGAAATCTGATCCCAAGACTGAAAGTGAAACCAAAATAATGCTTTCCCCACACAGATAGGACCCCAAACTCCCAATAACGCTATCCAGTGGGTCTTCAAATACAGGGGAAGTATGGGTTCCCTGGGAAAATGGAGTCACATTCCCACCATTAGTCTCCATTTGAAGTTTCCATTTTCTTCCCTGACTGAGGTGACTGAGGAAAGAGCACGGAAATGCTCTTCCAAGTGTCAATCACCATTTTCGTCATACCTCCCACACAGCTGCCCAGTGCCTAACCTCAGGGGTTCTGACCTACATCCAAACCCCTAATTTTTACTTCAGCAGAACTCAAAAAGATCTGAATAGCAGACATGGTAACCTCAGAGACACCAGAGATGCAGACTGGAAGTGACTAAACAGCAGCTGAATGCAATCTGTCTCAAAATTCTCCCTCAGGAAAGAGGACAACATCACAGTACCAAGGCCCACCAAAGTCTCTGACTATACCCAGTGCCTGGCCAGTTCCTTTATTTTCAAGAACAAGATGCTATTAGAAGATGAAGACATCTTTGACCTACCAGGACTTCAATCAATACTGGTTTTAGATGTTCACAGAGATCACACAATAGAAATGATCAAAACTCTGTTTGTTGTATATCAACAGTTGAAAATATTAAAATCATGTTCAACAAACATTGTGGAAATATTATTGATAATTTTCCTCACTGTGCTTGAAATTAGCATTTTCTTAATGTTTACCTTCAATGAGCTTTTGCTATTTTAAAATTTTTAAAATATACTTACTGATAAAATAATTTCTCTCCTAGAAACACTGATAATCTTTTTTAAGTAAACTGATTGTTAGACAATATACACAGATATATAATATGTTTTAAATAGCCTCTCTATGTCAGGTGATATCATATAAGGGCTTTTGAATATATATTTTTGGGGGTGGTGGTTTTGAGACAGGGTTTCTCTGTGTAGCCCTGGCTGTCCTGGAACTCACTTTGTAGACCAGGCTGGCCTCAAACTCAGAAATCTGCCTGCCTCTGTCTCCCGAGTGCTGGGATTAAAGGTGTGCACCACCACCGCCCAGCTGAATATATTTCTTAATGATTCATTTTAAATATTTTTTGCTCTTTTACTATGCTTAACTCCCAAAGAATATTTTGTATGTTTTGAAGCAATTTAGGACTCAACACTAGATATAGGATCCTCAGTTACAGATAATACTAAATATTCATTAATGATATTTTTAGGATATGAAAGGATATGAATATGAAAGTTGAACAAATTTTTATGTATTATTTGATTCTCAAAATATTCAAATTATTAATATGTTTGATGTATAAAGCGAATTTAAATAATAAAAATTTTAAGAAAAAAAGAGGCAAACTCTCCTAGAGTTTTTAAGTAAATTAAAAAAAATTGATCAAAATTAACAATGGCCTGTAAATAGAGCAAGCAGTCACTTAACAGTTACTAATGGTTTCACGTGACTGCCAAATTCCAAGTATTGGATTCCATTTAATAACCTGGAAAAGCAACCTAGGGGCCGAAGAGACAGAGGAGGTAAGCATGCAAGCATGCAGACCTGAGTCAGATCCCAGAAACCTGCATTAAAGAGTAATTCATTAAAAATTCATTAAAAAAAAAAAAGCCAGGTTTAGTGGGGCACAGTTGGAAAGGTAGAGACAGACAGATCCCTGGGGCTTGTTAGCCAGTCTGCTGAGCCTACTCAGTGAACTTCAGGCCAACAAGAAAACCTCCAAAGAACTACAAGGTGAATGCTGTTATGGATAGCCCTGGTGGTGGTTGTATTTTTATGCTAACTCCACTTCCCCAAGAAGAGCAGCCTGAGACTGGGAGTGAATCAGTACTCAGGTGACTTCATGTAAACCTTCCCTAAGAATAAAGATTTCAAGGAACCAATCACTGGACGAGTAGGTAGGACTTCCGGATTGGAAAAAGGGACGGAGGAGAGAAGAGACTTGGCTGGCGTACAGGAGCGGACAGAGGCCCCTGGTTCAGGTGGCGGATCCACCAGGGTCCACTATCAGAGGATTGGTAACTTAAAATAGCTTACAACATTAGGATGTTAGCTGCTGTGCCCAACGATTGTGTTGCCTTTCAATTCTAAAGTAAGATTGTGTGCTGTTTCCCTTCACGAAGCGACTCAACTGAGTTCCAGAGAAAAAGTATGGTGGTGGGGTACCCCAGCCAGCCACAAGAGTTTGGAAGTGTGGAGGCTAACGTGGCAACAGCCCTCCATGGGAACTTAGCGAGCTGGGTGAAGAAATTTTGAAACTCTGAGACAGAAGGTCTGCTGGGCTGAGAACAGACTGGCCAGTCTGCCAGTGCCTTGCTGGCAGTAGTGTGGGTGCATTTTTAATATTTCACGCTACAGAATGTCACCTATGGACCACCACCTGAGGTTAATATCTGGCCACCACATGTATAGGCACACATAAATACTCATGAGATCATATATGCATATATACATACCCTGCCCCCCCCCACATACACACACACATACACACACAAAGCAATACATTAGCGTTTACATTGGGTCATTAAAGGCAATTTTAAAAATACCACGACGCAGGCGGATTTCTGAGTTCGAGGCCAGCCTGGTCTACAAAGTGAGTTCCAGGACAGCCAGGAGCCAGGGCTATACAGAGAAACCCTGTCTCGAAAAAAAAAAAAAGAAAAAAAGAAAAAAAGAAACCAAACATTCTCAGACTTGGGAAGTGCTTTGTCAAGGTAAAGTAATGTGACAGATTACAGCCTGTGACTGAAATGTGAATCTTACAATTTTATTGTCAGTGGAAAGATGGGGATGGACAGATGGACCGACATATGTGCAGATGAACAGATAAGAAAGATGGGGTGGGGAGAGAAATAATAAATGTGGCAACATGGGCTAAAATAGGAAAGCCCTATCACAGCATAGATCAGTCCAGGCAAGGATCAATAGACTACAACTCTGAGGAGGGACATGCGGCAAGGAGAACCATTTTTATATTATTGTAAGGTGACTCCCATAGAATGCTAGTTAGTTACAAAGGGAAAACAGTGGCCACACAGTGGAGAGGCTACACAATGTCTAGACTGGATGGTGGGGAAAAGGACCATCAGGGAGTGATGGGCACCATGGTGGAGCATTAGAGCGGAAGAGCTCAGGAAAGCCTTAGTGTTTGGGAGAGTGCTGTACATTCCACACCCACACACAGAAAGGAGGAGAAATGATCGCAGCAGCAAAGTGCCGAGGAGTTATATCGGTGGATCCATGCTTTCTTTACACCATTCTTGCAAGTTTTCTGTAAGCTGGAAATGATCATAAATAGTTCTAGAACTATACTGTATCCTAATGAAATGCCTGAAGATGTGCAGGAAAACCAAAAGATAGTTCTACCGAAAAGAAGCACATTAGTGTCAAAGGGTGTGTGCAATGTTTGAACAGAGTCGTGCAAAAGCGACTCTACATGCATGCGTGAAGAAGAGTAACAGCCTTTGTATTCCAGGGGCACAGTGAGAGTTTGCCTTTCTAAGGTACCTCCGAAAATGGGCAGTGGGAATGGAGTGAGGGAGTCCACCACAGGGCAAGGAGGGAATGAAATATACAAATGAAGTGACTTCTGCTTCCTATAAACTGCCTCGAGCTCACTGCTGAAAGAATAAAGAACAAAAAACCCTTATGGTAGTCAGTACTTCCACCCCCACTTCAGTCTCCACGGTCAGAAGGGAACAATGTTGAGCCTAAGCAATTATGTGTGAGCATTAGCACTAAGTAGATGATCACTAAAACAAAGTGTTTCTAGCCTACTCTACCTAGAGCTTTCAGGAGTGAATCCACTGCCTAAGAGAAAAACACAAAACCAGCACAGATCAGAAGTAATATATCCTGCTAAGATCATGTTGGGGAAAAGCTATGCATGGTGGCATGCAGGTAGATGGGTAACTATAGAACTCAGAAGGAGAACTCCGGATGATCGTGAGTTCAAGGTCAGCCCGGGCTACTTAGCAAGATCCTGTTAAGAAGGAGAGGTGTAGGCTACCATTAAAGAAAAAAAAAAAAATTTCATTACGTCATTCCTGACACCTGGAGGTGCTACCCTGGTTAGCATCCCTCTAAGCCTTCCGGAAGGCCTAAGGTATGAATTGTGAGTCCTTACTAAAACCTGAATTCGAGTAGCAGCCCCAGCACTTCTTCCCTTCACTATATTACAAGAAGATGGGTCTTCTTCCTGCCTCTCACTTCTGTTTTGACTTTGCACAAAACCAAAGTATTGGAGTGAGAGGAATTAAGAAGAAAAGAGCCCAAACCATGATTTCTCTGGATGGAAAGCAGAATCACCAAATACGAAGGCACTCGAGAAGGTGTGGTATGTAAGACAGAGCTCTCCACTGCCCATGCAGTCGGGGTGGGGTGCACAAGCACACTGAGGCACACAGGTTCAAAAGGAGAGTGATACTTGGAAGAAAACCCTAGCACAGAGGAAACAGAGCTTATCACTTGGAGGTGACAAAGACTGTGGACACAGATCTGCAGGCACCTCCTGAAGCAACGCCTGCCCAAGGCTGCGAGTGCAGCCCACCATGCCAGTCGGCACACTTACGCTTCTCCTGCACATACAGGTACCCTTCCATGGTGTACGGGCTGATGGTCTTGTGCTCCAGGGGATTTTCCTTCATCTTCTTCATCAGCGATTCCACTTCAGACCTGGTTCCTTCAAAGCGGTTTCTTGTCTGCAATGAAAGGAATTTTACTCAAATGATCAAATGAAGGAAAACTGAAATCTCGTAGTAATTCAGAAGATCAGCCTTAGATCGAAAATAAGGGGCACTGAATGGTCCAGGAAGTGGGCAAATAGTCACTTGCAAAAGTATACCTTTGGGGCCGGGCGTGCTGGCGCACACCTTTAATCCCAGCACTCGGGAGGCAGAGGCAGGCAGATTTCTGAGTTCAAGGCCAGCCTGGTCTACAAAGTGAATTCCAGGACATCCAGGGCTCTACAGAGAAACCCTGTCTCAAAAAAAAAAAAAAAAGTATACCTTTGGTTCCATACCCGAATGACTCAAACTCTAGCAATCACCAAGATCACTGAGGAAATTTAAGAAGAATGCAAACACCCAGCCTATCTCCTGAAGAGCACGTGGTGGCTCTTGGACCAGGAGAGGGCACTTTAAGCAAGCATTCCAGAACAGGTGGCCCACTCATTTCACATCTTTAGGATTATGGTCCTCACCATTCCAGTTGCAGAGAATGTAGCTGGTTCAGAGATCCACCCCCATGAAAGGGGTGCTTTTGGCTTTCTAGGTCTTTCCCCAGGCCCACTCAGAACCCCAGAGGCACAGCCTAAAGCCTTCAGGTGCATCTGCATCATGGACCGATGGCCCACCACACTCCATACTCAGCCACTGAGGCTCTGAGTTCCTTGCTGCCTGTGGGTCTCTGTTTCAAAGCCTGCCCTCAGAAGACCCCTAGGACTGGAGTGCAGCTTACCTAGCACGTATGGGAACTTGTGTTCATCCCCTGAATAAAAGGAGTGGGATTATGCTTCATAAAACCATTTCTGACATACTTCAACTTTTCTCTAAGTCAACAAAGAACCACATGAGCTCCAGACTTCTAAAAGCCATGAAGTAGAAGCCATGCAGAAATACCTGGATCTAATTCCTACACCAGAGTACCTTGAGACCTGTGATCAATCGCAAAGTTTGAGAAGAGAGCTTGCCTCATGACTTAGGGCCCAAACACTCTCATCAACTCTGCACCCAAAAGTCCCATGTTCAAGCCAGATAGGCAACTGCGTTTGTGGGCACTGACTTAGACACCTTATCAGTCTTGCCAAGAATGAGACAAGAACACATTATTTGAGCTTGAGGTCAACTCCCTTTCCTACTCCTGGACACTCACGTAAGGCCTAGGGTGGCCAGGCAGCTGCTTGCACAGAAAGCAGCTAGGCAGGGCTGGGCTGAACTGGGATTTCCACTCCCAAAGGAAATCCTGACAGTTCTATGAAAAATAACATAACCAGCAGCAACGCTTCCGGGAACAGAACTGCTGCTTAAACCTGGGCTAGCTTGCATTCTGGAAACGTCAGATCCCCACTGTCCTCTGAACCCAGCCAGGACCCCACCGTACACACCTCGTGCCAATGCCAACAGAGGAAGCTCTGCGGCAAACACACCCTCTCCTGCTTCCCTCTTCTGCCCCTGCCCCCACTCACATTTTGTATGCTGATGGTCAACTGTGTCTTAAAGTCACCAAAATCCTTGGCCAGCTCATAACCATGGTGATAGAAAGTGAAGAGTCCTTGCAGGAAGGCCAGCAGCTGCAGAGAGGAAAAAGGCAGAGGTCACAGAGGCCGGACGAGAGGAGAAGGATCTGGGTTTCCAAGGCTGTCTGGGAGGTCCAGAACAGGCAATATTAATAACACACACACTGGGCAGCTCTGTGGGAAGGATACTGCCCTCCCCTGCTGCGTCACTGAGTGCTCACACCACTTTAAGCACTAACAGGACCCACCTTAATAGCGAGGAGGCACCTCAGAGACTAGTAACTTCCTCCCTAACTCACAGTGAGTGTCAACAGGGATTGGAACTCTGTTCTCCTTGGTACCAATGCTTACCACTGCCTAAGAGCATCACCTCTTAGGAACTAAAGGCTGGAGCTGTACCTTGGCTGCCTTCTAGAACATGAATAACATCAGGTTATCACATGCCGTCAGAACGTGATAAGGAAGCTGGTGTGCTCTGAGCCTGTAACCTAATGAGCAAAGTCAAATCACAGAAAATCGCCCAGGACAGGCTTCGTTCGGGTAAGGGGCAGTTCTGTGTGCTTTCTTCAACTTCCCCACAGTAAACAGTAAGAACCCCTCTATGACATGACTATACACCTCCCTGGCTTATGCCATCCTGGGTGCCTTGACTCTCATTTAAACCCCCTGTACTGGCTAGTTTTGTGTCAACCTGACACAGCTGGAGTTATCACAGAGAAAGGACCTTCAGTTGAGGAAATGCCTCCATGAGATCCAACTTTAAGGCATTTTCTCAATTAGTGATCAAGGGGGAAAGGCCCCTTGTAGGTGGGACCATCTCTGGGCTGGTAGTCTTGGTTCTATAAGAGAGCAGGCTGAGCGAGCGAGGGGAAGCAAGCCAGTAAAGAACATCCCTCCATGGTCTCTGCATCAGCTCCTGCTTTCTGACCTGCTTGAGTTCCAGTCCTGACTTCCTTGGTGATGAACAGCAGTATGGAAGTGTAAGCTGAATAAATCCTTTCCTCCCCAACTTGCTTCTTGGTCATGATGTTTGTGCAGGAATAGAAACCCTGACTAAGACACTCCCTAAGGCTAATAACGGGTGAGCATGCTCGTGATCTCGTCTCCCTCATGCTGAGTGGTGAAAACACCTGCTCACCAAAGTTCTCACACAATTTTTCATATCCTCAACAACCTTCCAAGGTACAGCAACCAGAAGTGTGTACTTTTTCACAGAGCTGACACATGACCCTCCAGGCTCTTACCACGTCCTCGCCAGACTGCCTGCTTTCACAGTTTTGACATGGAGAAGGGTAGAACAGGGCTGGGAAGGACCTGCGCTCTTTGCGATCACAGCTGTTTTGGCTGCTATGGGCACACCTGGGTGTGTTGACCTCCAGACCCCCGCCACACCCATTAGTCAGAAATGCGTCTGTTGTCATCTGTGCTGTTCTAGGTACACAGCTGTACATATTTTCCCCCACACCACTTTTCGGAGAGGCAGTTCTCTGGAGGCCTGGGAAGGGACTGCATTCACCCTGTGCTCTGTGCACCTGCTCCTGGCAGGAGCGATTCACACTGGAGAGGGAGTGTTAGCTTCAGGATGAACTGCATGCCCAGCCCAGCCAATCAAAGAACTTTATGCCAGTGTGGCCACAATGGCAGGAGTGAATACATTCTAGGAATTGTCGCTTGCACCCCTGCCTTTGGCTACCAGACGACTGGAACAGATTTCCTCAGGATCTCAAGTCAGGAGAAGGAAAGCGTATCTCTGAAACCTGGGGCTGGACAGAGGACAAACCTCTTTCACACAGTCCCGACAACCCATCCAATCTCAGGACAGACTGGAGCTGAGGCAGTTATGGGCGGGATTGCACCTTGACCAGAAATACTTAGTTATGCATACCTCTTACCTTCTATTTAAACCTAAACCTTGTCTCAGGGGCTCAAAGACGGACGTGGGGAGGCAGGTTCACTGGAACTGTTATTTGTTCCTTTCGAAATGACCTCTGCTTTAACTGGCATACTAAGGATGGGTGAGCAAACCTACATGGACAATAAGACCTAGGCTCTGTGACCTCAAGCTGTACTACAGAGCAGTGATAAAAACTGCCTGGTACTGGTACAGCGAAGACAGGTAGGTCAATGGAACAGAATTGAAGACCCAGAAATGAATCCACACACCTATGGTCACTTGATCTTTGACAAGGGAGCTAAAACCATCCAGTGGAAAAAAAGACAGCATTTTCAACAAACGGTGCTGGCACAACTGGCGGTTATCATGTAGAAGAATGCGAATTGATCCATTCTTATCTCCTTATACAAAGCTCAAGTCTAAGTGGATCAAAGAATTCCACATAAAAGCAGAGACACTGGATTTGTGGAAAGATATTGAAGAGAGGCCCCTTGGTCTTGCAAACTTTATATGCCTCAGTATAGGGAAACGCCAGGGCCAAGAAGTAGGAGTGGGTGGGTAGGGGAGTGGGGGAGGGTGTTTGGGATAGCATTTGAAATGTAAATGAAGAAAATACCTAATAAACAAAAAAAAAACAGAGAAAGGAAGTTTAATAAAAATAATTCATTTCACATAAAAAAAAAAGCAGACACTGAAATTTATAGAGGAGAAAGTGGGGAAAAGCCTCAAAGATATGGGCACAGGGGAAAAATTCCTAAATAGAACAGCAATGGCTTGTGCTGTAAGATCAAGAATTGACAAATGGGACCTCATAAAATTGCAAAGCTTCTGTAAGGCAAAAGACACTGTCAATAAGACAAAAAGGCCACCAACAGATTGGGAAAGGATTTTTACCAATCCTAAGTCTGATAGGGGACTAATATCCAATATATACAAAGAGCTCAAGAAGCTGGACTCCAGAAATTCAAATAACCCCATTAAAAATGGGGTACAGAGCTAAACAAAGAATTCTCAACTGAGGAATACCGAAGGGCTGAGAAGCACCTGAAAAAATGTTCAACATCCTTAATTATCAGGGAAATACAAATCAAAACAACCTTGAGATTCTACCTCACACCAGTCAGAATGTCTAAGATCAAAAATTCAGGTGACAGCTGATGCTGTCAAGGATGTGGAGAAAGAGGAACACTCCTCCATTGCTGCTGGGATTGCAAGCTTGTACAACCACGCTGGAAGTCAGTCTGGTGGTTCCTCAGAAAACTGGACATTGTTCTACCGGAAGATCCAGCAATACCTCTCCTGGGCATATACCCAGAAGATGTTCCAACTGGTAATAAGGACACATGCTCCATTATGTTCATAGCAGCCTTACTTATAATAGCGAGAAGCTGGAAAGAACCCAGATGTCCCTCAACAGAGGAATGGATACAGAAAATATGGTACATTTACACAATGGAGTTCTATTCAGCTATTAAAAACAATCAATTTATGAAATTCTTGGGCAAATGGATATATCTGGAGGACATCATCCTTAGTGAGGTAACCCAATCACAAAAGAAGTCACTTGATATGCACTCACTGATAAGTGGATATTAGCCCAGAAACTTAGAATACCCAAGATACAATTTGCAAAACACAAGAAAATCAAGAAGAAGGAAGATCAACGTGTGGATACTTTATTCCTCCTTAGGATAGGGAACAAAATACCCGTGGAAGGAGTTACAGAGACAAAGTTTGGAGCTAAGTCGAAAGGATGGACCATCCAGAGACTACCCCACCCGGGAATCCATCCCATAATCAGCCACCAAACCCAGACACTATTGCATGCTCACAGTCATCTATTGGATGGAACACAGGGCCCCCAATGGAGGAGCTGGAGAAAGTACCCAAGGAGCTGAAGGGGTCTGCAACCCTATAGGTGGAACAACAATATGAACTAACCAGTACCTCCAGAGCTTGTGTCTCTAGCTGCATAGGTAGCAGAAGATGGCCTAGTTGGCCATCATTGGGAAGAAAGGCCTCTAGGTCTTGCAAACTTTACATGCCCCAGTACAGGGGAACGCCAGGGCCAAGAATTGTGAGTGGGTGGGTAGGGGAGCAGGGCAGGGGGAGGGTATAGAGAACTTTCAGGATAGCATTTGAAATGTAAATAAAGAAAATATTAAAAAAAAAAAACAACAACAACCTAGGCTCTGTCCCTAACAACTCCAGAAGTCATATTGAAATGGTAGTGTGACTTCCCACTGTTTTGTCCCTTTGTATTCTCATTGGAGGTCAAGGGGGAGGCATTGTTGGGTTCTCTGTCTGTAAAATATCTAGTGACACCTTAAGTCACATCAGTAACTAAGCATTAATGTCCTAGAGTACCAAAGGCCAGTACTGAACTCTTTCCTTCAGAGATGACGAGAGCTTCAAGACTTCCTCTCCATGACAGTTTCCTGAGCAGAAGGCACACATCCCTTTCCTTCCACACAACTCCAGAAATAGAGAAGATGGGCTCTGCTGATGCCTGGGTATCCACAGTGAAGGCTGCTCCTGCCTCTCCTTCCTCCCTGCAAGTACAGCTGAAAGGCTGGGCCCCACACTGCTCCCAAGCCCCAAGAGCCTGCTTTCTGTTTACATTTTTCATTGTTTTATTGTTTTATGTGTATAGATGTTTTGCCTGCAGGAATGTCTACTCAACATGTACGCACAGTACCTAGAGAGGCTAGAAGAGGTCATCAGATCTCCTGAAACCAGAATGATAGATGGCTGTGAGCCACTGTGTGGGTGCTGGAAGACGGAGCCTGGGTCCTCTAGAAGAGCAGCCAGTGCTCCCAGCACAGAACCATCTCTCGAGCCCTTAGCTCTGTAAGACTGATGTCCAAGATAAGCTACGGTCACTGCTGTGAGCTGAGCCTTCCCTTCACTGAAGGAAACAGGACCAGTCTTACTGAGTGTCTACACTTTCTCAAATAGCAGAACCTAGGCACAACCAAGTCCTGTTGAAGCAGAAGAGGGGTGGATTGCTAAGATTTTTATTGGTTTTCACTTCCGTTGGTCTTATTTTTATAGTAGATATTAAATAACTTACATAAAAATATAAAATAATAAATACAATATAAAAGTAATCTTCCTTGTGTGCTGTCATTTGGGCCCTCTCTTCTCCCCTCACAGCATTTTCCGCCTCCATCTTCCTGTATCCCTCTCCACAGGAGGCACAAGGACCAGATATGCCACCAAGAAATGCTTCCACCCTAACACAGGGAGGCATTTCTAAATCATGGAATGCCAAGGGTTGTGGGCAAGTCACTCAAGTTAGGAGAGGAAGAGAAAGACCCATTCCCCACAGGCTTCCACAGAAGCACGGCCCTCCCAACACCTCAGTCAGCCTTCCTCCATCCAGAACTTGTACAGAAAGGAAGCCCATTGGGAGTACTTTGTTACAGCAGCCCCAGCAAACCAGCATAGTTACCAAGAATAGAGAACAGCGAGCTGCCGAGGGAGGAAAAGCTGGCTTGGGTAAGCCACACAACTCGTTTCACCCATCTTCAGCAGGAAGGTGATAATGGTATGTATTAGTTCACAGGGATATTGGAAGTCAATCAGAGATGGGATGGGCTTGCCATACAGTGCAAAGGAGCTGTTCCATAAAGAGACACTCAGAATGTGTTAGAGGACACACTGCTATGAGGGGGGAAGCCCCCTATAGGAAGCAAGTGACAAGGGAAGAATGAAGCCTTACAATGGGATAAATAATGGGAAAGGAGAAGACGACACAGTGGTGCAAGCACTTGTGACACAACTCAGAGGTGGAGAGGCCAGTGGGACAACTTCTCGAGCGCTCTAACCAACCTTCAGGTGTGGAATCTCAAGGCACAGACAGAACACAGCTTCAGCTTCGTGACATCAGGTGTCTGCAACGTACATCTCTAGAACATGGGATGTCTCAACAAGAAGATACAGGCTTCATTCAGGCACACATACCAGATGGGTGGATGGAAGGAAGGACAAATGGAAGAGTGGGAAGGAGAAAGCCGGGGAGAAATGGACAAACAGACAGATGGATTAGATCTCAATAGTCCAACTTTCCTTCCTTGGAACTCACTGTATAACTGAGGGTGACTGTGAATTTCAAATCCTCTTGCCTCGAACTCCCAAGTGCTAGAACTGCAGATGTGTGCCACCACATCTGGCTTCTGCAGTGTTAGGGATCAAGTCCAGGCCCTTCTGTATTCTAGGCAATCACTTTTATCAACTGAGCTACATCCCCCACATCCTATGTTTGTTTTTCTATCTAAGGCCAATCATATACATATACCGGGACTTTGAATTATTTTCTAAGAAACAAGCTAACATGGTCAATATGTCTGTAGGTGAGCCCTCCAGGGAACCTAAATGCTCAGTGACTGACACCTGTGTACTCAGCAATCACTTTCAATGGATTCTTGTAGCGACTTTCCTGCCGGTAATCAGTCATATGCCATTTCACAGTGAGGAACCAAGCCATCCCAGCTCTCAAAGTGGCTTTCAACGTGTTAGAAATGCAATTGTCCTCTTCTATCCCAGTCTTAACACTGAAGGGCTGGGCCTGTAATCTGCATTTTAGTGAGCGTCCAGGGCAGGATGCTGTGCAATGCTATTGAAAATACATTGTACAAAAGGACAACATGAAATAAGTCTATGATTTTGCTTTTCTACCTTCATTGTATGACATCATTCTTAATACACCTGTGAGGGTGTGTACTGGTTTTATCCCTCTTGTCAAAGGAAGACACGTAGACACACTTAGATGTAATCCTGTGCAAGGTCTCGCCTAGTAAGAAGCAGAGCTGGAACTGCCTCTGCAAATGTTTTTGTTTTGTTTTGTTTTTAACAAAAATATAAGGATGGATGGTGATGAAGAGGAGGAGGGAGCAAAAGAAGAAGATAAGTTCAGCCAAAAGAAGCGGGCCAAGCCTATGCAGCCAGGTGACAAACGTGTGAGAAGTCAACACCTATCTTATGTGGGGGTTTGTGGCTGCCATTCAACCCGAACTAATAGGCATGATATTGGCTCAATGTGCCTACTCAAAAGATCAAACTCAAAAGTCAGATGGGCTGGCTGGAATAATAGTCACCAAAAATAAGCATATTTTGCTTAAGAACACTATTTCTTACTTTTAGAAAGGTCTTTTTTAAAAAGCTAATTTTTTAAAAACTCTTCATATAGGAATGCATTTTGACAAAGTTCAGTCTTCACCCCTCCCAACCTCTCTCCCCTGTCCCTTTCCCTATCTTTCTCCCAACTCCTCATGTCCGTCTGTCTGTCTGTCTCTGTTTCTCACATACACAGTCTTTCTCTCTGTCTCTCTGTCTCTCTCTCTCACACACACACATACACACAGTCTCTCTCTCTCTCTCTCTCTCTCTCTCTCTCTCTCTCACACACACACACACACACACACTCCCTACTGAGTCAGTCAGAGTTGTCCAGCATGGGCAATCTACCAGAGGCCTGACAAAGGTTGGCATGCTCTCCCCTGGTAACTGCTGACTGACTACCTGTGGTTTCCCACCTAGGACTGCGCCCTGCGAGGTCCCAGGCAGGGGTACCGATGAGCTTGACCTTCTGTGGGTTTTTGGTGGACAACCTGGAAAAGTAAGACCTTTAATGTATACAGACACCCTAAGCTTGAGTCTAAATCAGTGGCCGTATTGCGGCAGACAGCAGCAAAGCCCTGATGATTTTTAAGTGGCGGCTCTTGTTGGCCTGGGGTCTCCATGAAGTCTTCCTTATGTGGGACCCATGCTCAGGGCCCACTGTCGGCAAAGTGGCACCACAGCTGAATGAAACCATCATGATGATGGGACAACCTAAAGGTCACCCTCTTTCCACACAGCACTCTTTCATGCCCAGTGGGACAGTGGCCAAGTCTGAATTCCACCATGGTCCCTGAAGCGAATCTGTGCTGTTCTATTTGCTTATGGCAAATCTACTGTGAAAAATCACCTTATATCCAACCTGACTGGGTTAGAAGGGGCTCTGGAGTCAGGGGCAGGATGAGATCACTACAGTGTCCGTTCCACTGCTTCCTGCAGTTACCCCTACATCTGGATTATTGATGGAAGAGTGGGACAGAGCAGAACGGTGAGACGGCGATTATTTTCCAGCAGTGTGACAGGCATCCCCTGGACTCCCATTTGCACTTTCCCTCTGAAAACTAAATAGTCTGACAGTAGGTAGCCAGAGGCAAGGCAGATGCTGACTATACCATCTCCACCACTGAGCTGGGATGCTCCCATGCTGGGAAGAATTCAGGGAGCCAAAGTGACAGGGCTCTGGCCCTGAAATGAAGGCACAGCCCTGGGCTGGGCTGCTCAACCTCCTCCTGTGGGGTGCGCAGCATCGTTACCTGCTGGCTAGTTCAGATGAACAAAACAGCTACTCACAGGCTCTACAAACTCAAACATCTTTCTCTCTTGCACTTCCTGCACCTTAAAGACATACTCCAGGGATACTTCGTAGAAATGTTGCCGAACCAGGTCCACTTGGCTGTCTGCCTGCAAACGACAGAATTTAACAGGAAATCAAATCATTACCTAAGGAGTTCACTATGCCAGGAAATATATATAACACAGAGGTGAAGTTTTAAAATAAATCAAACAGCATGATACTGAAGACAAATGGTAAGCTACTGAACACTATGCCATATGAGAGAGAGAGTAAATATTAGTTGAAGAACAGATACTATTTTGAGTGCAAACTCCCTAGTCATTGAAGAACACACTGCTTTTTAAGATATCATCATTGTCCACTAGATGGCAGCATCATCCCACACTGCTGCCCGTTAACCACCACCGCCCCCCCCCACCCCACCCCCCCCACCCCCCGACTTAATGGACTCAAACAGGGAAAACGGAGGCAGCTCTGTGGATGCCAAGCTGAGTTTTCTTTCCAAATTAACTACTTTTTAAAAGAATTTTCAATGGTGTTCTTTTAAATTCAAATCCAAGAAACCCAGGAGCAAGCCAGAGAATTTTTTTTCCTTCTTTTTTATGGTGCATGGAGAGCGACCTATGGTCTTAATGTTTTGTAAGCTTACACTCCTAACCCTTAGTTTTTTGAGACAAGGTCCCTTCCTATGTAGCCCAGGATGGCCTTGAACTCATAATCCTCCTCCCTTGGCCTAGCAAGTGCTGGTATTACAGGTTTCTGCCATCATGCTCAGTCAAAGAAGATTTTCTTTAAAAAGATTAACAATGCTTAAAATACAAGTATGAGGCTAAAATAGTGTTAAAACTAAAAAAGAGAATAAGGTAAGTATCAAATACTGTATTGAAACAATAAAATGTGATTATTAAGGAAACGTAACCAGCGTGTTTCAGATGCCAGTCTTGTAAGTCACTGATACGAGGCAGGAGATCAAGATTGCCCTAGATGGGTGACAGTGCAGCCTTGAGTCCAAGGGCAAGAAAAGAGTAAGACAGATCCCAGCCTGAAAGGGAGAGGCACACTCAGAAACAGGCACAGCCACTCGGGAGACAGGGGGCAGCACTGAGCTCCTCTGCCACTGGCAGGTTAGAGAGCACAGAAGAGGGTGGGGCAAGGAGGGCGTGGCCCCGGAGGAGGCTTGGGCTAACTTCTCAGATCTCCAATCCAGGTACTGGCTCACAAATGACAATCAGCATGTACCCCAAGACCGTGCATAGCTGATACCATGCAGGAGCTCTGTGCTCCCTTACCTCCTGTAGCTGGGATTCCTTCTTTTTGGAAGACAAATTCAAATGTTTTTCTAAGGTGCCGCAATACTTCTCTGTCTCTTTGTCATACTTCTTTTTGGCTTCCTGGAGATGGGGGAGAAGGGGAGGAGAAAGAATAAGAGGTTACTGGAGTGAGGTGGCTGGATCCCTCGGGACCTCTGTGTGCTCCCTCTACCCACAGTGATGAGTGCTCCTCAGATGGACACCGAGGCAGGCAACTCCCAGACCAAAAGCAGAAGCATCCTTGCTGCCCACTGATGGGGCCTGTGATGACAACAGTGGGGGACGGACACCCAGGGAATGTAACCGGGTGGGCATAGGGCAGACTGGAGAGCAGGGACAGCATGGGACAAACCTGTTGTGGCTCACATAACCATGAGTCAAGGAAATGGGACATGGAAACTCTCTCCTTCTGTTGAGAAGTTTCTATTGGCTTAAATTATTGTCTAAAGATGAAAAATAATTTAATATACATGTCAACGTGTGTTCTCCCACCAAGCTCTTGAGTCACCAAGGTTCTATTTTTACTCCCTATTTTATAGGTAAGGAAACTCAGAAGGAAGCCAATTTACAAAATGTCCCAGAGAATGACAGAGCTGACGTCAAGCACTATCTACCCACGCTCTGCCCACTTGAGACACAGTCACAGGCTGACTCCTTGCTCTCCACACTTCAGTGGGCAGGGCAAGCTAGAGGATAAGAAGCCACTCTGGTCCTGCACCAGTGCTCAGTTATCCTAACTCAGTGTCAGTCCTGCGTTTGACTCATCTGGGGCCCCAGGGAGATATGTTTTGTGCAACTCTAAAGCCTGTAAGAAAAAGGTGTTTCTAGCCAAATAAAGAAGCCATCTCTCTATCCATCTAACAAATTCATGATGAGCGGTCACTCCGTCCTAGGCTCTGCTTTGGTCAGTGACTTCTCTCCCATGATGGGAGCATTCTAGTAGGAAGAGAAACACAGCTACCAGGAAACAAGTCAGCAATAGGTCAGACACTGGGGGGGGGGGTGATAAAGGGTAAGGCCTCAGTGGGAAGAGGAGATGTAACCTGAGAGGAGGCAGGGGGTTGGCTTCCAGGAAAGAAGGCCACAAACAGTGCTAATGCCCTAGAGTAGAACACTCTGAGCCAAGCAGTTCTCCCAAGCGCCCTTATTTACCTGGTCAACAGCAAGATCCTAAGCATCCCAGAGAGCAGAAAATGGTCACATACCCACTTAGCAGGCATGAATCCATTTCTATAGATCTGAGGTTGGTTTAAGAGCCTACTCATACGCAAACCATGAAGCGAGCAAATACGAATGAAGAGAAGACTTATAGAAACACTTCCCCTCCAAGTCTGAGAAAGGTCCCAGCAAGCAACACTTGTCCCTTAACCCACAAGCCTGGGGCTGGATTCCAATTCCACTCAATGCTCATATCACACATATCCACTCTCACCAGCCCAGTAGCCAGCAACCCCACAGAGCATCCTAGGGCCAGGCAGTGTCACTGGCCAGAGCTTAGAAAAGGCCAGGAGACTCGAGCCACTGGCATTCTGTAACTTTCAGGGGACTGGAGCCTCCACGGTCCATGGTCAATGGAGAGCCATAATTAGAGAAGACAGCAGAGAGACAGGAGGAAAGAAAAAGCAGTCGTCCCCATATATGAGACAGTGGACTTGCAGGGAAAGTCCTAAAACATAGTATGCCAGCAGCCTGTCTCACTGCTATCACACACAACACTCGATGAGAGCAAGCCCAGAAAGAACAGCTTTATTCTGGCTAACTTCCGGTGCAGCAAGTACATAAGCTGTGGTGCTAGGGGTCTGAGGCAGTTGGTCACGCTGCACCCAGGGTCAGTGATGCAGAGGGAGCGAGTGCTGGAGCTCAGCTAGCTTTCTCTCTTCTTTCTTGAGGAAATATTATTTTTATTATGTGCACTTCTGTGCGTCTGTCTAGGGCTACCTGCATATAAGCGCAGGTGCCTTTGGAAGCTAGGAGATAGAAATTGAATGCCCTAAAATCAGAGCTGCAGGTTAAGAGCCGTCTGATGTGGATGCTGGAAACTGAACTTAGGCCCTCTGGAAGGATGATACGTGTCTCCCTTAACTACTAAGACAGAGCTCCAGCCCTTGTACTTTTCAATATTTATTTTATTTTTTACTTTGTATGTATACATCTATGAACATGCACCTGAGTTCCAGGTGCCCAAAGAGACCAGAATAGGGAGTAGGATCCGTAACGTTTAATTTTTTCTTAAACCTATTTTTAATGATGGCTCTTAAATGCTTTAACCTCCCTTGTAGCCCACCACCCACCAGAGGTAGTGAAAAAGAAAGCGCACAGGACACGGGGAAGGGAGCCTGTTTAGAAATGGTTCTTTGGAGCAACTCCTGTCTGTGTTGTCAGGAACTGGCAGTTCCATTCACACATCAGCAGCAGCGGCAGCTCAATCCACTCGCAAACACAGATCCTCCAGCAGTCCAGTCTCTCGTAGAGTCAGGATAGCAAACATGGATCAGCAGGAGTGGCACTCTCTACCTAGCAGAGACAGCCTAGGCACCCGTCAGCAGGAGGGACCAGGAGGAACAGGAGGCACTCTTGGCTGTGCCTCTCTCAGGGAAGCAAAAATCAGCAGAGACTAAAGACCCACAAGCATTACACAGCCAGCTGTACCAGCAAGCCTAGCTCAGCCTCCGTCACTGTCCATCAAGTCCTTCTTATATGCCTTCTAAACATCACATGTTCTCCACGGGTCTTGCCCCAGCACGGGTTTTCTTTCAGCATGGGCATCTATCTCAAGCAACATCACTCTGCCAATCAGCCGGAGTCTGAGGAGGCATGAAACCGCAGCACACCACCAGAAGTTTCTTGGTGCATTTCTCTCTATGGAGTCCCTGCAAATGCAGCTCAACTATGCAATGTGAGGTGGACCAATACATTTCTGTTGTTAGCAAAGAACCCTTCATCGCATGGCCTTTCTCATGCTTGCATTGGCAGAACATCCTCTCTCCTGTAACTGCTTCAGGGAAACACTCCTTCACAAGTCTGCCTTCGTCTTGCACCTGGGCCCACCTCAGCTAAATGTTCTTCCACATGTTTGTCCCAGCAAAATACCACCCAACTACTTTCCAAAGAACACGTTAAGTTTCCCTTCAAGGATCCCCTGCAGCTGAAGTTACAGATGGTAAGCTGGCCAACGTGGGTACCAGGAACCAAACCTTGGTACTCTATGAGAGCAGTACAGCCTAAACCATCTATCCAGACCCTAGCTTTCTCATTTTTCTGTAGCCCAGGTTCCTAGCCCAGGAGATACTGCTGCCTACATATAGGTGGTCCCAGAGGACCACCTCTTTGGAAGTTTTAGACCCTGTCAGGTTAGCAGTCAATATTAACCGTCACATTAAGGTAATAGTCCCCAGGTGGGTGCATTATTTAGGCACTTAGGACTTAAGGAAGTCTCTACCTTCTAGAGAGTGACACCACTGAGGGACAGATACAGAACAGGATCTGGATCCTGGAATATAATTTCTACTCTAGCATGGCAAATTCTAAGCATCTCTTTCTAGGGTTCTTCTCTCTACAAACACAGTGTGACTAGACAAGACCATCACTCAAGTTTTATCTTCCAGATCACAACTCTGCAATAAAATAAGAACATTCTGTCTGCACAGAGTCGCTTGGATTAAGTGAAGTCAACTACATCCACGGCACGGTGATGATGGCGAGGAGATGATTACTGAGGTGCCAATAGCAATGGTGTCGTGATAATGGAGGTCACAGAGGCCACTTATAGTACTGGTGGTGATACCAGTGGTGTTGCTGCTGGTAGTAACTGTCATAATAATGGTGGTGGCACTTGTTATGATGGTGGTAGTAGTGGTAGTCATGATTGGTGGAGGTGATAATGGTTGAACTGGCAAATTTTAGGTCAACTTGATATAAGCTAGAGCCATTTGTGAAGAAAGAAGAAAGAACCTCTACTGAGAAGATGCCACCACCATATTGACCTACATTACAGTTCCTTGACTGATGTGGGTGGTGGGGCCGCTCCTGGGCTGGGGTCCTAGGTGCTACAAGAAAGCAAGGCCGAGCAAGCCAGGAGGAACAAGGCCGTAAGCAGTGCGCTTCTGTGGCTTTTTCTTCAGTTCCTGCCTCCAGGTTCCTGCCTTGCGTTCCTTCCCTGACTTCCTTTGGTGATACCCTTTCTTCTTCAAGTTGCTTTTGATCATGGTCCCAGCCACTGAAATGCTAACTGAGACAACGGTGGTAATGGTGATAATGCTAGTGGTAGTGGGTGCTGCTGCTGCTGCTGCTGCTGCTATTCTCACCAGAGATGGTAACCGCAACGTCGATATTGGTGGTTGGCAATGGTAGTACTGATGATGGTAAGGTCCTTGTCATCCACAACCACTTCCCTTTCATCAAATGCAACATTTGACTTGCACATATCAACGTGATGAAAGAAACCCTCCTTGACCACATACCACAACTTGGAACTGGCTTTGTGTCAAATGCCTTTCTCTTTTGTAGGAACAACCATATCTGCTTGTTACCCACCAACCCTAACTCTCACATATATTATTTTGTGTTGGTTTTATTTTTAAAAGTGTGCATGGGGGCAGGGTTTACAGGCCATCAGATACCCTGGAGCTGGAATTACCGGCAGTTATGAGCAAACCAATGGGTCCTCTGGGAAAGAAAAGGCACTAGTCCACTGAACCACCTCTTCAGCTTTTCTCGTCTACTCTCAGTGTATAGGTCGCGCCATAACCACAAGTGAATGGCTGAATGGCGAACACTGTCCTTCAGTTCAAATAGCCATGAATACATAATACTTTAAGTACCTTATATGAATTCAATCATTTATTCTTTTTTTTTTTTTTGGTTAAGAACTCCACAGGGTAAGGTTTTATGATCTCTCTTTTAAGATGAGGAAATAGGGATGTGGGGGTTTAGAAACCTCACCAAGTTCACAGGCAAGTTGAAGAAGTGAAATTTAGAAGACACAGCCTAGTTCTAGGTCAACTCTTAACAAAGCACAGCATTACAACTCTACCTCATGTGCAGAAAAAGCCAACCTGCTCTATCTAGAAACATAAACTTAGGGTCACAATTATGTCAAGATCTGGGGTCACACTTTATTCCTGAACAACCTCTAGCACAAGTAGTTCTAAGGCCTTGTTATGGTTAGTGCTAACTGTGGACTTGACAAAAATCTAGAATCACCTAGAAGACAGGCTTCAACATACCTATGGGGGGATTATCTTGATTACGTGAACTGATCAGGGAAGACCCTTCCACTGTGGGAGTCTCCCGTCAGAGTAGGACCCAGCACAGTCCTGGGAGGTCTGAGGGGAAGAAGCAGGGTACACTGCTCTCTGTGTCTTGGCTGTGAATGTGACCTGCCCAGTTTTCTCAAGCACGTACCCATGTGACTCATGATGCACTGTATCCTGGAACTGTGAGCTGAAAAGAACCCTTTCTCCCTTTAGCTCCTTTGTCAGGGTATTTGATCACAACAACAACAAAAAAAAAAGAAAGAAAGGAAGACAAATTCCCCTTCTTGGGAGCTTTCACAAGGACCCCTGTACAACAGGTTGTTATAGCAACAAAAGCTGCAGCAGAGAACAGGCAGTGAGTAAAGTAATTTTAGCATCAAACAGGTGGAGGTCCGGAACAAGCCACTGACTGAAACAGGCAAAGAGCCCTAGTGGCTCCTTGGGTGTCTCTGAGGCTGCTTCCTGGGTTATCTTTAAGCTTTGTTTGTTTTCTCTTAAATTTACATGAATCTGTGATGTAAATGTATGGGTCCAGGGAAAATACTGGAAAAGAAAATAAGAAATAACAAAGGAAGAGGGATGAGAAACACCCCAAATATCAAAGTTAATAATCAATGATTTGTGACTAGGAGACTCAGTATGCCTTGGGGGAACCTTAGAGTAGTGACACACATCCCATCTGTTGGCAAAGGTGCATGTTCTTGACATAGGATCACTGTGACATTAACCCCAGAGGGAAATGTGCTTCTCCTCCCTGGTAACTGTGGTAACTCTGCAAACATTACAAAGAAGGGCCAGAGTGTGTGGGGTCTGTGCTCAGAAGCAGCTAAAGATGACAGTCTGTACTATCAACAGACACATATACCACCCCTGTAAATACTCACTCACCCCACCCCTCTGCCACAGCTCCTTAGAAACTTCTGCCATGTGCGTCTGGACACTAAAACACAGGCCCAGGCCACTCAAGAGACAGTTGCTCCCTGGACCACTGAGAGAGTCCACTGGCCATACATTCTCAAAAAGCACAGAGAGATTCAGTCTTGAACAAGCTTAGCAGAAGACTAAGTACCATTAAGTGTTCTTTCATCTCTCAAACAAAGCCAATGTGTGCTTCTTCCTTTCTTTCCTAAATGTACACTTATATTGATACAAATCTGTTGTAAGCCAGGAGAAAAATCCTTTCTTGGTCTTTCCTTCATATCCCTTGAAAGCCTTGACTAAATAACATCCCTTTCAGTAATCATGCCTATTTCTAGAAAGCAGCTGGAAGGCAGAGGGGGATACAGGGAGAGGAAGAGCCAAGCTCTTAATGAGTTCTCCAGGTTAGTTTTCGAAGTAAAACCTACGGTGTGTGGTGAGGCCTCGACCCCACTGCAGATGGTACAAGGGGCTGTGCTTGAATTCATTCATAACTCTAGAATATAGGAAAATATGAGACAGTCTTTTGCTGCTGTTAATTACAATAAAAAAAAAAATCTCCCCTGCAGGTGGCCTCATAATACTCTGCTGAATGTCAGCCAGCTAGTTTAGTTGGTAACTTAAGGAGAGGAACAGGCTTCCCTCTGCCCTCTTCTAGTAACAGTACAAGAATTGGTTTTCTCCAACAGTGTCTTACTGGGAAACAAACCCCACTTAAGAGGAGGCCCCATGCCTAGCACTAGATGGCCAACACAAAAGAAGCTCCATCCTACTTTTGGAGGATTTTTTTTTTTGATTGGTTGGTTTTGTTTTATTTTGGATTTTTGTCTCATAGTGATTTGTCTGGACATTTTTTCAACCTTAAAGGTTGTTTATGTAATTTGGTTTCTGCTTTTGAGTTTTTATGGGCTTTCTGAGTGTGCAAGTGTGTGTGTGTGTGACCTGCCTGTGTTTCACGTGCATTTTCTTTGGCCGTTTGTTTGTTTGTTTTTGTTTGTTTGTTTTGTCCTATTCTGGTTTGTTTGTTTTGGGGTTTAAGGAGGTTGTTTTACCTTTTAATTGCCTGTTTGTTTTTTAGTGAGAGAGAGAGAGTAAGAACGAGTATAGATTTGGGTGGATGGGGATGTGGGAGGAATCCAGGAAGAATTAGTGAAAGAAAACCCATGATCAGAATATGATGATAAAAAAGTATTTTCAATAAAAATTAAAATTACAAAGAAAGAAACATTTGGCTATTTGGTGTCTGTGTCTCTAGGTTTGTGGTAACAAATGGTGACCTCTGAGCTAAAGCAGGCCTACAGTCATGAGCCCCACCTAGACTAAGGATATGTATTCTCTTAAAATATCTGCCCACTGGGAATCTCCCAAAAGACTCTGGTTTTCTTTTTTGTTGTTGTTGGGGTTTTTGTTGTTGTTGTTGTTGTTTTTCAGTTTCTCTTGAAGAATTGAAAAGGAGCAGAGATATGCTCATTTCTATACATAACAAGAAATGAGCTGAGGGCTGGCAAGATAGTTCAACTGTTCAAAGCCACTGGCCACTAACCTTGATAGCTTGAATTTGTTTTCCAGCTCTCATATGGTGACAGTTGTTCTCAGACTTCTACATGAGCACTATGCCATGTCTGCATGCATGCATGCACAAACACACATACAATTAAATAAATGTGCTTTGCTTAATGAGGCGTACGAGGAGTCCCTGTGTCCCCAAAGCCCTGTTCATAACTCTGCTTAAATGCAACTTTGATCCTCCTCCATACTCATAGTTACACAAAAGTGAGTAGGCTGACTAGTCAGTCAACAGTCCCGGCATACAGCCACCAAGCACAGAGGTGATACCGGTACCTTATGTGGTTTGTGAACTAGCACCAATTAATCAGGTAACAGACACTAGCATGGTGGTTGATGGTGGCCACAGACAGCTGCACCTCAACCACTTGCAAAGTGCAGAGGAACCGGGCTCTCTTGTCTTCGGAGGATGTGCTGCCCTTAGATTTCCTAAGGGGAACACTGCCTTTTTCAGGCATGAACAAAGTTTACAAAATCCTCACCCTGGCGGCCCCGATCTGCTCCTTTCGAAACTTCTCCAAGGGTGTGATGAGCACCTCGCTGGCATTCTCGATCTGACAAGGAAAAGCAGAGGGCAAGGGGCAGAGGCAAGTTCAGTAATGACTTACAGCAGCTCTTTCACCAATGCCCCCACACCTCCCCATGCTTCACTCTCTAATAGAGAATCCGTGTGGAAGCTCCAGATGCAACCATCTTCTTGTGAAACGTTTACTATTGTTGAAAACACTCACTGTGGAGCCCAGCACAATCATCTCAACCCAGAATTCCAAGGTTTCAAAGAAGTGAATCAAGATGGTAGGCAAAGCATTTACTAGTTGGAGGGACCTGGTAACAGAGGCAGTCTAAGTTTCCAGTTTCAAGTGATCTAAGTTCACCATTCACCCAAGCTTCAGGCATAGTATATGAGTAGTGAGTCCCTGTTGAAAACGAAACACCTTTGGACATCTCCTATGGAAAGGACCCTTCAAGCATCATGAGTTGCCTAGGGAATTAACTGGGGCCTGAGACCTCTGCCTCCTGACCGCTGGCTGCCTCCCAATTGCATTTTACAGTGCTCAGCCATTGGTTCCCACACTCTGACTCACTGCCACGCCAATGGACCTCAAACGTACCAAATCTGGCTACCTCAGGACCTTTGCCTCCATCTCTTCCTGCTGATGTTTTTGTACAGATTGTAATCAAGGTTTCAGCTTAAAGGTCGCTTCTCTGTAGAGGCCTTCCCTGACCTCCAAAACCGCAATTCAGAGATGCTCTCTCTAAACCCAACCCTTCAGAACACATACACGAGGTAGTTTTCTGGCTCAGTACTATCTACCGACACATGTACATCGCCCTGTAAACACTCACTCATTCCCCAGTGTTCCCAACGTGTTGAAGAAATCAGAAACAAAGGAGCACTCAAACACTTTCTGAATGACCTAGAGAGTGAATGAATGACTTCTTGACAAGCTGCCAAGTGTGTGACCATGAACACAACGTTGAAATTCTCTGGGCTCTAATTTCCTAATCCAAAGGATGAGGGGGCTAAACTGTACTGGCTCTAAGATTCTACAGTCTTCTCTAAAGAGGCACAATATTTTACAATCTTTACTCATTGCTCACATGCCTCTCAACTAATTATTTCAGGAATCTCGCTTCAACAAAGCATTATTTTCTCTAAATCATATGCATGCCCTTCACAAACGCAACACAGTAAATGCCAGAGGCTCTTGACAGACACAGTGAAGAACGGACCGGACAGTGGGAGGGACAGAAAAGGGCCAGTTTCCCTATTTATCCCCAACTGCCTGTTTCTTAATTTTGAAAGCACTTCCCTAGGCAGAGCGCACATCAGCGCTGCAGTGTGGCAACAGAATTGAACTTCTCTGGTTTTTATTGCTAGCTGGGACTGTTTAATGCTTTTATGGAAGTCTTTCCTACAAACCGTTTGCAAGTTTCTGAAGCTCGAAAAGGTGTGCTGAGCCCATGGGTGAGTGGTTTCCCACTTCAGCTGCACGTGAGAATCCCTGAGAGATCATTTACACATCTCAGGAGCCAGGCCAGCTTTAGACCAACAACACAACCTCTGGTCCTGGTCCCAGACCTCAGTGTTAGTGAAGTACCTCCCCACCCCCAGGTTATTTCAGCAGGCACCCATGCTGAGCTTCTAGTCCTAAGGAGACTCAGAATATGCCAGCGCTCAGTTGCTCATGTGGGAAGCAAGGCAAGTCCTCATCTGGGACTATAAGCACTATCTTGTCTGGTCTCAACAAGACCTGTGTTCTCACTAAAGACAGTAAGGAGTAATGGGACTGATGGTGGAGCACAGAGAGAGCCATTCTCTGCCCACAAGGAACTCATGCTTACTAGCCACGCAGTGCCCCTAGTAATTGTCCAGGAATGGGGTAAGTGCAGAATGTGAGGAACGATAACACAATGGACGGCCAAATATCTCACAGAACCATGGCTCCCCGAAAGGGTGGAGTTTGCTGGGCTTAGCTGATGGTAAAGCTCTCCCAGGGTGGGAAGAGGCTTGTGATGCAGACAGCGCAGAGTAATGATAAATTTGCAGAGGTATAATCCAAGCACTGTTCTCCTATTACAAGCCACAGCAATTTGCTTACTATACCCTGGCCCCAAATATTGGCAGGGCCAAGAATCAGACTCAGCAGATCCGTTTCCCTTTCTTCGGCATTTGCACGTGCACACTCAAGTCTTCACCCCCATCTACCCACCACCACCCCTGCCCCTGCCCCTGCCCCTGCCCCTGCCCCTGCCCCTGCCCCTGCCCCTGCCCCTGCCCCTGCCCCTGCCCCTGCCCCTGCCCCTGCCCCTGCCCCTGCCCCTGCCCCTGCCCCTGCCCCTGCCCCTGCCCCTGCCCCTGCCCCTGCCCCTGCCCCTGCCCCTGCCCCTGCCCCTGCCCCTGCCCCTGCCCCTGCCCCTGCCCCTGCCCCTGCCCCTGCCCCTGCCCCTGCCCCTGCCCCTGCCCCTGCCCCTGCCCCTGCCCCTGCCCCTGCCCCTGCCCCTGCCCCTGCCCCTGCCCCTGCCCCTGCCCCTGCCCCTGCCCCTGCCCCTGCCCCTGCCCCTGCCCCTGCCCCTGCCCCTGCCCCTGCCCCTGCCCCTGCCCCTGCCCCTGCCCCTGCCCCTGCCCCTGCCCCTGCCCCTGCCCCTGCCCCTGCCCCTGCCCCTGCCAGACCAATCTGAGTTCAAGCAAACCACAGGAAGCAGTCACAAAAGGGAGGGTCTCTGCTGGCCTTAAAGAAATTCCTCCATCTTTTGGTATAATGTGTGAATATCCCCAGGTCTATAGTGAGTTTTTAGGACAATGATACTCATCCGAAGTTATGCACTAGTAATTCTTTAACAGTCACAGAGAGCTTCAAATTCTGCAAAGGTTCACAGCCTGCAAGTTCATAGAGGCAGAGTCTTCTGACAGCAAATTCCTTTTCTCTCAGTGTACCCAGACTGTCCGGGAGCGAGAGCAGCCCAGCGGTCAGCCCAGGACACTCACCATTCGACTCCGCTCGTCTTCAAGATTCCGGAGAACAGCGGCAAATTCTTGCAAAGATCTCGCTGGAAAAAGAAAGAAGCCATTAGGTGAAGTAGCATGATGGGTGTGCAAGAGCAACTTAGGGATTTCAATCATGATGGGTGTGTAAGAGCAACTTAGGGATTTCAATCGTGATGGGTGTGTAAGAGCAACTTAGGGATTGGATTTCAATCATGATGGGTGTGTAAGAGCAACTTAATGATTTCAGTCATAATGCGTGTGTAAGAGCAACTTAATGATTTCAATCATGATGGGTGTGTAAGAGCAACTTACAGACTTCAATCATGATGACTGCATAAGAGCAACTTACGGATTTCAATCCCTTTATACAGAGACACCCAACGTCAACTGCTGTCCTCAGACTCCCTCATCTTTAATCATTAACCACTAAAGGCAGGATGACCCAGAAATGTGGGTTAATTGTACCTGGAACACCAGCCAGAAGGATTTCTCCAAGGAAAAGCCCCGCCCCTTCCTGAGAGTTCCCAGGACCAAGGAGGTGCTGGCAGGCTCCCAGCCCTGAGGCTGGAAAGGGCAGAGCTCCACTAAGGAGTTGAAAGATTTCCTGTTCAGGATTTAACCTTCAATCTTTTGCATCAGAATCCAACCTTTTGTTGGGGGGGGTGGGGGGAACATGACAACTAAACAAATAGTTCTGTGTGCAACAGAAGCCACATCTCTGGCATCTCCTTTGGTTCCTTCACCTTGAGTTCTGAAGCCACTCATTGATAGGATGCAGCCTGCAGCACAGCAGTCAAACACAGACGGTCTGTGCCAGAATCCTTCTTTCATGAAGGCAACAGGCACTCAGTGACAGAGCCCAAATCATCAGGATACTTGGGCAACGCTGACTTACAACAAGGATACATTTGCACTGCACTCAGCTACTCCCCAGCTGCCTTTGCTCAGACCCAAATCCTGCTGTTCTGCTTGGCAACAGACTCAAAAACAAAATCTAATGGGCTAATGAACAACCTTAGGTTTCTCAATTTTCAGTTCTTTGGTACTAGAAATTGAACCCAGAGCCTACACTAACCCCATGCTCTACCCTTGGGCTAAAATCCCAGCCCTATTTTCTTCTTAATTCTTCTTCCCTTTATGGCATCAATTAAGAAGCCCAATGTAAGGGAAAAGAATAGACAATGAGACCTAGAAAAGTGGTGAGTCTTGACCATGCCAACACTGTGCAGAACTGCCTCCGGAAGAAAGCAAGGGACAGGGGAGAGGGGAGCAGGGCAGCATGGTGACGCACAGAAGCTCACCTCAGCCTCGGTGGCGACACAGGGAGCTAGCCACTTAGCACTGCTTCTACTCAGCAGGTAGTGACAGTTACATGGCTCCAGCCTCCTGTTACCAGGCCAGAATGGAAAGCCACTAGATCAAAATTGTGAAAATTGAAAAGCTAAAGATACAACAAAAAACAAAAGAACTTGAGATAAGTTCACTGACATGCTAGTTAGATTTAAAGTTGTAAAAAGTCAGCTAAAACATCGTGCCAGTCTTATCTCAGTCCATTAGCTTACATTGTATAACCTTGATCCACTCTCCACCACTGCGTTCACTCTTGCCCCAGGCCCTTAGTGCCATGGTTGGATTAAGGCGTTGTGGGATGTCACAGAACCAGCCAGAAGAACCCTGATGGAAGGTGGATGAGAGCATCTCATATAAACTCTAGCTTCCTCCTGCCCCTGGACAATGAGGGAGGCCAGTGCAGGGAGAAGCCCATCCCGTTCCGCACATCTGTGCTCTTCATGATCTGCAGAATTTCTGCACTTACCAATCTTATGGGCTTCCTAGCCCAGGAAAAGGCTTGCTGGAGTGAATGGCAAATGTTCTCATCTTCAGTAAGGTTGTGACTTACCTATACACATCTCATCATCTGTTTCCGCATCTCCTATACACTGAAATTTAAATTCATTTAAGGAATCTGCAAACTTCCGCTTTGCCGAAGACAGATCTAATAAGAAAAAAAATAAAAAAAGAGGAAAACACAAATTACTGACATTAAATTGGCCTTCCTACTCATTGCCCTTTCTAGAATCTTCTGTGTATACTTAGCAAGGTTTGTTCCTTAGACCATTTCACAGGACAAATGTTAACTCAAAATAGTAAATGCCTGTTTACAGGACAGTACTTTATACAAATAGTTAATGTGCTATGTATAAAGTATTAACTTGCTCTAGAAGTTAACATTTTTATTGCAGTTGCTTTAACAATTCAAATCTTATGGGATGGAGATACAGTCCAGTCATCAAGTGCGAGCCTAGCATGCACAAGGCTGTAGGTTTGATTCCCTACACCACAATGTATGTATGTATGTATGCATGTATGTATGTATGCATTCACGCATGTATGTTTTAATCCTATGTATGCTTTCTATAACCACACACTGAGACATATCATCTCCAATTGGCACCTGGGAATATTAACACTTCAGGAGACCAGGGAGGAAGCCTGGCTCAGAAGCAACATTAGCAGCAGCAGCATTCCCTGTAGCCTATAGGTCCATGCCGCCAAACCCTCCATGTGGTCAGCACAGCTGTCCCCAAGTGTGACTCTGGAACCCATCCTGTAGATCCAAGAGAACTCAGGAAGAGCCTGTGCTGCGCTGTCTCAAAGTATACACGTGCCTGCCTTCCTCCTCCAACTAAAGACAGACAGGCCCATGTTCTCTGACCCTCCCAGACCCATTCTCATTAGACCACAGCTTGACAAATTTCCAGTCAGTTTCCATAGCCACCGGGAGAACAAAGCCCTACCAATGTTTTCTATTGGGATTTTCCTAAGAAGCCAACCCCACACATGGTCTCTATAATGAAGACTCTCTGGGGCCCTTGTCAAATTTAAAAACTAAACTTTCCTTTAAGACAGTAATAAAAGCTAACGATCCTTCCTGAGCCCTCGGCTTCTGTTCAGGGCAGAAAATCACCAAGGTACATTTAAGTGGCCTGACAGACAAGACTGCTTAACTTAATTCCACATGCAGCCTTCCTGCAGATTAGGTTAATCATCCAAATTACCATCTATCCAGGCTTCCCACATTGAAGGGGAAATGGCATTAAGTTCAAACTCCCAGTGGAGGGGAAGAGGAGGCAGCACAAGTGGTAACGAGGCCTGGATCTAATAAGACCGGAGGGTCTGGCTCTCTGGATCAACGTGACTTGCTAAGCAGAAGCATCCCTTCCCTCAGTTGAAGGTCATTTAAGTTGTTTCCATTCCCTAGCTATTATGGAACAGATCAGCAATGAGCTCGGTTGAGAAAGTATCTGTGGAGTATATATAGGATGCCAGGGCCTTTGGGCATATGCCCAAGGACTGGGATAGCTGGGTCATACAGTAGCTTTTTTATTCAGAGACGGACACACCCCATGCACACACACACACACACACCCCATACACACACACACACACACACACACACACACACACACACACATGGCTTCCTCCTCCAACTACAGACAGACAAGGCCCAAGTTCTCCAACCCTCCCAGACCCAGACTCCCACACATGTGTGTGTGTGTATATATCTATATATATCTATATCTATATATGTATAAAATTAAAGAAAAGGTGGTCATAAATTTGAGAGAAAACAAGGAGGGGCACATGGGAGAGAATGGAAGGAGAGCAAAGAGGGAAAGGGAAATTGAAATAATTACATTGTAATTTTGAAACAACTGTTTTTCTTAAAGTATCCTAGTCCCTCAGCCCTCCCCTCTTTTGCTCCCCCTTTCTCCCTTAAGGTTAAGACTGGCGGCTCCCATCGTTTGACTGGCTTGTCTCTTCTGCTATGTGCAGTGCTATCGGCCTGGCGTATGCTAAACAAATGACGAAGGGGCATGATATACAAACCCAGCCCCTAGGGTCCCTTCCAAGCCAGAGCTGTTAGTAAAGGGTCACGGGGCTCAGGGGGTGCTGATGTTCTCAGTCTGGGGCTTGTGCTACTGAAGAGATCCTGGACCATCTTTCCACAGCTCAGATGACATGGGTCCTAGGCAAAGCACCGTGTTCTACTCCACAATAGGAGGCACTTAGGGTGGAAAGGAACACAGGATCAGTTTCAAATCACTCCCTGGTACAGACACTTTGATGGAAGACTCCTTCATAAAGGGTCCAAACATGACAGCAGCTAGGAACCAGGCTTCTCTCAGAACCGGCCTCTTGGACAGAGGGTCTCCTTCAGAACACAGTTCACTCCTGGCAAGCCTCAAAGTCAGAACACTACGGGGAGGAAGGAAACTCAAGACTCTGGAGAGACAAGAGAGGAAACACAAAGGAAGTTATTTCAAAGTGGAAGAGAAAGACCCCAAGAGCCCCAAAGCACAGCATAACAATTGTGAGTGTGGCTGCACACAGTCATAGTTTAGTCCAAACGGGCCCTCGACCAGGACTCACGAAATAAGGCCTGAGCAGAGAGTGTGTGAGTGAGATTTCTTCACTTTCTGCATGGCACTCCTCTGCCTCCTCAGCGGGACAAGAAAGAGTTATGCTGACAATCACCCCAACAAAGTAGAGACTGAAACACAGCCTGGGCTTGGAAAGCTTCCAGGGTGCACCTGAAAGGCTATGCTGCCAGCAGCTGACATCAAGGATGAGGGATCAGCTTGTGCCAAACAACGGGGCCTCTGTGGGCCTTCTGAAGGCGTGCTGCCTTGCCAGGTTACAGGCACAGGGTAACCTGATTTCACTGTCTGGTGGCCCTCAGCAGATGAGAGGCTTAGATCTGGGCCTGGTGGAAGATGAGGTAATGAGATGCACTGAAGTCAATACAGGGCTCTAGGCCAGAGCGGAGAGCTGAACGCCATGCGAATTCCAGAGCCTGGAACCTGGAAAGGAGCTACCTTGGACCTAGTAGAGACACCTGCTGTTTGGCTTGCTTGGAATCTGTGCCTGGCCTGAAGCGCAGCACCTTTAGTTTACTCTAGGGAAGTACCCTTCTCTGCTTGCATGCTTTGAGATGCATGGTACAGAATGATCAGTCCTAAACTCTTGCTTCTACTCCAACCAGCTCTGGATCCTGGGTTCAAATCCAGATTACCTATGTTAACTGATCCCAGATAAGACATAAAATGTCAGTCATTGGACAGAGCCTGGGGGTGTCCCACAGGTGAGGGAGACCTACTATACAAGCATTTTTGCATACTTGTGACTCATCAGATCCTCTGGACTGAGGTCCCTGCAGTGTGTGGGGACTCTACACTGCTCAGTCCCTTGATTCAGCCCCTCTGTGGCATTTAGAACAATGCTGAAAATAGAAAGTAAGAATACTCAAAGTCACTGCTTCTTAGTAGCTATCCTGGTGTCAATCATCACTCTGGGTACACAGCTCTCTAAAGGTAGATTGCTGGAGTCCATGTAAACAGGACTCAAGCATGCGCAGTCCAGTAAGAAGGGCTAAAGGGCTGGGGCTGGGGCTGGGGCTGGGGCTGGGGCTGGGGCTGGGGCTGGGGCTGGGGCTGGGGCTGGGGCTGGGGCTGGGGCTGGGGCTGGGTGCTCAGTCCCTGCTCATATAACCTTGCTGGTTGATGTTCGGGCAGCACAAGACGCAGCATGGAGCCAGAGTCGGTAACGTTTACTTTGCATACGCTGGTAATGCTCACTTTGCACAACTGCTGTTCCAGGAGGGCAGGATGCTGGCAGGGCAGCTCAAAATGAGTACTGCCTACATCCAAGAAATACAAGACCTTCAAGGAGATGAGGAAAATAAGGACAGGAAAGCAGCTTCAAGCCTGGACGTCTGAGAAACTGCTCCTAAAACCTTCTACTCACTGAGGCCAGAGGACGGTGCCCTTCTCTTCGGAGGGTGCCAAGCTGTGCCTTAGCAAATACTCCTGTGCAAAGCAATCAAGAGGCTTGAATACAAGCACGGTGCTGCCTTAGCACAGAAGCTGTGTCATTATTTTCCAAACACTGTAGAAAACAACCTTAATTTCACTTTATCAGTGATATCACAGTCAATCCAATCTCTCTCCTTGGGTAAAACTTAACATAACTGTGCACACATGTACACACCCACATAATAAGGAACTCAAGGTAACCTTATAATTCCACTTCATTTTAGTAGATATGCTGTATTTCTGTGCCCTCAAAGTCACTCGAATTGCATCTAACTATGTTAGGAATTTCCATTAGTCACATCTTTCTCTCCAGATGTAGAAAGTGATTGTAGTTCCTAAAAGCAGACTCCTAATATAAGAACTTGCTAGGATTTGCCCTCTTGGCTACAGAAAGCTCAACACCAAAGTCCTTAGGTCTTGCTTGCTAAGGTTCCCCTCCTCCACCCCATCACCCTACATTTGGGATGATTCCGAAGCCATTCCCTCAGTGATTTCATCTCATAACATACAAAGGATGCCTCCGGTCCCTAGGCAGTCACCTCCAAAGTATGCTGTGCTGCCTTGTTTGGACGCAGCAGCACAAGGCAGCGTGCAGGTACCTGAGAGTCACCAGAGAAGACCACCATGAGCAGAGAGAGAGAGAGAGAGAGAGAGAGATGGTTCCTGAAGGACTACTCTTTACTCTTCCTCTTCACCCATAAGTGAAGTTCTAAACAGTCAAATTCAAACTCTACACCCATCTAACCTTTTCTAAGAAGATCAGCCAAAGGTGAGGAAGGGCCTCCCTGTCTTGCCACACATGTTGACCCCAGTTTGTCAACCTCATGCACAGTGACTGTCTCCAAGCCTAATCTGTGCTGAATGGCTCTTAATTTTGCCAGTTCTTCCCATTGCCTTCAATGCCCTGTGTCCCAAATGAATATTACTATTGGCCTACATGCTTGCCCCAGCCTCCTCGCTGCTCTCCCCACTACTTCCATGGCAAGTTCTCCACCCAACTCTGTCAGCCTTGTGAGAGCTAGAGAGGAGACTAGAAGCCCTCTCAAAGGCTTGAAAAACACTGAAGATGTGACCTGCCACCGCCTAATCTCAGGACAGTCTGCCCTCCAGATTAGAGGTTTCTTCAAGAAGCCTTCATTGGCTTTTCTAACCAACCCAAATCTGACCCTATTTTTTACTTCATGAACACTATGCAAATCCTCCTTCATAGAAACTTGGTGTTAGTTCCTGTAACTCTGTGATATGCCTTAAAGTAGTGAGTTCTACCCAAACAGAATAGTGTCCCTTAATGCCTCTCCCTTAGCGCTCTAAAATTCAGCTCAAGCCTGGTGGTGAACAAGAGTCACAGAGGGAACAGTGACAGACAGACGTAGGGATCTCCACAGAAACATCAGCTTTCACTGAAGGTAAACTTCCCAGCTCCACGTTGGATGGAGGCGGGGGGGGGGGGGGTGATAGGAGATTTAGTAGGTCAGTAAAAGCTCTCTGACTAATGGGAACCTAGGTGGAGGGTGATGTATATGGAATGTGCTTACCACTAATATGGGACCACCTCCTCTCATACTGTCAATGCGGACAGTTTTCACAAGGCTGAAGGGAGAGCTACCTTCAGCAGGAGCATTAAACAAAACTTTCCACCAACGGCCAAGAGAGATAAACTAGCAGCAAACTAAGACGCAACCACAGCCACATGCCAGCCCCAACACGTCCCCAAGCCCCAAGTCAACAGTCTAAGAGTTCTCAGAGCGTGAGTCCTTCTTACAGAAACCACACTGAAGACAAGCTTTCCCAGGCTCAGAACACAGTGTTTTACAGACACGCTAGTGTACTTAGCTGTGGAGAGGAAAGGTGATAGTGTTTTTGCTAAATGCCATTTTACATCCTGCACCCCTCTATGAATCAGCCGGAAGACTATGTTGTATCTCAGAACCAGACAAAAAGAATTGATTCGACTAGAGTCTGTGTTGCAAGGTGCTACTTGTGCCCACTAGGTGGCGATCAACCACATTGGACAATACCTAAGAAAGATCCTGGCCCTTTTAATGAAGACTTGTTAACTTGAAAGAAGTATCCTGAGGATGCTTGATTCTAATTATAGGAGGATCCTAGCCTCCAGTGGGAAGAGATGCGCTGATATTCAGAGGATGGATGTTATCTGGAATATTCTGGAGGGGATATATTTTATGAAGTCACTGCCAAAAATGAATGCCTTATTATTCTTCCAGATCTAGTTGGGATCAACTCAAAACACCTCTTATCTAAAGTAGATGATACACCGTGAAGATCAGCCAACCGCATAAATGATATGTACTCTGATTATCCATCTGTGTGATTCTCCTAAAGCCATTCCCTAAATCTTTATTTCCTAAATGAAGCAAGAGTCAGCACTAACCCAGAAGAATTTGGTTTGGGACTGTAGTATCAAAGCTAATAAAACGTTCAGGGTTGATTATAGAAATGAAATCAAGTGGGACAAGGAAGGGCGTGACTCTTTCCAAGATGAGGGAACTGAATTAAATTCTACTTACATCAATTTTCCCTTAAAGATAAAGAAGTCTCAAGCCCACATTAATACACATCAAAAATAGCTATGATTATGTATTAGTTGACTGATTTCTAACTGTGATACAGTTTTTAAATTATGATGAAATCTTGCCTCCTATAAAATAGGTTGGTTTTATTTTCCTTACATTTTATAGTTAGGGAGACTGATGCTCAGAAAGGCTTAGCCCTTCTGAGGGCCTCAGAGTTAATTAATCTGGTAGTATAAGCAACCTGCTCCTCCTATGCTCTGATGCCTGGTGTACTCAAATGCTTGGGGCTCTAATGTCAATATATTAGTAGAAGAATGGCTTATACATGTCCCATATCCTTAAAGATAATTCAAGGTAGAAGGGTCTAATCTGTACATACAAAACTATAAATTAAGTTAGCACGTGCCAAGGCCATCAGAGACGGGGGCAGCTACAGAAGTACATGTGGGGTACTACTGCAGCTGGGCCACAGGAGAGAGCAACAACACAAAGGGAAAAGAGAAAAACAGAGAAGAATGTTTATGCTGAGCCTTGTTTGGATATACAGAAAACAAGAGATGTGGGCAGAAGGCAGGCTCGGAAAGGTACTCTGAAGTTAAAGAAAAAAAAATGGAGCAAAAACGTACACAAACAAGCAAACTGAAACTGTCAGAAACAGACAGCCAGGTAAACAGACAGAAAGGAATGCAAAGAAAGGTCTGAATCACCCACCAGAAGGGCTTCCATGTTAACTGACAGAACCTAGACGTTCTCCCGTGTAGAAACTGGAACCAGGCCGTCACATAAGAGTAACAAGATCACCTTCAACACTGGTGAAGTCTTTAATAAGGTGCCACTCTGGCTTACTTTACTTTGCTGAGAGATCATGAAACCAAGGCAAGGGATAGCCATTGACAGAGGACACCTCTCCAACTGGACCTGTGTACAAAGAGCACTGGACAGTCAATGAAGAGAGTATGCAATGAGTAAGAAACTTTGCTTCCTCCTGAAAACCTAAAGTCCTCTCAGGAATGATCAGTAGTCCTTAGATTCACTGAATTATGTATGTAGATATGACAGATATAAACATACCTGTATTTCCCAAGTATTATAGTTTTTATATGCTTTAATATGTTGAGCTATCACATTTACACAAATACATCTATAGTTCTACACTATTTATGTGCTTTATATGTTATAAATATTAGCTTATCCCCATAAGAACCCTTGATGTTAAACGCTAATGACTGATCTTTTAACTTTCTATAGTTTATTTTTTATGTATTTTATGTACATAAGGGCTTTGTCTACATGCACACCAGAAGAGGGGCCCCTATCCCATCACAGAAGGTTGTGAGCCACCATGTGGAAGTCAGGACCTCTGGAAGTGCAGCCAGTGTTCTTAATCACTGAGCCATGGGTGAAAGTTTAGGGGCTTATTTTTGTGTAGGGCCACACACATGATAGGCGCAGGCTTTGTCTCTTAATTACACCCACCACCCAGAACATATTAAAAGACAGCGTGTTGCATGAGGTGCTTAGCAAACATCTGCCGATGCTGGGACCAAGACATCAACTGTTTTCATCAGTATCAGGTCAATGACACAAGAGCCCAGCCATGAAGCAGAAGTGGACCTGAGAAGTGGGTACTGTATTCAGAAAGCTATCCTAAGCGACAATGAGACAGAAAGCTGGTGCAAGGAAAAGTCCCTCAAGGAAAGCTGGTATTTGGTTAGTTAGAAACAAAGAAACGCATTCTGAAAACTAACCCAGTAAGGGCGCAAAAAACCAGAGGGTATTTCCAGGATGCTCAAGTACAGATCAATTAATCAGTCTCTCTCTTGTCTCTTCTGTCTCTGTCTCTATCTCCCTGTCTCTTTTTCTTTCCTTTCATACACAAATATGCTAATATTCTCCCCCCCCCCCGCACAAGCACATACACACACACACACACACACACACACTTACTTCAAAGGTTTGCCATGCTTGGGTTCCACAAACACAGATGCAAACCCCAGGTCTCCCATTTCTTAGCTCTGTGCCTTCAGCCAAACTATTCCACCTTTCCAAGTGTCTATAAAAGTATAAGGACAACATGCACTTCCCAGAGGTGTCCTGGGAATTAAAAGTGGAGAAAGCTTAGCACAAGACAGCTGTTGATCTGCCTTCCTGCCCAGGAGCAGAGATGGGGCAAAACCCCATTAGCCAGTTAGAGGGAAGAGTGTAACGAAAGGGAACCTTAAGTGTCATGATCGTGAAACATGTTTGCCTTGCTGACTCACAGCTTAACCAAATAACCATACTCCAGTGCACTACTACAAATTCGTTTGAAGTTTTTATTCAGTTGCTTAGAGAATTTTAAACATGTACAAATTTACAATTTCCTCCCAGATGAAAAATGAGGCAGAATTTATTTGGAGGCTGGGAATTTAGCACAATTTGTCAACTACTTACCTGATATGTCACACAGTCCTCCAAAAGTAATATGATTTTTAAAAACAGTGTTATTTAAAAAACAAGACAAAACAAGCAAACAGACAAGTGTAGTTTGTAGGCCTTTAAATGCAGGAGAGGTGGAGTGCTGGTATCATCAGACCATTTTTGTCTATTGCCTGGAAGGGGAAAAATCACAGTCCCAGATTGGACAGGTAAAAGGACCAGGCCAACATACAAAGACTGGGCTTCTAGGGAAGGCCAGGCTTTTCTGCAAACTGCCCTTCCATAATTATGTTTTAGAAAGGAGAAGATGAGTTAAGAACTGGGGCAGGGGAATCACAAGTTCTAGGACAGCCTGGACTATTGTCTCAAACGGGGAAAATGAGAGCATCCAGATGAGACCAGTGGTCTGCAGGTAAACAAGTAAGACTAAGGCTGAGAATTCCAGAAGGGCCAAGAAAACCAGAGAGTGAAGAAGTCTTCTCTCTCAGTGCCCCAGAACTGCCTGAGAAGCCCAACAAGCAGGGAGGTGGCCAGCATGGGGCCCTGCCTGGAGTCTCCAGCCTCAGCTTCCACTGTGGAAAGCCGTTCCCTCCAGGGCAGCATATCTTGTAATGCATATTCTGTGATGCTGAGATCACATCAGTATCTTCTCAAGGCATATTCTGATGCAGAGTCCTGCAAGCCAGGATCTCCAGGCCTGCGTGAGGTCCCAGGTGATGCCTGAGGTGGTGTTCAAGGCACGATACGCTTTGAATTGGGATTTGAACTCCTACCTAAGACCTGCAAGCAAAGACCAAAGCTGCCTGCCCTTGTCGCACAATAGTGATGTGCAAGATCTCAAAAGACTCTGGAAGGATGGTTGCATGAGAAAACTTCTGCAAATATAATGGGACCTGTATCAGAAGCAGAAACAGCAGGCGCCTCCCGAGGCCACCACATACACTGAACCCAGTGCGAGCCACTGCGCGACACACACAACTGAAAAGAACTCATTTGAAAACCAAGGGCTGGACCAGAGCTCAGAGATCCCACTGAAGACTCTCTTCTGTTTTTTCTTCTTTGATTGATGGTGAGAATATACTTAGCATATTTCTACAGCAAGGTGCTCGCCTTTGTTGTTCTGAGAGAACAGTTTTCAAAAAGCTGATTGAGGGAACGGAACGCAGACTCTGTTAGTCTCAGCAGGTAACCATAGCAACTAACACCACCCAAATAAAATGATGCCTTCTCGGTGATGTGCTGGCTCAATTAGATTAAGAGGGTGACGTGTACTAGCTGAAAAATTACAGTGATAAACTTCCAGCAAAATCCAGACCTTCTTGGAAAGGGTTATAAGCAAAAGAAAAGCCTTGCCAATAAATTAACGACAGGACACAGAGCCAGAAAAAAATCTAGGAGGTAAAAAAACTGAAGCAGCACTGCTCTGCTTACCACGGCTTACAGAAACAGAGCCCATGCGTGAACTCAGCAAACATCTTCATACTGAAGGATACCACCTCTACCAGACACCTATCAAGGAAGTCGCATCTTGTCTCTTTCTGTGCCTTCCTTTATGAACACTGTAAAGGGAAAACAAATACTACTAACTCAGAGGAGTCACCAGAGAGGTTTACCTAAATAACTGTAAAGCTTTTAAACGTCAAAGAGGAAGACTGCAGAATAGTAGGGTCTGGCTAGTAAAGGGTTTCCAGCACTTAGGAAGGTCCTCTCGGGACACTAAATGTTCTGTATCAAGGTCTTTAGATTGGAGTTATGCTTGTGAATGAAGACTTCAGCATCTAGTCTTTCCACGCCCCCCCAGACCAGACCTGCCTCTCCCAGTTCTCTGCAGTCACACCTGCTCTGAACAAATCCAGACAAGCAAGAACCTCACTTGGGAAAACACAAGCAGCTACACTGAGGCCAATAACCTCCCTGTCACCCCTGAAGCCTTTCCAGCAAAGGACAAAGAAGGGGTGGGGGGACAAACCCTGGCCATAGAACCGAAGTCTACCTGACACTCTGCGATTACTTGGGAACAGCAAAGCCAGCCATATTCAGGTAGCAGACACCCGTCCTGCAGGTCACACCAGCAGTGCACACAAACTTGCAAGTAATCAAGAGAAAGCACAGGAAGAAAATGAAGGTCTTCGACCTGCCTGTCGGCTCCATGTCTGTGCTGGGGCTTTGTAACAGGCTCCCAGGAGGTCAAGTCCCATCTCCACCACTCACCGGGCCACCGTACTGCTTCCACCTGTGCGAGATGGAGCTAAAGGGGAATTTACACCTCCAAAGTTCCTCTGAGAAGAGAAACAGCACATGGAAGTACTCAGCAAGGGGCCTGGCCTGTAGGAAGCGCTCAGTAAACCAGAGGTATCCAGGACAGCTTTGTATACTGATGGCATAAATACACCAAGCAGATGTATGTCCATAGTGAGGCCCAGCCAGCCACCCCGCTGCCTCCTCGCCATGTGAATGGTCCCACCACACTGACTCCTGGCCTTCCTCCACTCAGGCTCCCTGCAGCAGGATTAGGGGCTAGACTTCATCAGCCTAATTCCAGGCACCACTCAAGTGCTTCTCAACATACAACACAGGGCACCAGGTGACAGCTCCCCAGTACCAGAAGGAGTTCAATTACAAAGAAAACTCCATTGTCTCCCCCACTGGATTCAATAAACACTTCCTGAAATTTAAAAAAAAAAAAAAAAAAAGCATTCAGCAATTCTGAAAGGAGCCACACCTAATAATGTTCTCAGAAATCATTTCGCTTCCTTCTATCCCCTGAATGTTGACATCCCTGCTGCCGCTGCTCTGGCAAGGGAGCTTGTGCTCTAGTGACAAAACAGGGAGGCCCAGTTGGGCCAACACCCACTTTCCTCAGAGGATCCCTTCTTGGGAACCTCCTCTTATACCCAGTCCCCATTCATGCCCCAGTGCTTCTCAGAGCACCCCTTACTCCTGCCTACCACACAGTGAGAGAAGCCAATTAGTACTCAAACTACAGTACCACTGCACTGTGCTCAGCCACCTCAATCATGAGGCCCTCGAAGGGCTGGGATCTCTAGATCACAATCCGGGCTTCCCAGGTATTTATTTATTTATTTATTTATTTATTTATTTGATACTATTATATCATTTCCCCCTTTTCCCTTCCAACTCCCACGAGGAATCCACACACACCTGGCTCTATTTAAAATTCAAAGCTTCTTTTTCTTTGTTACTAGCCGCATATATATATGTTTATGTGTTTTCCTAAACACACAAATATAGCCTGTTGAGCCTGTGCAATGCTACTTGTATGTGTCTATATGTACACAGTCTTCAGAGCTAAGCATTTGATATCAGATAACTGACTGGTGTGCTCTTCCCTGGAGAAGGCTCTTTGTCCCACTCTCCACATTCCTTGGTTGCCTGTAATTCTCTGTGTAGAGCTGAGGACACTCAGGGTTTCCCCCATGCTCATTAGCATGTCCACTGGTGTCATTCTTGTTCACGTCATATTGATGAGTCATCATAGTTCTAACTTCTGACATTTCTATGTTACAAACATCTCACAGCAAATCCCCTATGATCCCTGAGCCTTAGGTAAAGGAGTGGTGTTGTAGATCTATCAACTGGGCCTGGGCTACATAATCTCCATTTGATAGGTTATGGTTTTGTTATGGTCTCTATCTATTACAAAGAGAAATTACCTGATGAAGTATGTGAGTTACCTTTATCTGTGAGTGTAAGGATAAATATTCAGAATGTAGTTAGGGATTATGCTGGTATATTAAAGTGATGATTTATTTCACTATCCCTGGGTAGCTGGCTAGGTCTCCAGGGCCATACATGATCTCCCTCTTGCTGAGCAGGTCTCAAGTCCAGTTAGAAAGCTGTCAGCCATTGCCAATGCCTGTGTACTGCTACTGTAACCTTGGGTTATCAAGCCAGAGTGGTGTCAATCAGTCTTATACCTGCTAAAGTTCAAGAAGTGCCACAAACTTCAGAACATCTAGTACCAGGTACCCACAATGACTGCTGATGACAAAGGTGGAGATAGATCCTAAGGCCAAGTTCACCTTTGACTATCTGACTGTAGGTCTGCAAGTGTTCTAAGAGTTGGCAACTTATGCTCAAGACAAAAGAAACCATAGTAACAGCTCAGGACCAGAGGAGGGAATGTAATTCAAGCAAAAACTCAAAAATTCCAAAACTAGAATCTAAAACAAATAAACAGACAAAAAAAAAAAAAAAAAAAAAAACAACCTTCCCAAGAGCTAGCCAGATAACTGAGCCAGTAAAGGATCTTTTTCACCAAGGCTGACTACCTGAATGTCACAGGAACACATGGTGCGAAGAGGGACTGACTGCCATAAATTGTCCACTGACCTCCATATACGGACTATGGCACATGTGGGAACAGGCAAACATGCCAAACAAATGTAATCAATCATCAGTCAACCAATCAATCAGCAATGCACTTCATTGTTTCATTCAAAAAGCCAGCAGAACCACAGTCCTGTTTGGTCCCCATTTTCTAAAGCTCAGCTCTTGGCACCTGAAGCTGATGAATGGCTCAGTGCTAGCTGCACAGAAACCCACCAGGAAACCAAGCTTCCCACAGAGGTACAGCTGTCTTCAGCTTCTGGGAAGCTTAAATCGCAGGCCTGGCTGGGACTCTCAGTACAGGCTCTGTGCTGGGCACTTTTCTGTGACACAGAGACCCAAGTAAATCTCAAGAGGATAGCCCAAGGCACTGGCATGTAGTGTTCATAGCTGTGCAGGATCCTATGCTCAGAAATGGGCTGTTTAGTGCACGGCTCTGTGGAAGCTGTCTTAAACCTTTAAATGTTTTTACTTCTGAACTTCTATTTGGGTAACTGAAGTCCCATAGGATGTGGAGCACACGAGTGAGCATAGATTAAGATATTCCTGGGTATGCAGTGCTTTGATGCCCTCAATTCTAGGAAACCCATAGTATATGGGGGTCTTAGCAAGCATCAAAATGAATCCTAATGGAGCTTGTTAGGTCTACAGCTGTGGAGGTGGGACAGTGACAATCATGAAAGGCCACACTTTCTGTTCCAAGAAGGCAAGAGCATTTGAAGGGCTTCAGATAACCCTGTGATATTAGTGGAGCCTTTCTTACTCCTGCTTTTTCTGACTAAGCCAGGCACTGCTGCAGACCGTGACAATAGGGAACTGGAAAGCCCGGGCATGCTGCCTTCCTTTCAGTCCCCCCTTACTCATCAACAAGCCGAGAGCAAGCAGACTGGGGATGCGCAGGCATCAAGATGTGCAGTGCTTCCACTGTTAATGGGACTGAGCACATGTGAGGCACAGAGCATGAGCTGTATAAATTTGGATGCTGCTGCAGATGAGTCATTTAAACTTACATTCGAGATGGGCACTGCAGATATAAAGATGAACAGGAAATGCATACTGATAACTCAAGGATTTCTTTTTAGAACATTAAATTACAAATTAAAACACCACAAGTCAACAGGAAAGAAGCTTTCTATTTTAATATCTTTTATAGCTTTGATGTCTGCTGTTAAAAAAAACACACACACACACAAAAACAAAAAAACCAAGGAGCCACAAAGATTATGCAGCACAGCCCTGGAATTGCTTTGCTATATCAACTAAAACTCCCCTTCTTCCCAGGTGGTACCTGAAGGTGTTCCACCCCTGTAACATCACCATCTCTGGCTAACTCATAGCTGTCCAGCCATCTTTCTCCCTCCAGACAACTTCTCACTCCGGTACACGTCTGGGCTTTCAAAGGCACATCTGATTTCATTGCTGCTCACCACCACCACCATCCTTCCCGACTGTAACTGTCCCTACTCTCTTCAAGACGAATCTGAACAAAGTTTTATCTTTGCTTACAAGGTCTGTCTCCATAGGCCACTGGTCGTGTCCTCTGTCTATGGCCTAGCCCCAGGTTAGCATTCATATTGATCCTGAAGTGTGCCAGGAAACCTCCACCTACAGGCCTGGCCTGCTCTCTCTTACTTGGAGTTCTCCTCACCTCCATCCAGGTCCTGCAGCTTGGCCCACAGACATCACTTGTTTAGGAAAACCTGTCCCATCCACGGCATCCTCAATCCTTACACACCCCTGCTCCACCCTTGTCTGTAAATACATCTAATATACGCATCTTGGAGATACAACTCAGGTCATCAGGCTTAGCAGTAAGTGCCTTGGCCTACTGAGCTACCTCTCCAGTTGCCCGGCAATACCTTTAAATGTCTAAACAGATACAAGGTAAGAACGTTGACTTCTAAAGGGTTCGCTCAAAAAAAAAAAATGATAAGCCCTGTATTTCTCTTTTTACAGAAAGAGAAAGTTGAGTTACAGAAATAGAGGCAAAATGGTCATGATGTTACGCATCCCTTCATGATGCAAAACAACCTAAACCCATTTCCTGGGTTTAGCCTTTAAAACCACAAAGTATGTGCCCTCCTCTGACTTGTTCTTCTGCAGCAAGATGGTTCTGATGTTTTCAAGAGGCCACTAGCGCTACTTGCAGACCACTCAGGCTATAGCAAATGCTAGGAGCAAATCTGCACTCGAGTAAATGGAGTAGACGAGGCTGGAATTTTAAATGCCTAATATAGTGGAAACTGTGCCAATTAACCTCAGGTAAATGCAGAAGCCATCATTCCTATGCATTGCGTAGCATTTGAAGGAAAACATCCGCAAGCGTGCCCTCCGGGTGAGCATTTCGAGATTTGTCTTTTGCAGTTCACCTGAAATCAGGTCATCCCAACTCAACGAATGAGAAAGTCAGAGAATCGTATCTACACTCTGCCTTTGTAACAAGCTCTCCGGGTGATTCTTCAGCTCACTGAACTGAAGGACTTCTGTTACAGGAAGACACTGCACACAAGGTCCGAATCCCAGAGAACTGGAAGACGCTAACAACGGCGAACCTGGGAAAGGAGGGAAATAAGAAAAGGAAAGCAATGGCCTCCTGTGGACCTGGAAAGTCCCTGGCAGCAGGCCTCCAAGACAGCAGCAGGAAGCGGTTCCCACAGAAAAGAAGGACCATGGAAAAACCCGGGGCCATTGTTTGCTGGGTCATTAGTTATTTTGGCCATGTTACTCTCCTGGGCATTTCCTCCTATCTCAAGGTGCACTTGGAAAGGTTAAAAAATTTTGACATGGTCCCCTTGCTGCAGGAAGGCCAAGGTGACTATGACAGGGCCACTTCTCATATCCTCATGGCTGCTTTGGGGTATGAGAGAAGCAGTCTGTGCCCCCGTGCCCTGACCACAGTCAGGAATTCCTGTTGCTGATGCATCTGCCCTCTGTCCTTCCAGCCCTTGGCCAGCATCCCTATGCCCACCCACCAGAAACTAAAAAAATGGAAAGATCACATCCTACCCTGAGGTGATAGGGCCATGCTATGCAGGGCCAAATTGCTGCCATCTTCAGTCAGGATGGGCATGTTTGCCAAACGTCATCATGGCTGGGCTTATTGGCTATTGATGGCTCATCTTGAAATGAGGGGACAGGAGGCTCATGGGATCTTCACTGAGAGACCATCCATCCATCCCAATCAGTTGTATGCAATTCTGCACTAATGGCACATGGTCTCTGAGACTCTGGGAGGGGCCAAAGGATGTAGATAGGGAGGATGAGAAGAGAAGCCCTCTCATCCTGCCATGGTCTAGCCATCATCTCTGCTAGGGGCAAACCTTCCAGTGTGGCTGCTTTTAAGGTCACCTAAGCTCCATAACCCCTCACGCAGTTCTGAATGTGAGCCTAGTAATCTGATTGGTTCCCCAGGTGACTTTGGTGGATTCATACCTTTGGTTTGTTATCCCCATAACCTTAGGAAGATAGGTGGATGCTACTGATGTCTCTCCTGGGGAAGGAGTTTTAGCAATAATTCCCCAAATCTGTGTTTACCCAAAACCTGCCAGGTGGCCTTATGTGGAAGAGTCTTTGATGACATAATCAATTAAAATTCAGCCATACTGGGTGGAGATGGGTCTTAAATCCAGTGACTAGTGTCCCTGTAGAAGAAGGAAAAATAAATACAAGGAGAATGTGCCCTGTGAGAACAGGGGTAGAAACTAGGGTGAGCCAGCTAGAAGTCAAGGGACACGGGGGCCTGTCCAAGCCACTGCAATCTAGGACAGTGAAGGGAACAATCTTTTCTAGAGTGTTCAGGGTACAGGTGTCCGAGCTGACACCCTGATTTCAGATTTCTGTCCCTAGAATGGTAAGGAAATGAATTTGTGGTAATTTTTTCTGGAAGCCCTAAGATACTAACAGACCTTCCTTTCTTATAAACTTGAGCTTAAAATCATATTGTTACTGAACCCAACAGCTTGCAATAAAAGGAAAGGAATCGTTCTTCTCACAGAAGGTGTACCAGTCTCATCTGGAGCCCCTCACCTTGGCTCTCCATTTGCCTGCCTAACTTCTCCCTCATACCAGTGCCTTCACAAGCTCTGCCTGGATATGAAAGTCCTCTCCCCAGCCCAGATACTACTGAAACCTAGCTTCCTCCAGAAAACCCTATAAGGTGTGGTTTCACCAAAATGGCCCTGACACCCTTCTATGGGCTCATGCTAGCCTCTGAGGCAGCTGGACTTCTCCCTGAACTTTCCCAACTTCCTCAGTGTGGGAAGCTCTAAGAGAGCTCAGACAGAGAAGTCCCATACAGAGTCACAGCTGGCTGTCCCCACAGCTCAGCCCATGGGAGTAAATGTATATTTAACTGAACAGGCCAATGCAAATGTCCTTCATTCTTCACGACTAGGCCAGAAATACAGCCTGTCTTCCATATGTCTTCTCACATCTGTGAGAATACTGCTATAAAAGAAGTGAACTAACACAAAGATAACTCATTCACTCAGGGACTCATTCACAAAAATGTATTATTTATCTATGTATGCACCATCATGCAAGTGAATCACTGGAGAGACAAAGCCAGGTAAGAAATAGACACAGCCGGTGACTCTGTAGCACTACAAGGTGGAGTCCAGGATATAAGTCACTCCGTAACCCACATCACAGCTGAAAAGGAACCCAGGGTTTTGTTCAAAAGCCGGTTACCTGCTAATTCCTACCTAGTGCTCAGTTCCAGTGTCTAGACAATGCACAGTATATAGAGAGGCTCTTGATAATGGAGATGGAGAAAGAAGTACAGACTAGACGGATGCATGCATGGATGGCGCAGGTGGGTGGGCAGATGGACTAGTGCCTCAGAGGTAACAGGCAATTGCTAGTGATACAGAGATGGACAGACAGAAAGATGGATGGGTATACAGACATCAATGCACCAGGAATGAAATGTATATAAAATAATAAAATACAGCTTAGAAGTGCAAAAAAGATACTAAAGTGCACAACCCACCTCGTCTCTCAGAATAACCAGCTGCTGCCAGCATCTGAAAGAAGCAGAAACTCTAAATGGGCTAGGTATTCTGCATCACCTGTAAACCACTGGGCAGAAAAGGACTCAGCAACGCAACACACACACACACACACACAGAGAAGAGGAGAGAAGAGAGAGAGAGAGACCCCCCCTATAGTGCTTCCTACCCCTCCCTGTTCTCTCTATAGTGCTTTGGAAAGCCTATTTTGCCAGCCCTCTACCACAGCGAGTATTTACTATTCTAAAGTGCTGACTTTACTCTTGCCCAAAAGGCACAGCATACAGCCCTGCAGGGTTGTGTTGTTTTTAATTATTATTTTTATGATTCTTCCTTTATCTGCTGCCTTCAGAAGGACTTCTTGCAGGGATCTAACGCTAACGCCGGCTATTCCATTGTCATGTTTGGACGGGGGCGGAGAAAACCACAAGCTGAAGGGAAAGAGGATCTGGGTACTTTCTAACAACATACCCAATTAAGTCCCACTCCATGGCAGCCGAATAGAGAAATAGTTTGCAATTAAAAAAAAAAAGAAAAAGCCCAAACATAAACACTTAACCCCGTACAGCTGCACCCCAGAATGGCAGAAGAGATTTCCATATGCCTATCCTTGGCTCTGGCTTGTGTCCTGTTAGAGTCCTCCTATTTCCTGGATCCACTTCATCTCACACATCAGCAAAGAAGTTTAAATAATTCAGATCCCACAGGGCCTTTTGTGTTAGCCTCTTTGGGTCATTATAACTGAATAACATATACTGAATAATTTATCAAGAATAAAAGTTAGCAGGGCGCGGTGGTGCATGCCTTTAATTGGGACACAGGCAGGCAGATCTCTGTGAATCCTTGGCCAGACAGGGCTTTAAGACCTGGTAGTAAGACCCCCATCTCAGAAACATCTACGTTTATTCCAAGTTCTGGAGGCTGGGAAGCTCAAGGGCATTGCACCAACATCTGAGTCACAACGTAACAACATGGTAGAGGGCATGGTGTTAGACAATGGTCAGGTGTGCTTTCTGGTCTCTTTCCTCTTCTTACAAAGTCAGCAACAATTCAGAGAAACAGAGCCTAAGCTTCATGCCCTTGTTAAACTCTAACTTCCACCTAAAAGCCCACCTTTAAATAGCAGAAATATGAAGACTAACACTTGAACCCTGGAGGCACACATTCAAACCACAGCACTTTCCAAAAGCACTTTGAGTCCCTCTGCTGAACCCAAGAATAATTTATACTAAGAACAACCCACCAGGCCCCACTATGGTGAACAATCTATTTATTCTGTAAATACATTCATTCATTCATCCCATACCTCTTTATTAAGCTCCTCCTACATGTCAGAAAATGTGACTGGCAACAAGAATATAACAATGAATAAAACTGCCTCGCCCCTGAGTTCCCCAAACCCAAAACCTAATACAGAAGTATCAGTGACAAGAATGTTAGCATATGAGCCAAGTACAGTGTCATGTGCCTATAATCCCAGCATTCCCTTGTGGGGCAGTGAACCATGCCACCAGACAGAAAAACTGGTAAGGTTGTAGCAAGTTCAGAACCCCAATAAATCTCATAATTGAGAACAGCAAGAGTTCGAACTAGCTCCCAACCAGGTTGCTGTCCTGGAACACATGACCACAGCATCCCACTAAAAGGACCATGACGGGTCACATAGCATAAAACCTAGAGTTCTCCATGCTAGTGAGGTATCTAGAAGGGCCCCAGTCAGTGAGCTTCCTTTCTTGGGCATCCCTTCCTGCAAACAGTATTTAACCCTGATCCACCCTGCATCCACCACGAATCCTCATGTCTCCTTCATCAAGGGGTGGGGGGATTCTGTCATATAGAGCCACACCTAATTTCCTGTAGAGGTCCTCTTTTCCAGCCCCTCTGTACTTCACAGCCCCTCTGTTCCCAACTCCTTGGAGTTCCCAGCAGTGTCTGGGTGCACCCGAGTTTGAGAACCACACCTGTCTCAGTCCCCGCTGTCTCTCACCCAGAAGAAAACAGACTGAGACCCCCTATCCTAGACTGCGTTCTACCTTCCCTGAGTGACATTTAGGCAGCGGTCTAGCTCCCAGCAGCAGGGCAGACTTGCAGCCTGTTACCCCTGTGTTTTGCCTCCCAGAGCAGTGTGTCAGTAGCTCAGCATCCCACAAGCCTGACATCTCAGAGGTGAGGCAGAAACACAGAACGACAAGAGGGAGAAGTGGGAGGACAGAAGTCAACACCATCCTGGATAGCATGGTGAGCTCCTGTCTCGAAAGGAAAAAAAAAAAATCAAACAAACAGAAAGATAATGAAGGCTATGAGTGAATGACACGAAAAACCACATCCAAGGCCAAATTAGAAGTGGTGTGTCAGCTCCAGAGAAACTAAATACGTTAAAGACAGGCATTGAGTCTCTCCTTATATTGCAGGACGGGCTTCAGAGTTTACAGGTAGAGGTGAAAATTGATCAGATTATGCCCTTGTGTGAGGGGTATGTGGTGGACAGTTGAGCTCACATGCTATCTTGCTACCTACACGGATGATCTTCTGAGTGATAAAGGTTCCTGAGGTGACAGAGTAACAAAGTTCACCAAACACACCACCCTACAATTCCATAACTACTCCACATACTCAGAAAGAATGCATTACCTACAATGGGCCATCCGTGTTCCTCATCACACCACATAGATACGTACTCCCAACCCAGTTCTCCTGGAGCTTGGAGCCTCCTACAAAGAGGGACCCAGATTAAAATGATGAAGAAGAAGGAGGAGGAGGAGGAGGAGGAGGAGGAGGAGGAGAAGAAGGAGAAGAAGAAGAAGAAGAAGAAGAAGAAGAAGAAGAAGAAGAAGAAGAAGAAGAAGAAGAAGAAGAAGAAGAAGAAGAAGAAGCTGTGATAAACAAGCTTTATTGGAAGTCTGGTGTGTGCCCAGGCACTAAGGATTTTAAATATATTAATCACTTAACTCTCTCCAGCTCCCTCAGAGGTAGGGACTATTTATTGTTTAAAGCCACTCTTCAAATGGGAAAAGTGCCAGTGACAAGATCTGAAAGCCTGACTATGTTAAGTTACAGTTTTTTAAATCCCAGCTACAATGCCATCAGTTGTCCCAGAAGCTCTGTTATAGCCTAAGTGACTCTTCTCAAAAACACTGTTCTTGACTGGCCAGACTCCCTGAGCCTCCCCTCGGGGTACCTTTTGCAGCTCTGAGGTTTGGCAAAGTGATAGAAATAAGTTTCAAAGCTGCAGCATTCTATAACTCACTGACTCTGACACCTACTTGTGAAGGCTTTAGAGGTATCCAACAGACAAGAAGAGAAAACAGCTCAAATCTCTGAATCCCCACTTCCACGAGAAACAGTACACAACACTCTGATGGGGACATTTTTCTCTGCTGTTGGTCTTTTATTGTTTTGTTTTGTGTTTTGGTTTTTGGTTTTTTTGGGACAGGGTTTCTCTGTGTAGCCCTGGCTGTCCTGGAACTCACTCTGTAGACCAGGCTGGCCTTGAACTCAGAAATCTGCCTGCCTCTGCCTCCCAAGTGCTAGTATCCACCACCACGGCCTGGCTGTTGGTCTTTTGAGATGCAAACATCCTGAGTAAGATCATGGCTGTAAAGGACACAGGGGACCAAAGGAAGGCATACCTCCTCTGGGTAGAGGAAACCTCCCACTACCCTGTCCAGGACACTTAGCCAAGTCATGAAAAAGCAATCTTCTCCTGGCAGTCCACAGGCAGCAAGCAGTCTAAATGCAGATCCGTGAAAATGCATGTGAGGCGGGTAAAGCTCCCTGTTGTTACAAGACATGGGCTCTGCGATTAACAGAAGTACCGCTCTAATTAGTCATTTAAGGAAAAATAAACAAAGTGCACATGCTCCAAGAAAGCCCCCCTGAAGAACTCAAGCTCTCGAGTATCCTGAAAGCTACAAAAGACTTATTTAAATAAACCTAGGTCCTGCCATGCTGACTCCCTCCCCCAAGAATGCCTTTGGAGAAAGGCAGTGGCCAGCGGGTGCATTTGGCAGTGGATGGGACGAGAGCCAGTTCTTGTCCCAGGAGGACAAGCATCCTCAACAACAATATTGACTTGTGTGACTACACCAGAAAAGCTTCACAAGCTAAAAGATTCCCACCTGAGACTTGTTGTTTAGAAGCTCTGTCTGGCTGCTCCAAACCCATCCCCCCGGGCGGTGCCCCCACTGCCTCTTCAGACCTTTCCTTGGCTGAATGTTTCCCTGCACAGCATTACCTGCCTCTTCACTAAAACACTGAGAGCCCTCCTGCAACAACAATCTAGCATCTATCTGTCTACCTACCTAGCATCTATACATAGCAAACATCTATCATCTATCACCAAAAGAGCAAGAAGGTGGACAAGCCCAAACAAACTATTGGTAGAAAACATTATCATGTCTATTTCTGGCCAAAGTGAATCCAAGGTGAGGTGTGTATATGGAACAGATGCTGGAATTAGAGACTGTCTGAGCAACCAGGCAAGTCTCGAATCTCTCTGCACCTCTCAAGAAGTACAGGGAGATAGGAGAGCTCCCCGTGCACAAGGGTATCTGGAGGGAAGCTGGATCAGAGGTTGCAAACAGCAACTACAGCTAGCAGCACACTAAAGAAATCACAGGGGAGAGGCCAGCATAGAGTAAGGAGAGGGGGCCTTACACAGGGCTTTCAGAGCTACAAACAATTCTCCACAGCTACCCTACCAAGAAGCACAGTGCCATGAGCAATCCACTGACAGCGGTAGTCACCTTTTGGTTCCTGCGGGAAAAACTCAGCTTTTTTCCATGTGCCAAAGTGAGAAGCCAAATCACGGAGCATAAAACAACTAAACTAAGCTACCGGAACTGCAATCTCAACCTGTACATAGTTGAATAACTTCTAATTACAACCTAATAGCTGATGATATCTTAACTAACATCAAAGTGTATTTTCTGTGTCAACAAGAATACAAAAACTGCCCATGTGTAAAACAGTTAAGTTATCTCATCATCAAATGTGCCTTGACTAATCTCTACTTTAACTTACTCAGATCTCTGATATGATGCAGAAATCTAGGTGTGGCTTATGCTGTGCGCTAAGCTTACCCTCTTTTCTGATGCAGGGAATGTGCATTAAAGGAACAGTTATAAAAAACACTCTTGAAGGGTCCTTCAAATCATTTGCATATTCATCAAATAGCTGTTCTTTATGTGAGGTGTCTGCACGACTCAAAAACAAAAGGATCCAAGCAGTCCTGATCGGAGTAGGTAAGGAAGAACCCAACAGAGACAGTCTCTCGCCTGGCATCAGCTTGCGCTGTCTCCTTTAACCCTGCCAACAGCTAGGTCACATCGATACCATTCACTCAATTTTGTGGAGAAGCAAAGGTTGAAGATACCAAGATCCCCAGCACAGAACCTAATAACTTCAAAACTGTGTCTTCAAGGACAGGTCCGACTCTCAGATTTTACCCTTAAATACTATTATCAGGCTAGAAGAGTAAAGGTAGTGATCTGTCAAGCTAGAGACACCAGACATACAGATAAGACTCGGATGGATGGCAAGAAAGAACTGAAGGCCAGTCTGGGTGCCATGCCCACATGCTTGCAGAAGCCAGGGACCGGAGAGATGAGTGACCAAAAGAGACAAACCTGGTGTGGCCAGAGAGACAAAAGGAAAAGTCTTGGGAAGACCCACAGAACCAAGATGTAAGTGTCTTAGTTGGGCTTCTATTGCTGTGGGAAGAAAAAAAAAAAACCAAAACAATAGCCAACTGCAATTTGAGAAGGATTGGGTTTATTTGACTTACGGGTTCAGTCCATGGTCAGGGGAAACTGAGACCACACAGGAGCGCTCCTTACTGGCTTGCTCCTGATGGCTTGCTCAACCCTTCTTTTTCATACCATCTAGGACCACTTGCCCAGGGATGTGCACTGCCCACAGTGGTTTGGGCCCTCCTCCATCTCAATTAGCAACCAAGACAATGGCCTCAATAGACTTGTCTACAAGTAGAAGGATGTTCTTCATCAGGGTTCCTCTTCCCAGACAATTCTTGTTTGTGTCAAGTTGATAGAGAACCCCACCAGTACAGCAAGTACGGGTGTTCAGAGGAGAAGAAGGAAGCCTAGATCCTTCCTTCAGGCAAGAAGGAAGCTTCAAGAAAGACAAGTGTGTTAGTGTCATTAGCAAAATGGTTCCTTGAGCCTTTGAGTTAGTAACTGCAGAAGAGAACCTAGGATTGTAGGCACAACGGATGACAAAAAAAAATTTTTTTTGAAGGTAAAACAGAAGAGGCAGTTAGGCTGAGATACTCTGCAAAGTAGTCTACTCTTAAGAAAGCTGTGGCACAGATGGTACCTCAGCGGGAGAAGTACAAAGGGAACCTTTGTTGGATTTGGCTTACTTTTTCTGTTTTAAAGATTAATTATATATTATCATATTTACAAGCACAAGAAAGTTTGTCACAGAGAGGAGGAGCTGCTGTTCAGAGGCACTAAGTTGGGGCAAGTGTCCAGAGAGGCAGATAGAATTCAAATCCTGAAGGGGCAGAAGGTCAGCTCTGGAGGTAAGTGGCTATTCTAGCTACTTACTAGCCAGAGCAGGGAACAGCCCCCTCTCCTCCTGACCGTACGGATGGCACGTAATATTTAAAAGCCACCTGTCAGGCAACTGTTTGAAAAACACAGACCTTCTCAAGCACCATTCACCTCTCTAGAAGACAAGAAGGACACAACGACACTTTGAGGGACCGAGGCGTGAGGCACAGTGGCCTCGCCTGTTCTGAGGTCCAGTGTTTCCTTTGTATTTATGTTTCTGGAGTTTCTGCTTTCTCAAATGAGAACCTGTCTCATCCAAAGGTAGGAAACAAAGTCCACACTTACCTCTCAACGGCAACCAATCTTAATTGCTTTGGTTAGTAAGAAAATTCTCCTGAATTCTTAATAGTTTCGATATTGAAATCATCTTTCGAAACCACAACCCATGGATGCTAGAGACTGGACTCAGAGTCATGCCTGCATGGAAAGTATCTTACCAACCGAGGCATCTCTGTGCCTTTTTAAAGCACTGTTAGAGACTCAGGGAAGATTGACGGAACCCCTTTTTTCATGCATTTGGAGTTAGGAATGGAATTACCATGAAACCAATGAACAGCATGAAGGAGACATCACAGCCCATGTCTTGGGCCATCATCACCTCCAAGACAAAAGCAACGCAGTACAAAAATAACAGACTGCCCCAGGATGGATAACTCAGCCACATCTGCAAAGAGGAAGGAAGGAGTTGCTGCCTGTCCCGTAGATCCGATTGATTCCACTGGTTGATTGCCACAAACCACAGCTGAACCATACACATCTAGGAAGCAGGTCCCTGTTGTAAGGCACTTCAGTCCTGAGACCTGGTTTGGTTTGGTTTTGCTTTTGCCTCTTTGTCAAGTGTTAAGTAGCTCTGGCTGTGAGACTCATGTTTGAGTGTCCTACTTTATTACATCAGTCTACATGTCAGCTTTTGTGCCAGCACTAAATTGTTTTTACTGCTTTAGCTCTACTCTATCCTGAAATCTGAAACAGCAATCCCTCCTTGCTCGGGTTTGCTTTTGTTATCTGGAGTCTTCTGGTTCCATATGAATTTTGGTATTGGGTCTAGAATGTTGTAGTGATTCTAATTAGGATTGCACTGAATCTGCAAATTGCTTTTAATGGGATAGTCATTTTCACAGTACTAATTCTACCAATCCATGAATGTGGGATATCTTTCCATTTTCTAGTCTTTCCCTATTTCTTTCTTTGGAGAGATAAAGTTTCAATTATAGAAATCTTTCACATCCTTGGTTAGGTTTATTCCTAGATAGTTTATTGTCTTTGATTCTATTATAAATGGCAGCGTGTCCACATTTGCTGTTGATGTGTAGAAAGATTACTGGATTTTCTAAGTGGATTTTGCATTGTAGCACTTTTCTGATTTTTTTAATTGTTTCTGGAAGTTTTCTGGTGGTTTGGGGGGAATTCTTATGACTAATATCATATCGTCTGCAAATTTTCTTTTCCCATTTATATCCTTCAATATCCTTCTCTTGCCCCACTGCTCCAGCTAGTGCTTCTGGCGCTATATTGAAAAGGACATGGGTTAGACAGTGGCCCTGTCTCGTCTCTGATATAATGGATTGACTCAAGCTTTTCTCCATTTAGGATAACACTGGCTGCGGGTTTGTCATATATATTCTTTTATTTGATGAGATATGTTCTCTCCAGTTTTCTGTCTAGGAATTTTACTATGAAAGCATGTTTAATTTTGTGAAAGCCTTTATCTACATCTACTGAGATAATAGTAGATTTATCATATTTATTGGTTTATGTATAAAGGACCAACCCTGCATTTTAGAGATAAAGCCAACTTGATTGTGGTGGATGGTTTTCTTGATATGTACTCATATTCAGATTGTCAGGATTTTACTAAGGATTAATACCCAGAATATACAAAGAACTCTAAAAACAAAGTGCCAAGGAAGCAAATGACCCAATTTAAAAATAAATAAATAAACAAAGTGCTAGGATTCAAAGCATGGAGTTCTCAATTGAAGAAATAAATATGGCTAAGAAATATGTCAAAAGTGTTCAGCATCCTTAGCAATTCAAGAGGTGAAAATTAAAACAGCTTTGAGATTTCATCTCATCTCAGTCAGTATATAAGATCAACAAAACAACTAAAAACTATGGTGAGGTTGTGGGCAAAAGGAGCCCTCATTCACTATTGATGGGATTGTAAATTGGTACAGCCACTCTGGAAAGCAACATGGAGATTCCTCAAAAAAAAAATAAAATAAAATAAAATAAATCTACCATAGGAGCTAGCTGATACCACTCCTTGGCATAGCCCAAAGGACTCACCGACCTTCTCTAAAAATTCTTGTTCAACAATGTTCACTGCGGCCTTCTTCACAATAGCCAGGAAATGGCCTTCATGGAAACTGCAGGGAAATGGATGGACCTAGAAAAGATTCTACTAAGTGAAGTAACCCAGGCCGGCCAAAACAAACACATACGTTCTCTCTCGAGTTCCTAGCTGCGAATCTGCGATGTAAATATGGCAACCACACCTCATCAAAGAAGCATCTCCCTGCAGCAGATGGCGGCCATCACAGAAAACCACACTGGACACAATGCAGAGATCAACAGACTGGGTCTCAGGGAAGCCCAGCCCCAAATGTATACATCTGCATCATAGTTCCTGCATCGATGGGTCAGGGAACATGGCAGAAGAGAAAGTCGATTGTAAAAGCCAGAATACCAGGATGTCTACTGTGAAAGAGTCTCTCCAAGAAATGGTTACACAAACAAGACCAGAACGATGGACATACTCATACAGAAGGGGGTTAATTTCATGGGGTCCCACATATATAAAAAGAATTCTAGTCAACTAATAGCTGCTGGGAGAGGGAGAATTACCCTATTCCGAGAATGAACCCCGTTATTGGTTTTCTAATACAAAATGATCAGCCCTGAAATCACATATATGCAATAACAACAAAAAAAGAACTCAGCAGGTTGAATGTACATATTTCTACATATATATATAACAGTAATAATCAAAGAAAAAGGCTTTCAATTTGAGGGTACAGAGGAGGGACTTAGGAAACATATGGGGAGTTGCAGGTACGGTACCTAGGAGGGTTAGATAAAAGGAAGAGGGGAGGTGGTGTGATTCTATTTTAATTTTAAAATTTTTTTAAGAAGAGAAATGGGATGGCAGAAAGCATGTTTACATTTACTTTAAACAAGTACTTGCTTCTGTGGTCTCAAGTTTAAGTGGCCCTAGGGGCAGAGCTCAAACAGTCCAGGAAAAACCAAAACTAATATCTGGAGCTACTTAGTTTAGTACTCGATAGGTAAGACTTGGTACTGGCACTTTGGCATAGGGACACATGGTCCCAGGTCCTGCTCTGAACCCTTTTCCAACTGCAGTTCAAATTTCCTTTTTTCCCTGTGACTCTTCTTTAACAACCAAAGCTGTGCCCACAACCCATACATTCCGACAGAGTGTAGGAATCTTTGTGGAGCCCCTCCCAGTTGGCGGGTACACAGGGATGTCAGAAGCTACCCAGCAGCACCCACTCTTGACTGCTGCTGCCTATGTTGTGGTTGCTGTTCACTGCTCCAGCAACGCTGAGCTTCCTGGTCTCCAGTTTTCCCAGCAGGAAAGGTCTCAGGCTCCTGGAGTTGTCCCAGTGCCACCCTGAAGCCACCTGCCTCCACCCACACAGAGCAGGTACTGTCTTCAGTAACCTCTCCAAAATACCCTGGCTCCTTCCACCCAATGACAATGAATACACCAGCATTCGCTGTAGTGTTTGCTGGGTGACCCAGGCTTGGGTTCTGCATTATTGAGGATGGAGATAACATCAATAAGAAAAGAAAAATAAGCCACTTTGCATGGAGATCTTACTATATACCAGAAGTGCTGCAAACTTCATGAATAATATTTTATTGGGCCCGCAAAATCCTATGGGATAGGCACTGTTTCAGAGAGGAGCAAACAGAATTAGACGATCTGTAATTTGACCAAGATTCAGTCAAGCATCAGAGCTGAGGTTCTCGTTCTGGTGGCAAACACCACTTCCTCCCTTCATCTCCATTTGCTACAGCCCCATCCCTCCCTTCAGCTCTCTCCCCAACCTGGGTTATGCAGAGACAAACAGCACACTGGCTCCTCTGGCCTTATTGTTCCACACTATCCTCCTGTAAGGGAGGAGTATTCACATGCACGTGTGCTTTAAGCACACTGCACAACAGGTATCAAGTGAACAAGGAAGAGAATAAAGAATAAAGGACATCTGACACTACCAAAGTTAGGTCAGGATGTGTCTTACAGATGGCCACTCAACAGCCTATAGAAAGCACCGCACAGACCAGCACGGTCTTTTCCTCCCAGGTGTCTCTGAGGTACCGCTTTCTTTCCAGGGATCAGAGAGAAGATGGAGGCAAACTCAGCCCAGGGAGGAAGGATGACACAGCACAATACAGAAGCAGCACACCCGGTTCTGCAGCCCTCACTAAGACAAAAATCTCATCCAAATCCTCTTTGTCATGGAGGGAGGGCAGTCAGAGCCACTAATACTCAAAGGGGCTTGAAATTCAGGCTCTCTTATACTGAGCCAACAAGGGAGCAGAAGGGAGGTGAAATCGCTGGCCTGCCCCACCCTCCTCCCTGCTGTAGTGACTCCAGCTCTGGGCACAAGAGCCTCAGCTTTTCTTAAACACAATGACCTTGGGTAGTTCCCAGGCCCATCAGACAATGACAGAACAGTGTTCACAGTGCTACTGAAAGGACTCAACAGTTGATACATGCAGTTAGAGTCTGGCAGAGTGGAAGCACTTGATAAGAGTCAGTCACAAATGCAGCCAGGCAACAACAATTCAGAGATGCTATGCAAGAAGACAGCAGAGACCTAAACACTGCAGTCCCTCCCTTCTGTGCACAGCAGCCTGGCCCCATGAATTAATTCCTAACAACACAGGGACGCTTCCAGTTGTTAGCTGCAGCTCAGTGAACAGAACATGAAAACTCAAAATGCTGTTGATCTGAAAGGAGTTGGGGTGAGGAGGGAGGGAGACAGGAAAGAAATCATAACATAAAGAAGAGCAACGCAAGCAGAGAAATGTTGGGGTGGCCTGCCCAGCTTGCTGATATAGAAGGAGCTGTCTGGTGGCAAGTTCAGGCCTGGGGGCAAGTGGAAGCACACTGTTATGGGGTCTCAAAGAGTTTGGCTTTACCAATTAAGACTCTTGTCCCTGAAGTCAGCATAGCAAATACCAGCTGGGCAGAAGACGCTCGCTTACAGGCACTAAGCAGGCTGACACACAATGGCTTTAGCTGACTCTAATATTCAGGAGCCAAGATATCCCTGTGCATGAACAGTGCACACGGTCACTTCCTTTCCTGAAAACACAGGAGGCTGCAGTCTGGCGTGGAGGCCATCTAGAGTACACAACAAAGACAGTAGCTGCGGCTATCTGGCCACTAGGAGGAAAGGCATTTCCTTTACTAACAGAGCGTGGAGTTATTCCCTCTCCCCAGAGCTCTGACTCTACCTTGGGAAACTGGATGGCAACACAAGCATTTCAATCTGAGACTCATTCGAACTGGTGCCCATCTTGACGCCTGCTATTATCCCTGAAATTCCCTGGCTCGTTTGCTCGTCTGTAAAATGGGGAAAACAGAAGTCACCTTATCTTGAAGAGATAAGAAGGCATGAGTGCAAAGCACCTTGGTCAGTCCTAAAATCCTGGCCTCCGCTGCTCCCTCCCTCTCATCAGAAACCACTCCACTTGAAGAAAAAGCCTTGCTCTCCTGGTTCCTCCTGTAGCCTCCTTCAAGAGCCACAGCTCCTACAGGACCTCCTCCTCGTGCTTGCTCAGGGCAGCAGTGCCTCACAGAGTGGCCAGGAGGAAGAGGAAAAGGAAGCACATCCCAACAGGCTTCGTGGAGGGTTCATCCACACGGCCTGTCATCACTAAGGGCCAGCATGCTCATCAGACAGAGCATTACCCTGGAGAAGCGAACACTAATTAGCTGCCTGGCATGTACTTTCTCGGGAAAGTGTCTAGAACTTTCACAGGGTATTCAGCAGAGTCACCAGGAAGGGGGCGTGGAGGGAGGTGCTTCATAAAGTCATTCAGGGAAAACCATCATGTCTGAGAAGAGAAAATATAAAATCTCAATGTCTCTGCCATGTGCTGTCCCATAAAATCGCTGTACCCACAGCAGTGGAGGGAAAGCATCCCCAGGGAAGGAAACTGAGGCTCAGGGGCAAATGCTAGCGAATGGCAGAGCCAACACCCAAACCCATGAAGATGAAGCCAAAGTTTAGGCTTAGTTCAACCCTATTTCTACCATACACAGTTTGAGCAAGTCCTCACACAACTCAGGCTGAGAAAATTTGTAACCATTAGGAAAAAAGCAGTTAACAGGTACATAAATACAATGTTTTAATTTTTTTTCTACAAAAATGGGGATTTTTTAAAGTCATATCCCATGGGTACATTACTAAAATCAAATGATATAAGACAAAAACATGTAAAGGAACTGGGTTTGTCTGCCATGGAGTACAAACTCAATGAATAGTAGGCATGATTGTAATCAGAGGTTGGTGAAACATCAAAAGTATATGGCTGCACACTAACCGCACTGATAGGCTCAGTTCCCACTCCCAGAACTCTGCTCCAACACCAGGAGGGTGAGGTTGCTCTGGCTCCCAAGAACGAGCGTGCTCTTCCTCTCAGCTGCATGCGTGTAAAGCCAGCAGCAGCAGCTGCCAGCGAGACTTGGGTGCATGCCTGGGTTCCGGAGCCAAGTCTCCAATATCACCCGAGGTGCTGAGAGGTCTTGGAACCCTCCAAGGTGATTACAGGGAGTATGGAACATTCATAGCGAGCATCTCCAGAGTGAGAAAGATACCACAGGGAGGGAAAAAAATGATACAAGGAGTTGTCAAAGTGAGGTGGATACCACCCCTGAACCAGACAGGCCAACAGATGAAAGTGTGGTTGGTCAGGCCAGGCTCTGGGGAAAGCAGAGGTTTGGGGGAACCTCCGATGAACAGCCCCTTCATCCCTGTAAGAAATCCATCTAACAAATTAAATTATTTGACGGGGGTAATTTTTGTGAGTTTGTCCTATTCATAGCCAGAATTTTGAATTTCTAGGAAAATCCATGAAGGCTGCACAGACACCAATCACGAGCAATACTAGATGCCAACTATTTATTTAACAGCTATTCTATGTACCAAGCTTCTTACCCTCACTTTCCATGTAGTACTCAAAGTCTCGAGGCCATTTCCATGGCCATTTTATAGATGGGAAGTGGCCCTCTAACAGAAATGTTAGATAGCTGGCCCGAGGCGGCAGAGCTAAGAGGAGACACAGATTAATAAGTCCTGTGCTCTATCAGTTTTAGAAGGTTAGTGAAGTCTGGCCACAGAATCTCTAGTCAACCATCTCTCCTAGTCCTTTCAGAAGCAAGAGGACTAATTTATTCCAGACTACCTGTATTTTTTTTTTATTTTTAAGATAGAAGCTCACGTAACACAGTCTGGCCTCAAATTCTCTATATACAAGGATGACCTTGAGCTTTGATCTACCTGCCTCTACCTACTGAGTGTTGGAATTACAGCATGTACAAACCATGATTGATTTTATGGAGTGCTAAGGGTTGAACCCACGACTTCATGCATACTAGCCAATACCTAAACTAAATTACATCCACAGCCTCTCCAGTAAATCTTAATCCAAAAGATTTCTTATGCTGAGTGCAGAATCCAAGATAAACTGCACTAACCTAAGGGCCACCTACACTTGGAACATGCAAGACAGAAGCATACATGAGACAAAATAGGCACATGTTAACAGAAACGGAAAATGGGGATAATATCCATAAACTTTCTTTTCACAGACTTGCATACCTAGAACTCTCTACAACACCCTCATCCCACGTTCTCCTCAACAACAGTTTGAATAGAAGACATCAAAATTCTGCAAATGGTACTGGAATACCTAAAGAATGATATTCTATAAAGGTGACCTGCAAAGAGCTAAGAACTATCTCTTAAAAACACACAACATCCTCCAAGTGTTCTTCATTAGATTTCCCTCAGCCAGTCATAGCTTTGGAACCCACCCATTAATACAAATCAAAATAGATGTGAACCAAATGTTCTCATTTAAAGGCTCCTTCCTCCTCCAAGAGCTGTACAAGAGGAAATACATTATAATACACCAGGCCACCTTGATCTAGAAATTAGTGCCAGACCTCAAAATAGTCATAGCACTTACAAAACCAGTAAGTCTAAGAACCCCAAATCCTGAGCAGAAATCAGAATCGAGGTGGAAAGAGGTAAGTACAAACAAGGAAAATTCCGTGCTAGGACTTCCCTCTGAAATGAAACTGTTGAGTTCTTATTCCTAGAAGTCATCACTCAAGACGCCCAATGCACTAGTCGGCTTGCCTCCACCCTTCTCATCAGCCACCTTGGCTCTAGCCAGAGAGATCTGTTGCTTAGCAACTACCATCCAACAAAAATAGGAGCCAAGATGAAGTCAGGCTTGTGATATCTCTTGCTCTTCAGTGGTCATGGGACGTGTTTCAAACAGAGCCAAGAGAGTTTTCAGTTTCAGCATGCCGAGGGTTCAGAGGCTGCAGAACTTTGCAGAACTGCCCTCAATGTCAACAACCAACCAGGACAATCAAGCAGACTAACGAGTTTGCTAAACTTTAAGGCACCCTCCCCACCCCCAGTTCATATCCAATCTCTCAATTAGAATATGATTGTCATGGCAATAACATTCCCAGTATGGTCCTAGGCACCTCTCAGCACAGTTATCTAACTTAGCACCATGTTATCTGGCAGCTGTGGTCATCTCCTCAGAGTCTACCCTCAAAACCACATATGAAGTCAGTCCCACAGGGTACTGTGGAACATGCCAGGAATCCTAGCACTTAAGATGTATTTAAGCAAGAACATCAAGAGTTCAAGGCCAGCCTCAACTACATAGTGAGTTTGAGTCCAACCTGAGCTCAAAATTAAATTAAATTAATGTAAATAAATACATAAGTAAATTAATCCTGTTACCCAGAATTTCTTTCCTGGCCATTTTAGGACTTACAGATTAGCCATATTGGTTTGTGTGTGTGTGTGTCTACATGGAAGTAGGGACCCTGGTAGCTACTTTATTTTATTTCACAACCCCATATGCTGATCTACAAAAAGCAAACAAACAAACAAACAAAAAACAAACAGTGTTTTTACTGTGTGGATAAGGTCTTGATAGCAGTGGAAAATCATAGAGAATGACCTGAGGCAATTTCAAACAATGACAAACTCTGACATTACCAAACTGCCCCCCAAATAACCTGTTTCAAATTTTTTGTTTTTAATGAATTCATATACTTTTGTTTTTATATCCATTTATACCTTTAGTTTTGAGAAAAATAACTTCCTCGTGTTTACTACCCACCATATAAGTAAAAGCAATAGCCATTTCTATTTTCCCACATTGCCTCTTCGTTTAGAAGGACTAATGGTGAGAACTCTGAGATTTTGAGAAGGACTTCACTTTCCCCTGACAGTGTTGTCTCGGGTCATAAACAGCACCCAGGAGGGCTAAGTGGAAGTGCTCACCTGCCTTCCCCGATGACTCCATATAGAGACTCATATAGCATCATAGAGACTGCCATATGCCATGGGCCCTCCCCATTCTTTGATGCAAGAACTCTATGGCTACCTGACACTCTTGTCTACATTTTTAGACATTTTCTTATTCAAGGTCCGTCTTTTCAAAGTTTCATATAAATAAGACCTTGCTTATCTTATTCACAAATGTCAAGAATATTTTCAACCTTAAAACAATGGTCAATAATGATGAAAAATAAACAAACAACCCTTGCATGATTGTGCACTTCAGTGACGCCACCTAAGCTTTCAGACAAAGCCTAAGGATTTACTCCTTCCAAACAAAGATTAATCCATGTATTGTTCTTCAATGGTGAGGTATGGTTTTACCAGCCACTCCCCCTCACATATTTACATGGTTCTGAGGAAAGACAGTTCAGATTCCACCCAAAATTGTTTAAATTTATCCTTTCTAACATCTGAAAATTTATAAATCATACAGAATATGAATAAAGCAACTCAATAAGATACTAGGTCCTGAATAAGCCTATTTAGGGAGAGTAGAATCAACACATGTAGAAGATTTCATTTTCCAAACAGCCCCACCAGTGTTAATCTCACCAAGCACATTCTTCATCTACTAAATGAAATATATAGGCACTCTTCCACCAAGCAGAGTGTCGCTGGTCCCTCCCCTGGAACCTGGAATCGCCACAGCAAGCATGGTGAAAGTGACACTGCTTTAGGTCATATTCATGAGAGACAACATGGCAGCTGCATTTCTTCCCCATACCCATGACTTTGAAGACAGAGTTATCTGTATGGAAGGATGGTACTTGTTGCCTTTTTCAGGTGTTCTGTCTTTTCAACCCAGAGGCCAGCTAAGAGCGGGCAAGGCTGGAGAGGATTCCAACCCTTTGGCAACCCCAACTGAGGCCAACGAAGCAGAAATGGATGTCCAGTATCATGCGCAGACTGCACACTGATGAGGACAAAGTAAATATTTCTGTTTTTTAAAACCACCAAGTCTTAGGTGGTTTGTCACTCAGCCCGGTGACTAGAACAGTGCATAGCCACTGTGGTAAAAGTTGTCATCTCTTCAATCCTATGAGCAATAGTCAGGCTCAGTATATATTGCCTGCCTCCAACTTTCAGGTCCAGAAACACCATAAAACAAGCAGTAAAAATAGTAGAAAACCACACAGCACACAAGACTGGCCAAGGTTCCAAGTGTCTACATTCCTTAGACCTAAGGAAACACCAGCATCTAGCTTTTGACAGCTGTCACTTTTACCGTTCGTCTTAGTTAGGATGACCAAGGCAAGTCTTCTAAGAGAACATTTCATTAGGGCTGGCTTACAGGATTAGAGGTTCGGATCATTATCATCAACATGGTAGGAACATGGCAGCATCCAGGCAGGCATAGTGCAGGAGGACCTAAGAGCTTCATCTGAAGGCTGCTAGCAGAATATTGACATCCAGGCAGTTAGGGTGAGGGTCTTACAGCTCACACCCACAGTGACACACTTCCTCCTACAAGGCCATACCTACTCTAGCAATGCCACACACCTCCAAATAGTGCCACTCCTTGCGACAAGCATATTCAGCCCACCACACCCTCTGTTATCTATTTCATCTGTACACCTAATGTGGAAAGTGAGGCCACTAACCTCTTAAACTCCTTTTGTTGGCTTCTTCATGGCAAGGAAAGCCCCACTCCAGAACATTCTGGTTTTGAATAAACTAGAATAAGTATCATTTAGTTGTGTGAGGTTTCTCTTACATCTATATAAACAGATTGTATCAACCAAACTTTTGATTATTCATCTAATGGGGAAAAGCCCCTAGTTTTTAGTATTTATTGAATAAATATTTCACATGCAATGCCTACTATACACGGGGATTTTAATATCAAACATACATGAGTTCAAGTACCAATTCTGCTACTTACTGGCTAGGTGGTACTGGGCAAGTCATTTGACTTCTCTGTAAATTAGTTCACTAAGTCAATAAAAGAGCCAATAATAACATTCAAAGGACTGCTGTGCCCATTAAGTAGGGTTATTAAAACACTTAGGAAGAGTTTTAATAACTCTTATGTGAGTAAGGCACATTTCAAATGCCAGCTCACACCTGGCACATAGTAGGCATTCCACAGCTGGTAACTACCACCAGCAGCATCATTACCAACATCACCAGATTAGGATTGGTTCCTATGACTGAGGCCCTGGTACCTCCGTGTTCATGCTATGAGGATCAACTCCTCAGCATAGCAAAAGAGAAAAGAGGCTCAAATTCACAGTCAACTCACTGCTCATCTCAAATGCTAGTAAACATAAATTCATAAGATATATACAAATCGTCTGTGGTGTTTGTTAATATGCAGACCCAGACCAGACACAGTGGCACATGCTTTTAATCCCAGTGCTTAAGAGTCAGAGGCAAGAGGATTTCTGTGAGTTCAAGCCCATCCTGATCTATCTAGAGAATTTCAGGCCAGCTAGGACAACAAATTGAAATTCTACTCCCACAAAGAAAGGAAGAGAGAGACACTCACAGTGGGGAGGGGAGACGAAAATATAAATCCCTGCCCATACCTCCACGATTTGATTCATTAATTCACTGAAAGAGTCCAGGAATTTACTTTTCTAACCAAAGCCCCACTTCCCTTCCTCCCCAGTTGATTCCAGGAAACCTTACCCTAGAGATGCTGGTATGAATTTGTAGACCAAATCAGTCATACTGCAATAGAAGGATCATGAATTAAAAGCCACAGCTGATCCCACAACACACCTATTGGACATAAATGTCTCAGTCTGCCTTGTTTTGTGTATTTATAGCAAACAAAATAGGAGCTATCATTTACTACAACTGTACCATGTGGAAGACACTTTGGGGGTGTTTGATTCACTTTACAGGAAATAACAAAACCAAGCCAGAGAGGTTAAACACAGCTAGTAAAGAGCAGAGATTGGATTCTATCCCAGGTTTACCTGGCCCAACCCTTGTGCCCTTAAGATCACTATGCCTCTAGCCATCATAGCAGAAATGCACATCCTTGTTTTCATTCAGTCAAAAGGTGGGACAGTGAATGCTTGGCTGAAAGTAGTTCCCACTGATATGAAGCAAACACAAAACTTATTTTTGTCTCCATCTTAGCACCACAGGAAAAGCTACAGAAGTTACTGATAGATTGTGAAATTTTAAATTCAGATTGCTATATGCCAATATTGCTTTATGTAAAAAAATGGAAATTCTGATTATTAGCATAAAATTGCATACATGATGGATTATTCTTGGGTCGAAGATTTAATTCAAGGTTGAAAGTGCTTACCTATCATTCTCATGGTCCCAGAGTTTGATCTTCAGCGTTCAAAAGTATTTCTATTCTTTAAACCTGATTTCATCTCAAATGATTAGAATGCTTTGTCCATTAATCTCAAAAAAAGGAAATTGATTGGAGTATGAATAAACTTTAGTAAAACTTCCAATCCAAAACTTCCCATAATTCATAGTGTCCAAAAAGGAACAGGAGGAGCCAGGGACCTGACAAAATACTTAGTGGTGTTCTCCCATGCAAGATTAACTTGTACTGCAGAGCAAAGACATGACCTGCTCAACCTTCAACTCCTCAGCTCCACATGGTGCCAAAGGGACACACAGGACAGAGAAGGAGACCCAGGCACTGGAGCCTGAATAGCAAGCTTTCCTACCATCTCAACGCCAAGGCCAAGTGAGAACTGAGAACAACAAGACAGCCCATAAAAACCGATAGGCTTAGAGTGAGAGGCATTGTACGTAGTGGAAAATGCGAGCAGAAAATGGGGCTTTGGGGCTGCTCTGTAGGAGAGGGTGAAGAAACAGGATTTTGCCAAGCTCTCTCTTCCCTTTCTTAATTCCTCTAGTGGGAAGAACTTTCCATATCCTCCACTGAGCTGAGACATCCAACGGGAGACTTTCTCATGACGTATCCCTTTTTGTTTTCTCTTGCCAAGTCATTTAAAGGGAACCTAATCCCAGACCTTCTTGCCTCCAAACTTCATTACTTCACTGGGAGCTCAGAGAACAAACAGAAAGAGGAGGGTGAGGGGCAAGAAGAGAGGGACAGAGCACTCATTATGGCAAGCTCCCAAAATGCTTTTTGTAAGACAAAAATCCTCTTTAGCCTCAAATTTTGTTTTATGAGACATTTAAAGCTTTTATGAGACATTGAAGGCTGTGTCACATGCAGATGCACAGAGGTCACACAGGAAAAAAAAAAAAAAAGATGTCTCTGAGCCCTGACAGCAGCCCACCTGATCTGCTTCCTGAATCCCCACCTCAGGATGGGCTAGCAAATCCTCCTCTGGTTTCCACATTTATGGAAGACCGAGAGTAGAACCATTCACAGGCAACTCTGCTGTAGGGTGAACAAAATAGCGGATATGAACTGCCTACCATGGCATCTGACCAGAAATTTTTCTCAACTGGCAGAAGAGGCATGCAAAAATTGAACCACAAAGTCTCGTTTATGTTTGTATAGTTTCAAACACCTTTTGGCTATCCTGTGGGGAAATTAAATGGGGGCACCCACAGTTCTATTCTGATCTTAATTCTTCCATGTAGTCCATGGCCAACTTCTCCTGTAACAACAAAAGCCTCCAAGAAGTGTAGAAACTACCCCACTGCCAAGGAAAAACCACGGCAACTCCTTCAGACAGTGTCTGAGACAGAGAGGACAGGTGGCCTAATTAACAGTGAAGGCCAGGGCATGGGGCTCCTGCCTTCCAGAGGCCACTGAATTCCACTAGGAGAAAAGAACACCCCCCTTCAGAATAGGCTGTAAATCATTTACTTGACTGCTTTACCGTGGGGCAGGGGGAGCTGCTGGGCTTTAAGGAGGCCAGCTCCTCTCTTCAAGGGGGGGGGGGAGAATAAACCTCTGCTTAAGGGCTGGAGAAGCCAAAGCCCCAGAGAGACCATTAGCCAAGGGAAACATTGACTTCGAAAAGCCAGTTCATAGCCCCTACCTGGGGCTAACAGAGAAGAAAGCTGAACTCTGGGACACGGTCAGATACCTTGCCTTTGGGCTCCAACAACCCAGACACCATGATTCCTCAGAATCAAGAAAGGGCACCAAGGCCTGGACTCAAAAGGTTTGACCTGAGTCTAAATCCTGACTCTGCCACTTACTAGCTCAGAACTATGTTCAACTCCCCATGCCTGATCTATAAAATGGGTGTGATGCTAGAATCAAGCTTATAGGGTTTTGTGAAGATTGTGGGATTTATTATAAATATAGAGTTTGATCCCATGAAGTTACTAAATCAGTGAAAGCTATTATTATCTGCTGTTTACTGCTGCTGGCTAAACATTTTTCTGCTTTTTATTATGTACCTCAAATATGCTAACCACATCACTGTACATAATAACCGTATGTGTTCCCCTAAACCTTATGAGACAATGTATATAAAAACTAAGCCCAGTGCCTTCTCCACACATAGAAATTTTTCAACACAGGGGACTTACTCCTTGCTATTACTACTATCAAATTGCATGCCAAATCCAAAACACCTTTTTGCTCAGTTTTGAGAAGTTACCTGGGTAAAAGATAAGTCAAAGAAAATAAAGCTTAGTTGTCCTGTAGGCATCTCATGGGCACCCGTCAATCATGTATTCCTGATGACTCTTCTAGACTTCTTGTGCCAAACACCCTTGACGTTAACTCGGTTACTTCCATTTGACACAGATTGCAGAAGTCAGACAAATAAGGCCAGACTGACCTCCCACACTGGAGTCCACGACTAGAAGAAATGACAAGAGGCCTCCATACCATAACCCCTCTGTCTGCTGTTCTAGAAACCTCATGCTTGGAAGAGAATTCATTACAGCCCTAGAACGTCTTCAAGTTGGTAAAGAGAGATTTTTAGATGAACATTTACTAAAAGATAGGAAATGATGTAGCAAAGAAAGAAAAGACTGCCGAGCCAGCCCTTCTGTGTGCCCTCACACGCACAGACACAAGCAAGCATTCATAGGTGCACGCCTGTGTGTGAGAGGCCATGATCTGCAATCACACACTGGAGAGCAGAGGTCAATCCCTTGTCTCTCTTGATGACTCTCCCCCTAATTTTTTTGAGGTCTCTCACTGAACCTTGCCAATTCAGCAAGGATGACTGGTTTGAAAACCCTAGGGATGAACTGGTCTCCATCTACCTTGAACCTGGGTTACAGGCATATGCCACCATGCCTGGCTTTTTTATATGGGTGTTGAACATAGTTCCTCCCAACTAGGCCCCTCTCATACATATAAACACAAAAACACCCAATACCTACCCCAGAGTACTAGGCTCTCACTGTTTAAATATGAAGCAGGTGGGACAGAACCCCATTGTTGAACAGTTCTGTGCAAGCAGGAACCATGCTCTGTACAGGAGTAACTATTGCACAGTAGGATATCTTCAACGCGCTCTCTTTTTCGATGTGACTTGGCTATTCCTCCTGTCAGAAGGTAGACCTGGCTTCTCTACTCCTTTACATCTCGGCTGACCTTGTGACTTGATTGGTCCACAGGAGGCGGCAGAAATGGCCCTCGGCAGATTCCACACACAGCAGATTCCATCAGGCAGTTCCCACTGTTACCTTTTGGAATGCTATCCTGAAACTACAACAGCATGGAGAATCCCAGACTGAGAGACCACAAGGTGAGGAGGCCCTGCTGCTCAGCCCCAATGCGCAGCACCCAGCAGGCCCACTGAGACAGGAGAAATGAGTGCTATTGTCCTCTGTCTCAGAGGCCAGAAAGAACCATGATAAAGGATGCAGGCGAACTGTGTATGGCTTAACCTTTTCAATGTAGTTATAAAAGTTGGCGTGTTCTCTTAAACTCCACACCAGGCAAAAATCTAGGTTAACAGTAGTTACCAGAAGAAGAAAGGGATGGGGAAGAGGGAGTTTACTGGGATAATAATTTCTATTTCTTGGCCTAGGAAGTAATTACATGGGTGTATTACTTTGTTATAGTTTATCAGGTTATATACTTTTGAACCACACACTTTTATAGATATAGGCTAAACTTTTATTTTTTTAAATCTTAAATAAGCCATCCTTAGCAAATGTCTTTGATAAATGGACATATGGCTAAAGGAAATAAGCAAGCATTCTTGTAATTTTTGTCCACTAACCAGAATTTCCTCAGAAAAACACTTGTACAGAACACACAAAACGAGTTTATGAACTGAACATGGCTTGTTAAGTACACGTACCTGTCCTCCTTGCCTAATGCAGGACTCTCTCAGCTATGAAGGCTATGCACATAAGCGTGGCCCAACGCCCCCGGAAACTGTGGACATCAAAGTCACATGAGTGTCAAGTGCTGTTTGAAATAGCCATGTTGTTTCAGAAAAAAACTATGTAAATTACTCATAAGGCGAAGGGTCTTCTAGACTTCTATGCTCATGGATTCATGTTCCTTTCTACATCACAAACACTCTGTAAGGTGGCTTGCCCTCTCCGATTCCAGTGCCAAAGTCAAAAAAGAATGTTCATGCACAAAAGGAGTCAATAAGTGTGTGGTGTGTGTGTGTGTGTGTGTGTGTGTGTGTGTTTGTGTGTGTGTGTGGTGTATGTCTGTGTGTGAGTGTGTGAATGCGTGCGTGCGTGCGCGCGCGTGTGTGGTGTTTGTATCCATTCCTCACTGAACCTAGAGCTCACCAATTCTAACTTGTCTAGCCAGCCAGCTTGCCCCAGCGATTTCCTGTGTCCCTGTGTCCAGAAACTGAGACTACAGTGGCTCCCAGGCCTGCCTAATTTTTCACATGGGGATCTGAACTCTGGTCCCCATGCTTACACAGAGAGTGCCCCCATCCACAGGAATGGGTCCCTGGAGTTTTTACATAGGTGCTGGGGACCCAAACTCAGGCTCTTGGGTGTGTTCAGTAAGCACTACAAAATCTAAGTCATCGCCAGCCCTTGATATGATTTTTTTTAAAGCAATGTGTGGGTAGAAGGAGCCAGATATAGTGGCACATATCTGTAATGCCTATAATCTCAGCACTTGGGACACTGAGGAAGGAAAATGGAGAGTTTGAGGCCATCCTGGAATACAAACTGACAGACATTTAAAGAGAATACACGTTCTCTCTTTGGTAGGCTTCATCCTACTGCTCCATAATTTTCAACGCTTCCAGAATTTTTTACAAGGTGCAGATATTTTCACTTTTTGTTTTTATAACCAGAAAGAAAAAAGTAAAAACCTGGAAAAATGTTAAAATGAAGGTAAAAACACAAATCTTTTTTTTATATTCCTAACTTCATCCATTACTTAAAATTCCTTGCTAAAAAAATCATTTTAGCTAAATATATAGGTTTGTCATTCCCAGTGTGAATATCTAAAATCCAAAAAAATTTTTGAACAATGATATGATCCTCCAAACAGAAAGTTCTAGACCATGAAACTTTGTTTCACATACAAAAATGCTATATAAAATTCTCTTTAAGCTATACAGGGTATATAGGGATAATAAATAAAACTTCATGTTTCCACCTGATTCTCATCACCAAGATATTTCATTATCTGCGTGCAAATGTTCCAGAACTGAAACACTTACCAATTGAAACCCCCAAGCATTTAGCATAAGGATTACTCAACCTGTTATTAATCCATTTCTCTTTCTTTCCCTACATCCTGAGCTTTTTACCCTTGCAGGCTCAATGTCTGTCTTCATCTTACATTTTGACTGTAAGTTGTTGGATCAGGATGAGGATTAAATGGCTTACTTAACCACAGTACTATGGGTGCTGTCCCACTACACCTCCCAAGTCTAGTACACAAAAGACGGAAACTAAGTATCTGTTATTTGTGTTAGTTGGGCTGAGAAGTCATGACAAAATGCCACAGACTGAAAAGCTTAAACAAGAGAGCTCACCTTCTCACCATACTGAAGGCTGGGAGTCTGATAAGACAGAACCTCACTCTTCCAATCATATACTCAAAGGATCTCTTTGCACATTGGAGGAAAATAGAGCTCTTATGTATCTCTCCTTAAAAGGACACTGACCCTAACTTGTCATATGATCTCATTCAACTTCACTTACCTTTACATAGACTCTAGTCACAGAAAGGCTTCCTGCTTATGGACGTGGAGAAAGACTATGGTCGCCTTAATTGTGGATCACCAAGTAATTAGACTATTATTAGTGGCCATCAGAGCAATGACATCCAGTCATGTAATCAAGGACAGGTATGAAGTCTGAGGCTATCTTCCTATATTTATGAAGAACACAAAGCCAAGAAATGATTTGGGGGACGACTATGATTTAACCAGACCTGTATTTTGGTAAGATGAATGAGGAAGCAGCGAATGGGGATCCAGACAGAGAAAACCAGGAGGTAAGAACTACTGCTAGAAGCCACTGACAAGCCGGGCATGGTGGCGCACGCCTTTAATCCCAGCACTCAGGAGGCAGAGGCAGGAGGATTTCTGAGTTCGAGGCCAGCCCAGTCTACAAAGTGAGTTCCAGGACAACCAGGGCTATACAGAGAAACCCTGTCTCAGAAAAAAAAAAAAGGAAAGGAAGCCACTGACAGAGTCAGCAAATTGTTGTGTAGGTGCTGGAAGTTGCTAATTGGAGAAAGAAAGAAAAAGAAAGAGCAGAAACACAGGGCATCCACATGGTCTGATCCACCGGAAACTGCTGCAGCCTGGATGATGGAAGCAGAAAGGAGAGGCAAAGACATCATTGAGGTTAAAACCAGGGATGGAGTTGAAGAAGAACAGCACCGTCTAAAGACCTAGGGATGTGAGAGCAAGGGAAGCGTGGTTGGTACTTGTGGTGAGCCCAAGCTACCAGGAGGCATCCAGGCAGAGACAGTAGACAGGTACCTGGAAAACTATGCGTGGAATCCCAGGAAGGAAATTTGGCAAATTATCGCCAATGTAAATAAGTAAGCTAGCAGAGAAAATGTAAGTGGTGGTAGAAAGGGAGATAGCCTTCTTTGGCTGGGGTGGGGCAGAGGACAGCAAAAGCAAAAGGCAAGACAGCTTGGAGGAACATCAGGAGAATACAGTGCCCAGACAGAAACGCTTCCAGGACAGTGTTCAGTTTCGTCAGGAGGTACAGTGACATCACACAGCTCAACATTCGCTCTGGGCACCTATACGGCCAACAGGATCTGCAGGAAAACTACTTCAGCAAGGTGGAAGGGCCAAAGCAAGAAATAACAAAGTACCAGAGGGACAGACACTATCTGGTGAGTGCCTGTGTGTGCCTAGCTTCTGAGTCATCAGCTTTCCCCCTCAGGAACTCCCACCATGGTAGGAGTTATCAGAATACATACTCAGGACAGTCTCTGAAAAAACAAAGCTAGCAATGAAAGGAACATACCTACAAGGTCACATCTGCCTGGGAGTGGGGGGACAAAACAAGCCTCTCATGGATATTTTGATGTAGCTATGGAGAAGTGAAAGCAGACATGTAGGTGGGATCGGATAGCAAGAAAAAGGATACACACTGGGAGAGGCAGAGTGTGGGAAAGTCTGCATGGGTGACCAGCCACAGTGGCCAAAGTATTCATGACAGCAGACAGATTTGACTCCCAGGAGAAACATCATTTACTCATTCATTCATTCATTCATTCATTCATTTTCTCTGTCTATCCTATACATACTATTTCTAGAAACCTACCCTCCTTTTCTTTTTCTCTTACAAAAACTGATTAGCAGAAAAACACAAAACCAGGTTAGTCTCACCAGATGCCCCAGTGCAAATGGAGCCATGGATTACTTTTCTGAAGGCTGATCTTTTTTTTTTTTTTTCAACCTCTGCAGGTACAGTGGCTAGAGAATCTGAGCTCACCACATCATTAAACACTCAAGTCTTCACCAAGATGACATCACAAGTCTAGTCTAACAGAATGCGGTGTACTCCCAGTGATAGCCCAAAGTTGATAGTAACATGAAGAAAAAGACTTGAGCATCAGAAATCCTTCACTCACTTTTCCCACACCCTACCACAACTCATTATCACACAAATCCATTTTTAATCATTGCCACTGTCACTTATATTGCACTGACCAAGACACATAAAGTCACCTCATTTTTCTCAGCCAGCTATTTAAATCATATTTGATAGTAATGAGCTATTTTATTAGAAATGATCAGGAAAAAAATGTTAGCAATCCTGAGCTTGTGACAAACCCTAATAACAACAGTTCCTTTGGCTTTTACAAACCCATAAATCTGTGAATACTGTTTGACATTTATTGAACATGAGTAACATCCCCACGTGCTGTGTTCCTGAGGCTTAGCCAACGTTCTAGGGAAATGACTTAACTCACACAGACTTGGAAAGATTCACCCTGGACCAGTATTTATTTCCTCATACCAGTTGCCCTTCCTCCCATTCCAATCAGATGGAAAACATGCACTTTCTAACCATCCCCAAGGTAACAAATATATAACCCCTCAAGCCTAAGCCACGCCTCTGCTCTTCCTGACTGATGAGGTTAGAACAATGAATCATGCTCTGGCTCAGCCTGTTCCCTAGGTGATGGGAGTAAAAGCACTGTAGAGTCAAGAACTGAAAACACTAGGCCGCTACCTCCCTGAACAGGTGACACTGAGGAAGTCCTCCATCACTTCGTTTAGGTTGTGCTCTTTTCCTAATCATCACGTCTGAAGTTGGCCAATTAACCTTGAAGGTTTGTTGCATTGTTTTTCTAATCCTTGGTGGCAAGCCAGTGTATACCAATTAAATCAGATGGTTCCTGTATTAACAGGGGTGGGAGCCGTCTCAAGTGCCCTGTGCTCTACAGGCCTGTGGTGTTTTCAGATGAATGAGGTGGCAATGTGACAGCTCCACAGAGCCCTGCTTTCCTCTGACTTAGGTGGTGAAGCAGGCAACCTCACACAGGACACTGCAGCCATTCCATTAACCATGGCACCAAAGAAACTTGTGTTAGCTATATATGGAGTGGCCTTATCAAACCGGGCTTACTTGGGATTAACAGCCATATTAAAGACAACATATGAATGCATATATATATATATATATATATATATATACACACACACACACATATATATACACACATACATACACATATGTACTTGTTGCTTTTCTTTTCAATAATTTCCCTTTTTATTTCATTATTTCAAACCATTTCAGAATGGATCAGAAATGGACCAGAAAGGATCCTATTTCGTTATCTGCTTATTGGATGTAAAATAAACAGAGGGAGAATAAAATTGTCAATTCATAACTCATTTCATGGTGAAAAAAAATTAAGTGTGTACACATAGAAGACGCCAAAGGGCAGGAATAAACCCCAAAATATATTTTTTCCTTAAAAAAGAATGGTGATCCATGTGCAGCACTTTTGATTTTCTTCATTCAATGTATTCTAATTACTGTTCCCCTCCCTCTCCTCCCAGAAGCTCCTTTGATTTTTAACAGGCATGGGAGTTCTGGAGAGGTCCAGGCTAAGCACCAGGTAAGGAAGCTAATTTCACATCCTAGGATGAATACTGGCAACCTCGCAAAGCAAAGAACTCAGTCCCTTGCAACAGAGTGTGTAGCTCTTTCCAGAGTAAACCATTTACTAGTCCTACTTCTGGCTTTGATAAACTAAGAAAGAGAACAAAAACAAAGACTACGAAAAGTGACCACGAAATCCCATATGCTCAGACAAGGGCAACTACAGCATGAACTAAATGATAGCATTTAAAGAATAAATATCCATATCTCTTACTGGATAGTAAAGGTGTCATTAGCTAGGAAGAGCTGCTGTATGTGATCATTTACATATGCCAGGTAAGGCTAGAATTCTTCTGTACATTTGCTGATGTAGCCTTCACCTGGTCCTAGTGTCATCCCTGACTTGGAGAGTAGAAAACTGAAGTATCTTGTAAATATATGTCTCCCAGAGTCAGGCATGGCCAAAAGTGAGCCTCAGCACTAAACCCAGTGCCCATGATATTTATTCTATATTATATTTGTCCTCTTCTTATTAGTTACCCAGCTGATGAATGAGGTGGTAGGTCTTGGACCCCATATAGCCTGACCTCCACTCCAACACCACAAAATGTGCACAGGCACTGGGCTTCAAGCAAATCCTCACACTGGCACTGGCAATGATTAAGAAGACTGTGTACAGAAGGCTCCTGTACCAAAGTAAGACAGCTTTTGGTCAAAGATGTAAAGTTAACTCAGATCCCAAACTGATAAGTAGTCCACACAGGACTGAATCTATGTATACTAGATGCTAGCACCTGAGCTCGAAGCCCCTCAGCAGAAGTGAGGGTTTGCTGTCATCAGACCATGACCATAGGACATAGGACTTACCACATAACCAACAATAGAAGCCAGCTACACCAGGGGCTGGAACAAATCCACAGATCTCACCCAGCAACTTCCTGCTTTTCATAAAACAGAAACAGTACAACCCACCCCACCCCCGAATCTCTGTTTTCTTGCTCTTGGCAGATGAAAGCAAAGTGGGACAGTTAGCAAGAAGCCCAGTGACCACAGACAAGGTGACAACCGATATGCAGAGGAAGAATACGAAACACTGAACTGCACAGACTCAGTTGTACAGTGCAGCGATGAGGCCCATAAGGAGAGGCCCGGGTCATGGACAAGAGCAGGCCCCTGTTTTAAAAAGCAGGTGCATGCCTAACACTTACCCCAGGTTTTTATCAAGTACTTTAAATTTCTTCAAGTCTTGGAAATTGCAATCACAGGGGACAGAGGTGCTAGTGAGAGGAAGCAGAGAGGACTAGGGACGATCTGAGCTTTAGCCTAAGAGTTACATCATACCCAGTGATGTGGCCAGAGACCCAAAGCAATCGCCAGTCAGCAGGCTCCTCCAGGAAGCCCTGTCCTTCCCACCGCTAATGTTCTGTAAGAATGAAGGTGGTGTGAAGTCAGACGATCCTGAAGAGTTCTGGAGGCTTCCACTCACAACCTGTCTGGTTTGCTCACTGGGACAGCCCTGGCACCCAAGCACAGTGGACACTCAGGAAACAGCTACTCAACACATGAGTGCCGCTGTACTGTTTTAACTGATTTAAGAGAACGGCTGTTCTCTTAAATCTTCAACTCTTCCTCTTTATTACTCTTATATAGTGCAACAGTAGTAAGAAGTAAATGAATGAATGAATGCTATAAGCCTCATCTAGAACTTTACAACCTCAAGACAATCAAATGGCCAACATTCAGTTTTCTAGAAATCTGGCTTAGAACGCAGCAACCCATTCTCCAACAACAGAAAAAAAAAAAAAAAAACAAACAATAGTTTATTGGTCTGTCAAATGTGTGGAATACAAACTCAATGAATATCACACTCCCTTTCTCTCTAAACAATCCCTAAATTTGATACAGTCTGGCTGTCTTCAATACCCTGTGAGCGTGTTGTTCTAGTTTTATAAGCAAACCGGAAGTGGCTCTCTAGGCTACCAATTCCGTAATAAACCTAGATCTTCTGGCTGTTTTTCTCAATCTCTCTCCATAACCATGGGATATAACTGTATGCAGAAATCTTCAAGGCATGGGGGAAGCAACACTGTCGCCAAGGGACTTGTGACCCCGTCTGAGCACTGGCCTTACCAAGGACACAGATAACATAACAATTCCTGGCTCAGAGAGGTTCCTCCTCTCCGCTCTGGAATCTCATCTGGACAGAAGGCCCTTTCAGAAGATCTCCCAGAATACAGGCCCCTCCCTACTGCCTACCTTATCTTTTAGACTTACTCATTTAGTCTCCATGGCCAATTTAGCTTTGTTTTAGAAAAAAAAAATTTAAGTCCTTAATGTTCTGGAAGGAAATATCATCCCACTAAGGAAGTACAATAGAGAAATAATAATGACCCTTTGTACTTTAGGTGGCCTGTGAACAGGGAAGAAATTAAATCAAAGGAGCCAATTCTCCTTTTATAAAGGCCAGGCAGTCTCCAGGGAAAAGATACTGATTATAGGCCCCGTCCTGGGCAATGAGAAATAACCTGCCCTGGAAATCTCTATGACTACCACCATGCCATGCCCACTTCCATCAGAAGGGGCAGTGAGTAGCCTCCCCCTGAAAGAGCAAAATCCCTCTTTTTTTTTTTTCATTTATTTATTTATTATACGTAAGTACACTGTAGCTGTCTTCAGACACTCCAGAAAAGGGGCCAGATCTCGTTTCGGATGGTTGTGAGCCACCATGTGGTTGCTGGGATTTGAACTCTGGACCTTTGGAAGAGCAGTCGGGTGCTCTTACCAACTGAGCCATCTCACCAGCCCCGCAAAATCCCTCTTTAGTCAGTAGCATGATGAAAAAGTAGTAATACCATGTCCTGTGTACTGCTAGAAGTACTTCAATGTGTTAACTGGTTTCAATCCTTAGGAGGCAGGGCTATAACTCCCAAAGTCACATGGACAATGATGTTCATTCAGAATTTACTTGGCTGAGCCCATTTCCCAAGCTTGCTGAAGAGTAGAGGTGCATCTTGTTCTTATAGGAAGTCTGGAACACAGACTTCACTTACAGGAAACATTGACTTATAAAGGAAGACAGAAGCCCATTTTCACTGTTTATCAGTAAGAGTATCTGCTGATGTCTTTGTCTGCACTTGCAGAGATTATAAACTGTCAGTAAATATTTAACATATGCCAGATTCACCCCAACTCTTAAAATATAGTTCCCATGGGCTGGGAGGTAGCTCAGAAAAAAAATCAGTGCTTGCCTAGCACACAGAAAGCCTGTTATCAAGAACATAAACCAAGCGTGGCAGCGAACACCTGCAATCTCCGTAGTCAGGAAGTAGATACAGGAGGTTCAATAGTTCAAAGTCATCCTTGGCTTCATATAGAGTTTGAAGCCAGTCTGGGATACATGAGACATTGTCTCAAATTTTAATTAATTAATTCATTAATTAATCACTGTTATGAGGACCACTTGCCATGGTGTCTCAACAGGGAAGCAATGGTAGCCAGTAGCCTCCCTCTGCTGACTATGTGTCCGGCCCCCTCCTTTGCTGACTGTGTAACTGGCCTCTCCTGCTAATCCTGCCCTGCTCTGCACTTCCTATCACCAGAGGCCAGAGGCTGTACGTGGGTAATAATTTAAGGACTCACCTGTCCGGCTCTCCTCCTAGGACGCCCACTCTGGAACTTTTCACAGCTGCTGATGTGAGGGCTACATCCCTGTAGGGTGTTGCCTTTATCAGCGGGTACTAGGACCACTGTTCCCCCATACTTCCCACCCTGGCCTGCCACCAAGTATAGATGCCTAATAGGAGACAGCTTTGGAAGCCTACTATCCCAGGCTCAGCAACCTGAGAATTTTCCTAAATTCCCATTTTGGCAAATATTAAAGACCAATCAGTCAACAGAGCTCTGCTTAGCAAACAATAACATACTCCAGAAACCAGGCTTCCAAACATCCCAAACACAGCTACAAAAGACCCCAAGGGAAGGCAAACTGAAGACCACACACACACACACACACACACCACTTGAAGTGTTATGCAGTATTCCACAAACAACAAAAAAAAAATAATGACGTGAAAATAATCATGGTGTTTGTCCCAAAATGTGTGTGAGTCATACTAGCACAAGATGACAGGAAATTATGTGAAATACTCCATGACTATTTACAATACAAAAAAAAAGAAAAAAAGAAAAGTCTTTTCATGGTTACAAAGAAGTTGCCCACTTTTAGACAGATACTGGCAAGGTAGGCTTTAAGAAAGAACAAAACGTTTTGCCGAAAGCAGTGGAGAGATGAAACCTAAGTCAGGCTTGCCTTAAAATAACCACCAGCAAGCTCCAAGCTGTCACAAGCAATTACTACTGTCAAGTGCTGCATACTAGCATACACACCGTGACACTGATTACAAGAAGACAGCAGAGTACCATTTTTTAAGATAAATCTAGAATAATGTTTCAAATAAGACTCTCAGTTCTGGGTCTTATGGAGAGAAATAGAGTTTCCCACACCACCACCCTCCATACCCACCCACCCTCTACACACACACACACACAAACACACAAAATGCACTGATATTTATGACAAATGCTTTGAAATCATTTTGCTAATACTGATTATGAAAAGGTGACTCGGTTTGTTTCCAAACAAAGAGAGCAATTGTAAGGCCACCGAGTCCCTGCAGCCAGACCTTAGGGTAGACTATGGAAGAACTGGGAGTATACCCAACCAGTGACTTTTTTTCTGCAGAGAAGAGACACGCCCAGAAGGGAGAGGCTTATGCATGGCCCCAAGATCCCATACTTCCTGAAGGTCGGTGCCCTGGACTAAGGAGAAGGAAATGCTTGTGTGTTTAACACAAGCACTAAGATCATCTCAGCAAGAATTAAATGCTTAGCTCCACCTTCACCAGCTGAATGGCACTAGTCACGTTACTTTATAAGTTTGCTCATCTGTAAAATGAGAAGGCTGACATCACCTGCTTCATAAGGTCAGTGAGAGAGTTAAACAGCAGAACACCAAGTGCTAAGCATAGTATCTCTCTTAGACAGCACTCAGAAAAATGACAGCTGCCACTGTCAGCAGCATCAACACGTCAATACAATGAGAGCTCACTGGTGAGCCAGTTCCCTTGCTTCTCCTGCAGGTGCTGAGCACCATTCTGGAGGTTAGGTGTACAACAGGCCCCAATTTGGTAGCAACATATTCGTGTAACCAATAGAGTCCCTAAGGATGTGGGTCAAAACTAAGAGTATATATCAAAATGGTTCAAACACCTAAACTGTAATTCAGAATGGACTTAAACTGTTGTGTGGGTCAAATAAGTCTCTCTCTCTGTCTCTGTCTCTGTCTCTGTCTCTGTCTCTGTCTCTGTCTCTGTCTCTCTCTCTCTCTCTCTCTCTCTCTGTGTGTGTGTGTGTGTGTGTACTCATGTGTGTGCATGTGTGTCTGTGTGTGTCTCTGTGAAGTACTACATTGCATCTTCTTCCTTCATAAGTCTTACACTGAGATTCAGTCCTAAAGTTTTCACTCACAGAGAGTTAATGTTCAACAATGGGTTAAAGTTCAGCACTATCTGAAGGAGCTGTCAGATAAATAGACACCAAAATGAAAGCAGCCTACCCCTGCAGAGATGAACAGAGTCAGTGTGTAAGGAGCCAGAAAACACACAATCCCAAAGACTAAAGTCCACGAACACCCAGCTGACTGCACTTGTTAACTGAGAGGATTCGTCATCTGTATCTCTAGGTAAATGTAAGACTAAAGGGCCCTACTGTTGACAATTCATCAAAAAGCAATGAAGCATGGACCAACTCCAGCCAAAATACAAGAAGTGGGAGATGAAAGATTGGCAAAGACCTCTCTAAGATAACCACAACAAACTGAGAAGTCACGGCCATCATTTACATCAAATGAAACTCTAAAGGGAATGCTATACTGGGCAAGAGGGAGTAGGGTGTGTTTGACAGATAATATTTTATCACCTCCAACTCTGTATTTCCCTCAAAGGATTAGTTAGGTCAGCTGCCGGTGTATGGTTAACCTAAATAGCTTACTAGTGTAGGTCAAAATGCCTTTATCTAGGTATGACTCAATTTATGATCAGCTGAGAACCAATATATAGAAGACAAAAACATGAAATATTATACTTAGAAACATCCTATTTTCTAAATGGGGCTAAGAGGAAATATAGATTTTCTTTAAAATTCTTCTTAGCACAGTGATGCTTCGGAAAGTGACTCTCCAGATGGGGTGAGTTAATCAGACCAAGTGTGTCTCAGATTTTAATGTTCAGACAAATCACCTGGGTATCTTGGGAACTCTCCAATTCTATGGGGACCAGATGGAGCCCATGACTACATTTCTAACAAATCCCCCAGGTGGTGCTGCTGCTGCTCCATGAGCCATACTTCAGAAAGCAATGAAACCCTGACCACCCAGACATAGTCTAGTAATGGAACATTCCCTTCCCATGAGGCAACTGTTCAGGATTATAGATGGTTCCAAGAATATAATGGAAACCAAGAGATAAATTACCAAACAAGAAAAAAAAGGAGAAAAATGCATTTTCAGGTGTGGTCTCAGACATGTGAAATCTCCACCTCTGTTACAGACCATTGAAGGGTACCAGGGGGAAGCATAAGTTCCACTCTGGTGAGCTCTACCTTAGGAAGTCTGTCATGTGCTATTGTCAACCCCATAGAATGGAAGAGGGACAAAGTGGAAGGATACATGCCTTTGACTGCTCTGACAAATATGTAGACAATTCACCCTCTCTTACTTTTGGTCCATAGTAACACAGTGGACCCCTTGAAGATGGAGAGGGGCTAAATAGTAAGAGATCAACACAAATCTGGAAGTTCTGGATCTGGCTCCAATAACATCTCCTTTTTTTGGCTTGAACTCCCATCACAAGGAATCGTCCTTTCTATTAATAGCATCCTGTCTGTCCTAAGCAGACAGGCCTGCTCAAACCTACCATGTCCTGAAACAGCCTTCCAGGGAAACATGAAGTCTAGCCTGGACCTAAGGACAGAAGACTAGCCCTGTCAGCTCTCATGTTAGTTACACTTGAGGGTTCTGTTAGGGGCAGACTGTTTCATAGTACCTGGGAAGATAATAAAAATGCATAGCTGGCACTTTTGAAAGTGGCCTCAAAATGTGTAGTTATCAGTATGCTTTTATCGTTATATCTTTATGAATGTGAAGCATTCAGAAGAAAAGGTGTCTTTCATTTCTGAATTGAAGGGCCAACCATAAATTCGGCCTGTCCTCCTGCCATGCAACTATGTCTGTTGTCGGAGAACCATATTGGTGGTCTCACCTGCTGCCCACAAATGTCTCTGGCTGCCTTTTTTAAAAAGATATTTATTTTTATGTGTATAGGTGTTTTTCCCCTGCATATGTGTCTATGCACCATGTCTATGTGATTACTGCAGAGGGCAGAAGAGCATGTCAATCATGTAGGCATTGAACATGGAATCCAGCTCTGCTCTAAGAGCAGCCAGTGCTCTTAACCACTAAGCCATTTCTCTACCTCCCTCTGATTGCTGTTTAACAGCCACTGCGGCCAGGAGTGCTTTCCTCTAACACCACATTTAAGATCACCCCAGCCTTCACCGTCCAAGTCTGTCATTTTTCTTTTTTACCATGTTAGACACAAACCCTAACACAACACAGCTGTTCAGAGAAAAGAGAACCACCTTAATAAAAATCCCTTAATAATTTGTAATCCCAATTTATCTGGCAACATTTTGTCCAAGAATTTCAGAAGCTCTTGACAAAAAAAACATCTTATCAGGATCCAAAAATATCCTAAGGATGTTGGAACAGGTCAGAACTGGATTCTCAACACTCAGGTCTTTGAACTAAGTAACGCTCCTCGACATGAGGTTCCAGAATGTCCTGGCTGTCACCTAAATGCTTCTGAAATGCACACTCATGGCTGTCATTCCAAATGCCAAATCAAAATTGCCCGGGAGGACAACTGTAATTTTTAATAAAGTTCCCCCAGAAAGTTCCAATGAATATTAAAATGCTAAAGCAAAGACCTAGCTACCTAACCCAGGAAAAAGGAGGGAAAGGAAAAACATAAATACATGTAAGACATTACCCACAGTTTAAGACCTCACAGACAGGAAGTCCCCCCCCCCCATTGGCTCTCTGAAACCCACTGGGCTAATCACTTCCCAAGGTCAATCCCCCACACCTTACCTTTTCTTTTACATCAAGTCCGTTCTGTTTAATTTTTTTTTAATAAACTCATTTCCTCATATGTATTATGAAAGCAAATTTTATATTTTTATATTATGTAGATATGAAACTGAGATTGATCCTTAAGTTATGTTCCCTAAATAAAAACTGTAATTATCAATACAAAATACTATCACCATGCTACCTCCCATATCACCTATATCAGAGTACTCCCTCTCTTAGAGGCACAGTATGTCACCAAGATATCTGGATAGCACTTATGGCATGGGATAGAGAGGTGACTATTCTGAAGAACTCCATTAGAGCCAACTTGTAGCTTCCATCTATATACACCTGGTAGAACAGGCTACAGAAAAGGCAAGACCTGTGCCCCAGAGAGAAATGGCAACCTGTCCCGACATCTGGATCTGTCTGTTCCACAAGCATGCTCACCCAGCCTCCAGCACAGTCTTCTTACTACATGGACCAGAGTGGACAGCAGTCCTAGATAACCCTGTCTGCTTCTCTTCGAAGAAAATTTGTAATTGGGGCCCAAAGGAGCTTGTTGATTGATGCTGATCACACAAACTGAGGGATTTCTGGGTCTATTCCTGCCTTATGAATATACTGAAGCAGAAGAGACTAGTCACTATAAGCCCATGAACAGACAGCAGCAGCACCAGGAAGAAAGTGCCAACAATCTAAGTATCTGACTGTCTAACTCCTGGTTCTAGACTCCCTGACTTTGTGATGCATGAGACAGTCCTGTAATTCCATTCCCTGCCCCTAGCTTTGGGCAGTTGGAGCACATAACTGCTCCTTGCAACGGAATCACCTCTAACTACAACTCAATGTGATGTTCAGTTCTGGACCACTGGTGGCCAAGTAGAGCTAAAGGACATTTAGGACCAGGAAAGGTGTCCTTCCTAGAACACACCCTGAGAGAGGATGGAGCTTGACTAGGATAGAGTGAGGGGAGTCTAATCAAGTTTCCTCCACATCACTCCAAGTGAGAGGTCCCAGAGAGAGAAGCTGGCTCAAGGTTATCATCTCAAGTTCCTTCCTCCTGAGGACGGGCAGAGTCAAAATGATGGCAAATGGACCCCATGTTAATAATGATCACATTTCATTTTCCTGAAAGCTCAAACGTAGTTGTGTCATTTTCCTTATTTCATACATGAGGATACTAAGACCCAAAAAAACTGTTAAGTGACTGCTGTGGAGGTGGAGCTAAGAAACAGATAATCTAAACCCCAGAGTGTAAGCTCTTAAACTTGCCTTGCTAGTCCAAAACAATGACAACAATAGCAACAAAGGAAACTCCAGGAAACCTGGTGTCTGTGTGACAGCCTAAGATGTAGCCACTGAGCCCAGCATGGTCATTCTCTTCTTCAATCCCAACACTCAAGAGGCTGAGAATGGAGCATTACCTCAAGCTGAAGGCCAACCTGTATTATATAATTCCAGAGCAGCCTAAGCCATACACCGAAACCCAAACAGGCAGACAAAGGTACAATCACCAAAGGAGCATTCTACCACAGCAAGGACCAACCTGCCTCCTGGGATAGTTCATGACCCCAGCCAGCACCACCACACCTATGGGCAGGGCACCAAGAAAGAAAGCTGTGCAGGGACAAAGGCTGAGACACTGTGCCACCTTGACATGACATGGCGTGGCTGATTAGAACAAGAATCCGTGGAGCTGGCATGGCACCAGACCACAGACAAGAGACTAAATTAGAGCGACTGTTTTTTAAGCAATAATTGGTGTATGGCATCCTCCTCTGTGGTCCCACATGGGGTAGAAGAGAAGACTCACTCCCAGGCCAGACAGAACTAAGTAAGTCTGCCAAGAGTTGAGCTGTCAGAAGTCCTAGCAAATGCTGGAAAAGAACCCACATTTTAGGGGTTGGGACGATTTGACGTATTAAGAAAGAGAAAGCAAACCTTAACTATAGCCTCGGAGCTCATTTTGATATCCCTGGGATCCCTTTGCTAAACCTGAGCCTAGAGCAGACAATTAACCTGTCAAAGTTCACAGGAAACTGTAAACCGCTGACCTCTGAAGTTCAAAATAGCTCCCGCTTCGGAGTTTTACACAGGGCCCCTGAGCCTTTCAGTGTTGGTACAGGGAGCTGACCCTGCGAGAATGGTGAATGGTGTTCATACATCCACCGGCCACTGTCTCTGCTATGGCAGTGACCATTGCACTCTGACAGGCATGAGTAAAATGGCCCTCTTGGCCAGCCCTGAGGCAAACACTCACATTGCCTTAATCTGTCTGCACCACCTCTTGAGAGGCAGCATCAGCTGGAGCTACCTGGACTGAGGAAGGAGTCAGAGTCAGGAAACAGGAGTAACAAAGATGCCAGGCTGACGGGGAGGTCCAGCCCAAGATCCAAGGCCACCCAGGGGTACTTTCAAGACTCAAGACTCTCATCTCACAACACTGCTCCCCACCCTCAACTTCCCACTTCACTTGGCTCCTTTACCATCATCCAATCTCAACGGAAGTCATCCCCACCACCGCCCACCTTGTTCTTCCCACGCTCTTTCCAGTTCCTTGTTCCAGCAATGACTCTAGGAAGGTGACGTTCACCACTTTCCCTTGGCAACTCCTGTTCTTCCAGCCACCTGAGGAGCCACAGCACCTGAATGCTGCACTGGCACCTCCATCCTAATCCCTCCCCACCCACCTGAGCTCCTTATTTCTGGCACAGAGCAGAGCACTGACATTCTGTGAGCTTCCGCACTTGTCAAGCACCATGCTGGGCCCTTTCGCTTTCTTGAATGCCAGAGATGCAAAATGCCACTGTCTCCCTCTAAGCCCCAATAATGTTTTTTCCACTCTTACTATCCAGCCCCTCCTGGGATCCCACTCAGCCCCCTCCTCTTGCCATACTCCCTGCTCTGTCTTCATGCAAATGACAACAGATAGAATCCTTGGGAGCACTTGGGAGCAGATTCCCATCATGGGCTGCTGGAGACAAACAACCTATGCCCTCCTGTTCCTACAAGCTGACCCAAGTACCTTGTCTGATGCTGGACTGCTGCCACCACCTGGCTCTGACGTACATTCTAACTTCCTACTCACCGCATCCCTGCCAGCCTGCTGGGCCCCAGCCAAGTCACATGATTCCCCTTCCCTGGCAGCTCCCTGAACTTTCCAAGCCCTTGCTCACAGAGTTCCTTCCAGCCTGCATGCCTTTTCCTCTCCTGTCTTCAAACCTGACACACACTCTCTCTCCTGTCTCAGGAGATATAGAGAAGGCATTGCCTATGAGATGCTGACGCTTCTCTCACAACAGCGAAGAACTCTATCTGCATGAAAGCTTCAGCTTCCTTCCTTCCTTCCTTCCTTCCTTCCTTCCTTCCTTCCTTCCTTCCTTCACTATTTTAACTGTGTTTTATGATCCCCAGGGTGAGGACTGAAAGAGCTTTACTGCTGCAACTCTCTCCTGTTACTGGATGCACTACTTACCTAAACAATACCCATATACTCAGCACACATGCAAACCCAGCATCTATTGTATACTATTATGCTGCAACAAGGAGCTCAGCATATGTTGGGGAGCCTCAAATAAATAAATAAATAAATAAACCACCATAGGTCCTACCTTCCTGAGTTTGGTGATTAGTTCTAATTAATAGCTTGAAATAATCTAAACTCAACAGGAAAGAAAGTCACAACAAGGTATTTACATTGAGTTGGCCTACGGGCATATCTGTAGAGGATTGTTTTAAATTAATTGATGTGAAAGACCTAGCCTACTGTGGGTGACCCTATTCCCTAGGCAAGAGATCCTGAACTGAATGAATAGAGAAATTAAGCTGAGCACAAGCAAGCATGCAGTTGAATGCATGTATCCATCTCTCTTCTTGAGACTATGGCTATCATGTGATTGGCTGTGTGGAGTTCCTGCCTTAACTTCTCCACAGTGATGAACTGTAATCTGGAATTGTTAGCTGAAATAAACCCCTTCTTTCTCTTAAGGTTGTTTTGTTTGTTTTTTTTTTTTTTGTTTTGTGGGCTTTTTTTTTTGTAGGATACTTTATCACAGAAACAGAAATGAAACTGAAACACTGGGCTTCTTATCTACAGACAGATAAACGTCAACCAAACCTTACCAAGTAAGTGTATATCTGATGACACCTAGCTCTGTGCTATACAGGGAAAAGAGTAAGGGTCCTAAGGAAAACTGGATAAAAGGACCAGGAAGACGAGCTTGAAGGAACATAGCTAGAATGACCAGCAGCGAAAAGAAGTGGTGAAAGTATTCCAGGTCCTGGAAACAGCCAGGGCAAAGACCCTGAGGGCAAAAGCTGAGAGGGCCAGTGTGACCAAAGACTGTAAAGAAAGCTAGGGAATTAGGCAAGAGAGTGAAAGGGGCATCTCAAGTAAGAGCATGAGTATGAACGGATATGACCCTTGCCAACTAGGAGGCCTCATCTCTCCAACTTGCCAACCTTACACCTACAAACAAAACAAAACAAAACAAAACAAAACAAAACAAAACAAAACAAAACAAAACAAAACAAAACACACCACCTGGAATTTGAAATATATTCCTTTCTCATTTGAAACCATTTGCTCTTTAGGTGTAAATGCTCTTCTCTTAAAAAAAAAAAGAAGAAGGAAGAGGAGGAGGAGGAAGAAAAGGAGAAGGAGGAAGAAGAAGGAGGAGGAGGAGGAGGAGGAGGAGGAGGAGGAGGAGGAGGAGGAGGAGAAGGAGAAGGAGAAGGAGAAGGAGAAGGAGAAGGAGAAGGAGAAGGAGAAGGAGAAGGAGAAGGAGAAGGAGAAGGAGAAGGAGAAGGAGAAGGAGAAGGAGAAGGAGAAGGAGAAGGAGAAGGAGAAGGAGAAGGAGAAGGAGAAGGAGAAGGAGAAGAAGAAGAAGAAGAAGAAGAAGAAGAAGAAGAAGAAGAAGAAGAAGAAGAAGAAGAATCTCCTAGCTAGCATTAGAAAAACAAATGAGGTTGGAACCTGGTAAAAATCATGTAATTCCATAGCAGCACAATGCCAATTTGACCTTGAACTAGAAGCTAGCAACTGACTGGGAAATGGCCTATCAATTATCCAGCCCTGATAATAAGGGCAGAGTCTACCAATCACTGAGCATTGATGAAGGCTGTTACAACCACTACTTCACTGGCTCTTCATGACATCCCAATACGACTTTCATTCCATTTTTTTTTTAATTGAAACACAGATCCAGAAGTATGGCTTAGTAAAGTTGTTTCTCACCAAACCTGGCAACTTGCGTTCGACCCCCCAGGATACACGATAGAAGGGGAAAACTGATTCCTGTGTTATGCACTGACCTCCTGGAGCATGCACTTATGTGTACGTGTACACAGACACACAATAAATAAACAAACATAAATTTCTTTTGAGGCGGGGTCTCACTTTGTAGGCCTGGCTGGCCTAGAACTAACTATGTAGACCAAGCTCACAGAGAGCTAGCCTTAGAGTGCTTGGATTAAAAGAATGCAACATCATGCCTGGTAACAAAATGTAATTTTTTTTTTGAGACAGGGTTTCTCTGAGTAGCCCTGGATGCCCTGGAAATCACTCTGTAGACCAGGCTAGATCTGCTGGCCTCTGCCTTCTGAATGCTGGAACTAAAGGTATGAGCTAACACAAAAAATAAAAAAATAAATAAGTAAATAAAAATTACAGTTAAAAAAAAAGCCTGAGCTCATATGTATAATAACTGGTGTAATTTTACCCATGTAAGGGGAAGCAAGCCAGATTCTAGTCAGGTCACTGGGACACTATGGCCTATAACCTTGACCATCATCCTTCAGTACACCACAAAGAGCTGCCCGGTCAATACTTTAGGAGTCCTGCCCACTAGCTTACCTAGCCCAGCTGCACCATGGCTCCAGGCCCCTGTGTACCTACCTAGCCACGGTGCAAGCCAGAGATCCTCTCAGGAGGAATGCAATGGAACTCCTGCTGTCTGCTCCCTTCCTCCCCTGCTCCCTCACAACAGCTCAACTCTTCCTCCGATTTGAATAAAGATCAATCTTCCAGGTCATCGCAATACTCAGTGTCCTGAGAGAACAGGAACTGGAAAGTGATGAATCTCCTTAAACTATACCGCAGCCAAAGTCAACAGACTCCAAACCCCTCTTGCTGTACACTGAACCGGAAAAGGGGGGCATGGGTTACTGGGAAGCTCTAGCTGTGGCTTTTCCATCTCTTGACACGTTTCTGAGTTTGTGTGGAGGGCAGTGTCACCCTTTCAGGGCTAACAATCCTCTAACAAACTATTCCTCTCTTACCTCAAGCCCTGCCTGGAAGTAGCCAGGGCATAGGCACAAAGGGAGCTTGCATGCTGGCCGTGTATAAAACTGTCCACCTACCTTCAGCCTAGCCAACCCTCCTGAAGGCCAGTCAACTGCCCTGAATCACCAACAAGATTCACACACAAGTTCAAAGCCAGTCAAATCCTCCCTTTTGTCATTGAAGATTGGCTTGAGCAACTCAAGGTCCAACAACCCTCACAGCAAGGGCAGGAAGGCGGAAACACTGGGGGAAGGTATGGGACAAGGGACCCTTACCACAAAAGCACCATTCTAAGAGGCATCACTCAGGAGATGAGAGTGTCAACTGAACTGGGCAGCTGAGTCATGAGTGAGCATATCTCAGGGGTGAGCAGGAGTTTGGAGAATTTCATGGTCAGATGAGAAGGCTGCAAGCTGTGAGAGAGTCCAAGAGACTGGGAGGCATCTAGAATAACTAACAGCCAAGAGACACAAAGAGGAGGTTTCAGTGAGTTGCTTCTCAAGCTAGAGCAGGATTGAAAAGATCAGAGTGAGTCCCGTTCATTCCGGGAGCAATGCTAGATACACAGGCACCCTACGTAAACAGCCAGCGGGTATTAAGCCATGGCTGTGAGTCAGGCACTGTGCTCATTTACACCTCTCAAGGACCACAGTCTGTTTCTATTCCACTTAAGCATAAATACAAGGTCTACTTAGGCATGATATACTCCCAACCTCCCACTTCCTATTTTCCTCTCTAGACTGTCTCTAGAGCCTACAAGCAGTGATTGACTCTTAAGCACACACTCTCGAGATAAATGAAAAAAAAAAAAAAAAGAGGTATCAGTCCGAAAAGAAACAGGCCCAGGACTGAAGTCCAGGTAGATGATCTGTCTGGAGAACCCTCTCGGCTTCTGCTTTCTACCCTACAGAGCAGAGACAGCTTGCTAGAGAACTGGGAGCAAAATAACCTGTTTGGAGATCGCTGTGTCCACAACACACTGAACAGTAAGCTTCCTCTCCATGCTGATTGAGGATACGAAAGGGGCCCCCAGAGAAGCACAGCCAAGAATGCTCCCTCCCCTGTCCTATAACACTCCCTGGAGCATCTAGCCTTTCAGCCTGGGATATAGGCATGGATTTGCCTTACTGATAGTAAGAGGGAAGGACAAAGGATTAGAAGGGGCAGGTGTAACCTCCTGACACTCCTGCACTCGGCTGAATCAAGATGCTACTGTCGGTCGACAATTCAGCTTCTCCCTAAGTATCATGCCTAAACAGCTCGGTGGGGGCTGGAGTCACCTGCGGTAAGTAACTCACAGACAATGGAGTTTACGTAACAAATTTTTACTTAGCTTTCTATCTGGGCAAGTCAGACTGGCTCTTTAGGAAACCAAGAATATCCTTTGAAAAAAAGATCAAAGATTCCCAACTTTAAAAAATATTAGGTAGACAATAGGTGTTACATCCAAGTGGCAGAAAAAGATGGAAATGATTAAAGTTGGGAAAGTACTGCTTTCCTGGAACTTTCTTGGTTTTCTGTATCAAATGTCCGCATCCTTGCAACTCACAAACCCACCCAGGTGTGTCATAGTTCAAAAGGAAGGGAGTTTCCAGACACTGCATTTTCCAAATTTTCCGCCAAAATTTCTTACTAAATGACTATACACTGGAGGGAAAGATGAAGAGCCAGGAGGAAGGGCAGGCATACAAACACAAAAGGCATTCACAAAAATGCTGTGTTGTTGACACCAGGGCTTGGCCTGAAGCTCAAGTCCTGCCCTCTGCCTGGCGAGGGCTGGAACACAGAGCTCCCTTTGACACTGCCCGAAGTCCCACTCCATTCTTCTGAGATGGCAGCTCAGCTCAGCCCTGTCAAAAGAACTGCACTGTGGTCTCTGGAACTTGCTCCAACAATAACAAACAATGAGGCCTTCTCTCTCTGATAAAGCCCCTCCCGATCAGAAGTAAAGACGCAGTCTGAGAACTCTCTCAGCTAAGCGTAGCCTCCTCCTGAACTTCCCTGCTAGAAATGACTGAGTTGCAGGTAGTTGTGGATGTGAGGGTAAGCTGAGTTCTAGGAGAGGACAAAGTAGGAGAGATAAACACTTTCACTCACAGATTCACAGCATCTTACACATGGATGCAAGGGGAGAAAAGATGGGAAAGGAAGCCATGGAGCCAGGGAGCTGTCGGTTGGCAGAGCACATTCAGGGAGCCATAGGTTAGATCCCAGGGCTACACAAAAGTGGTGTGGTGGTTCACGCCTATAAGCACTTGGCGATGAAGATAGAAATCAGAAGTTGAAGTTCATTCTCAGCTTTACAGTGAAAGCCAGCCTGAGATGCTTTATATCTTCTCTTACAAGCAGAGGAAGTGTGTAGGAATGGAAGTCCAACCTTCACATTAGTCTGATACTTTGTATATTAATTGAAAACAAAATAAATGCTATCCTAACACTCACCCCCCCCCAAAGAAAAGGAAAAGGAAAAGGAAAAGGAAAAGGAAAAGGAAAGGGAAAGGGAAAGGGGAAGGGGAAGGGGAAGGGGAAGGGGAAGAGGAAGGACAGAGGAAGGGGAGGGGAGGGGAGGGGAGGGGAGGGGAGGGGAGGGGAGGGGAGGGGAGGGGAGGGGAGGGGAGGGGAGGGGAGGGGAGGGGAGGGGAGGGGAGGGGAGGGGAGGAAGTCACAGCCCACACTGGCCTAGGGTGAGCTCTATGAGAGCAGAGACTTGTCGTCTCATTTACACAGAATTCCCAAAGCCAAACACAATCTGGTACGCAATAGCGACACAACAAACTAAGTAGAATGGACACAGGGATACATGCAGATGGCTGGATGGACAGTTCTGGAGTTGGGGTAGAGTATGACTGAGAGGTCTCTTTCCTCTTTCTGCATAGGGACTAGCAACTATATGAAGAAAGAGACCGTATCCTAGGGACTACTTCGCCCATTTCAGACCTTCCTTTATGGGTGGCAGATTGACTCATAGGGCTCATAGGCCAGCACACTATATGCTTCCTATTCGCGTGGGCTTGCTTACACACACCAGCTTCTGGCGTCTGAAACAAAGAGGAGCAGAGTGAGTCTGGCAATACTGGCCTGCACCCACTGGTTGAAGGGCTCCCTCCTGCTAAGTTCAAAGTCCTTCACATCTTGGCTTCTCTCTCAAGGGACTTTTATTTGGAGCTTTTTTTTTTTTTTCTTGTTTCCTCCCCCACCCCCTTTCTCTTTGCTTATCTGCATTTTCTAATCCTTCTATAATGAAGATAGATTACAGGAATAATAAAAATGCCCAACAGACTGATAAAATACATATACAATCATTCAAAAAAGACACTAAAAAGGCATATTTTATAGTTAGAGTTTAACATTTGTACATTACAAAACTTAACACAGCCATTTTATGCAATTGCAGTCAACCATATCCTTTGAAAAACAAACAGTGAATCTGTGATAAAAGTCTACCCTCTGGTGTTAAAATCACAACACTGGCCACCAGGCACTTATCTCATAAAAGGGGACAGCTATGTGATGGGTGAGGTGGCAGTATTAGAAAAGCACAAGGTCTATGAGCTTAATAAGCCACTGGCCCTAAACTGTCAGTACATATGCTCTGGTTCATCCATAAGAAGAAAGGCTGCATCTCTTGCAGAACAGATGGAAGGCCTGCGTGAAGAGCCAAGGTCTTCATAAGTTGGAAGAAGAGCTAGCTGGTCTACCCTAGAGCACTACTCCCAAACATATGAACCACATTCCAATTGGCTTACCCATCATCCACAAGCACTGATTCTGTCCAGATTCAGGCCTAGTTATCAAAGACCAGTATGCTTTATATACAATGATCGCAAACAAAGCAGCTGGGCTAGTAAGCAAAAGACCCAAAGATCAGAGCCCATTTAGACCTTTCAGCTCATGGAACCATTTCGTGCCTTGGTGACTTCTTTCTCCTAAAGCAAGGAACACCAGCTATATAGCCCATAGACAGATAAGAATAAACTGAGGCAAGGTGCATAAGACAGAGAGAAGGGAGAGAGGATAGTAAAGGTAGCCAAGAAGACACATTGCAGTCATGTGCCACACAACAGCAGTTTGGTCATGGATGGGCCACAAACACAAGGATATATGCCATATCATCTAGGGCTCTGTAAGGACGTGTTACAATTTCCCCACAATGACAAAATAGCCGATTGGTGCATTTCTTAGAGCACACCACCTCTCATCATTTAACCAAATGATTGTATTGAACTATCCCTAGTCCAAACTTGATACCAGTTAGATGGATAGCATTTCACTTTCTGAAAGTTGGACAGTTTAACAAGCCAAAAAAAAAAAGAGAGAGAGAGGTTCAAAACCTCATTTAGTGCAATGGTCTCCTAAAACACTGAGGAACTTAAAAGAAAAATAGAGAAAGGCTCCCAGCTCCTCTTTTTCTACTCCTCATCCCCACTGGAATATGACACAGCATTTCCAACAGCCTGTGAGAACTGCTGAAGGTATCAGGTGAAAAGTCCCCTGTTCTTTCCCAAGGGCGGGGCAGGAGGAAGCCACAGCAGGAGATCCACATAACCCTCTATCCTCAGTCCTGTTGACATCCACAAGCACCAAGGCAGGGGCATTCACTCACATCAGGCTCAAGAGCCAAGGTTGTAATGCAATATAAACTTGAACATTCCCAGGATGTATCAACAGAAGGGGTGTGGAGGGCAGCCAAGGCAAAGACTTCCCAAAGCTAAATCAATAGAGCCAGCTGTAGACAGAGGGCAGCAAATAGAGTGTGTAAGACACAGCCAGTCTAGCCTTGCCAGCTGCCCCAGGGACATTATTCAACAAGGTCTGTGAAATCTGTCCCCAATTCCCTTCTCATATACCAAGCATCTGCTTCCCTGCTGAACTGTTCAGCTGGGCCTCTAACCTAAGATCTGGGCTAGAAACTGCCAATGTGGCACGCCCAGCCTGGTTGATAGAATAGACTGAGTTTAGCTCTTCACTGGCAGTGGGTTCTGCACCTCTCATTCTATGACAAGTTCGGTAAACAAGTTGTTACACACTCCTGGCCCAAAGCTGCCTCACACAAAAATGGAACAACCAACCCTAGCAAACACAGCTGCTTCTAGAGTCAAATAGCATCAGCCTGAAAAGCCTGCCCAGTGTTAGCTCAGTGAATCTCAGGCTTAGCAATTTTGAGCATTAATAATGGTAGCACTACTGCTACCATTATAATTAAGTAGAGAAAACTGCAAAGCCTACCTCGGGATCATGTTAGAGGAAAATCCCGCTTGTTTGTACAACCTAGAGAACGTGCGTATCTATGGCAAGACTCCTCCAGACTCTTCCCATTTAGGACTCGGTGCTCCTGCCCATCCCCAAACTCTCCCCTCACAGCCATTTCTTCACCATTGCCATTTCTCCATTGCCTCCAACTGCAGCCAGTAGCCACCCAAAGAAAACAATTGCTTACCCTCAGCAGATCCAACTGCTGGTTAATCTACAAGAAGGACAAGAAATCCAGCCTGAGCCTGCTTCTGGTGCCCTGGGCTTCCCAAAGGAGCTAAAGATGACATGTGGCTATAAAATGCATGTGTTTATAGAGGATCAGCTGTCCAGGAAATGGAGCAACGACCTTGTAACTGTGCTTTCTTAATTCCAACATTTTTTGACTTAACTTTCACCCCTGCATCTCCCTGGTGTCTGCACTCTGCAGTGCATAAGACAATAAGAATAGAGACAAAGGCCAAGGATCCAACTGAGGCCCACCCCAAGCCTCTGGAGCAGTGCTCTTTGATTATAGGGAACTTCAGTGACCAACTTAAACACACTTGTACACACACAGGCAACATATATAAATTGGGCACCAATAATTTATTATGTCACATACAACCATAAAACGTATATGACACTTAATTTTTGTTATCAGTTATTTGTATGTGTTTGTGTGTGTGCATGCATGCCATGGTGGACATGGGAAGATCAGAGGACAACCCCAAAGTCAGTTCCTGGGATCACAATCAGGTCACCAGAGGCTAAGCCACAAGAGCCCTTCACCACTGAGGTGTCTCACTTAAGTTTTTAAAAGCAGTCTTTGCAGGGTAGGGATTGGTAAAGCAAGCATGTGGATCTGAGCTCAAACCACATAATCCATATAAAACGTAAGACATGGTGTCATGTGCCTGTGAAACCAACTTTAGGGGTGTAATGATCCCTGGAGCTCATTGGCCAGCTTGTTATGGGTTGGTTCTAATGCTTTTTGTATTCATTTGGGTCCCCCAAATCACACAGGAATCTGCACATCTAAATGCTGAGGGTCTCTGCCCCCAGTTGTCTCTAACTGGTAAATAAAGTGGCCAATGGCTAGGCCGGGAGACAGAGGCAGGACTTTAGATTGCCCAGGCATGGGACCATGGGAAGAAGGTTTTAGAATTGCCATGCCAGGAAAGGAATAGGATGCAAGCATCAGAGCTGTGGAAGAGAGAGAACCAGCCATGTAGGAATCAAGGAAAGTGGGCCCTAGGGCTACTCCCCCACTGGGTCTAGGGTAGTGTTAGCCATGGGGAAATTTGGGAGTGGCCCAGCCATTGAGCTGCTTGGGGCATATTAAAAATAAGGTTGTGTGTGTGTGTGTGTGTGTGTGTGTGTGTGTGTGTGTGTGTGTGTTTCATTCATGAATCCAAAACAATTGGGTGGGTGTAGAGGAGGCACACATCCGCAGGGGAGTTTAGAGTGGATTAACAATTCACTGCTTTACCAGCCAATCTAGCCAAATCAATGAACTTCAGGTTCAGAGAGAGGAGAGATTCTGGCTCAAAATCTAAAGGCAGAGCACAGGCAAAGCTCAGTCCTGCTTCAAATAACCAATTGTTCACTCTCTTGTCTAGAAAATCTGCTCTTTAATTACTATATGTGATGGTTTGAATCGGAGATGTTCCCCACCTTGTGCCTTTCATACCCTTATGCACACATGTACATACCATATACACCACACACACATACAGAACACACACACAAGCACACTTAAAAATTTTTTTAAAAAGTTGTTAAAAAATGGTCATGCAGTCTTATCTACTTCAAAATATGCAACATCAGAATAAGACACAGACAGACTTCTGTGGTTGCAAATAAGCTTAGCTTTACAAAAAGCTCATTATGTATCAGTCTGTATTTTTCCCAAAGAGAACTGGAAGACTCCTGGTGTGGAGAGGGGATCTGCTACCTTGCTAACTGGATTATCATCCCTGGATAGTTCTACAGTGTCATTTCAACTCTTGTGCCCAGAAACAGCCAGAGAAAGAGAAACTTTCTGCCTCCCCTGATGAATGTGCAGAGTCAAATATGGAGCAGCAACAACCTGCCAGGAAAGGCTGGACACCAGGATAGCCTGGGCTAGCTCCAGCTGCTCTGCTAAGATCTTAGTCTCAGATCTGCCTAGCTCATCTTCCTGGGTCTGGGACACCTCCCTGGGTGACACCTGCATTGCTGGCTGATGCCATCTTCAGACAAACCCACTAGTCACACTCTCTCTTAGAAAACCTGCTCAAGGGCTGGTGAGATGGCTCAGTGGGTAAGAGCACCCGACTGCTCTTCCGAAGGTCCAGAGTTCAAATCCCAGCAACCACATGGTGGCTCACAACCATCCGTAAGAGATCTGGCGTCCTCTTCTGGAGTGTCTGAAGACAGCTACAGTGTACTTACATATAATAAATAAATAAATCTTTAAAAAAAAAAAAAGAAAACCTGTTCAAACTACACATAAGCTTACCATATGCTGTGGTGTGGATGGGAGCTGCCCCCCACAGGCTCATGTTTACAGTGCTTGCTCTCCAGCTGGGGGATTTGGGGTGGGGGGATGTGGAGCTTTAGAGGAAGGGCATAGCAAGCAGGCAGAGCAAATCACTGGGGAGGAAGACTTTGGAGTTTATGCCTAACTCATTCCAGTACACTCTCTGCTTTCTGGTTGGCTAAAATGCTAAGAGCTCTACCACACACACTGCCATAACTGCCTTTTCTGCCTTGCTGGACTGAGGTCTTGATAAACTATGGGCCAAAATAAGTCTTTCTTCTCTTAATTTGTTTCTGTTAGGAATTTTGGTTAAAAATACACAAAGGTAACTAATATACTATACAGCTCAGGAATTCTACTTCCATTCACCTACCTGAGAGAAATAATCATACTTTCATACAGAAACTTGCATGAAACACTCTAATGAATACGAAAGGGTCAACGAGATGGCTCAGTGTGGAAAGAAGCTTGCTACCAAGCCTAACGACCTGAGTTTGATATCTGGAACCCACATGGAGGAAGAAGAAAACTGAGTACAGTAAGTTGTCCTCTGACAGCTACATATGTGTCATGTGTGGCATGTGCTTGAGTGTGTGTGCACACATACCATCAATAAATCTATATATGTGAAAAATTAATAGAAATTATCTAAATAGTGATAAAGGAAAAATAGAAGACAAAATATGGTATGAATCACAATGAAACACTAATCAGTGATAAAGAGGAATGGATTAGTAACATAAGATACAACATTTAAACCTGAAAAAGATGTTGAACTATGTGAAAGAAGCCAGACACTAAATACCATATAATATGATTCCATTTATGTGAAATCTCCAAACATGGCCAACATGCAATATACAGACCATGGATAGCCTGAGAGAGAGAGAAAAAGGGAGGGGGTATAAGACAAATGGGTAGAAAAGACATTTTTAATAATAAAAGTTTTCTTTAATCTGTTCAAAATCATGCTTTATAAGATGTTGGCAGAATATAGTAACTAATTTCTGTTTAGTAGCTAAGCCCATGAAGAAGTGGAGGAGTGAATTTCCCAGAAGCCTCTCTGGATGGCCTCAACCAGGTCCATGAGTAACAGTCAGCCTCAGAAAGTTATGCATAGTCATTACATATGCATTGGGTCTAATACTCTGATTAGGTTAGAACTGCATGAAATGATGTCGTTATAGGTAGAAATAATTAAATAATGACCATTTCAAATGACTCAACCTAGAGCAGATACTTTCAAGTCTGGCAGGCCTTAAGTAGCACTATGCTCCAGCACAAAGTCAAGTTCCAGGTCCACCATATGGGAAATAGGGGTGATTACAGGATCTTGCTAAAGGCTGTTGTGGTCTTACAATGATACTGTATGGAGAGCACCTACTATGGCTAACACACAGTCACAGAGGATGCATTCTGTAAATTATAACAATAATTAACACACACAGGTCCTATCTATCAATGGAATTCCAAGCCATCAAGGCCCCGGGTCTTTACATCTTTTGTGCCTATGTGTCTGCTCAGTATAAAGACCTGTAGTGTCCACAGGTGAGGCTCCATATTGACTGCTAAGACCTGGAACTGCTTCCTCGGAGGCTGGCAGAGAATCCTACCCACAGACCACTTCTCCTCTGAGAAGTATCGATAGTGCTGCAGGAGGCTTCGTATAATTCCATTTCCAACATCCTCCTCTCCACGGGTGTGCACATAACAGCAATCCAATGAAGAGGGAAGTGTCATCAGAGGAAGCTCTTTCTGGCTTATTTCTCAACACAAATGTTTGGCTGCTATGTAACCAGTGTTTTGATGGATGGATGGGTTATCTATGAAACCCCAGGTTTCTTCTTATAACAACAAACAACAGGAGCTATGAGCAGATGTAAAGAAAATGATATCCCTACATTCTGTGTGAAATTCCTCATTCCTTTGAAGAGATCAGAAGCGTAGCCAAAAGACTGTAGACTGAAAATGTTAAAGATGCCATGTTCCACAAATAAAAACACAGAACAGTCACATAGATGTGAAGTAAACAATGAATATCTGAAGATAGACTAGAAACTGCCCATTGTGTATCCTAAAGTTCAAATTAAGTGAGCGTCCTACATTTTATCTAGCAACCCTAGATTTAATCTGTTCCACAGATCACTTTTTATTTCCTAAAGATTATACATATATTTTCATTTCAAATAACTATTCTTAAGTCACAAAGGAAAACCTATGATAGCCAGAGAAACAGGATGTCCAGAGTTTGTGAGCACTTGTATGGGTCACTGTAGACTGAGGATCGTGTTGGGTGGGCTCTGCAAGATATAGCCTCTGCTCCCTTGGCTTTCCCCAGAGTAGTAAACCTAAATGTTACTATTCTCTGTTTTACATGTAAAGAAATGGAGACCTAGAGAAGATAAACCCAAGGTCTCTCAATCTGAATAAAAAATTAGGCTGCAGGCCTCACATCAGAGTCCCCAGATGTAAGTCTACTGTCCACTCTAATGGCTAATTCCAACATTGTGTTCACATTATCTCAAGAAAGCCATTAAGTTTTTCTCTCCAGTGACTCTACATCAATGAAATAGAAACCTTAGTCTCCAATGCCTTGCTGGCTGGCCAGCCGTTCTCTTCCATTTCTGCCTCATCTCTTCAATTTCATAACTCATTGACATCTCCACTAAAATCAAAAACCAAAGAGAGCCAAATTTTAAACAAGCCATTATTCTGCCAACTACATGCAGCTCTATAAAAGGGTGGCTAGGACCTAAGACTAGAATCAAGTTTAAATCGGAACAATGCCGACTTCCACACATACATCCATTTATAGCCTGCATCACCAACGGTAACCAGGCTGTGCTAAAATTGACAAAAATTGTAGTCATTCCTGTAATAACAAAACTCCCTGGACATATGTTGTAAACAAATAGTCCATTCATATAGAAAATACTACACAACAGCTTTTCTCCTTTCATCTCAGCATTTGGAGCAGCCTGGCTTTGGCAGGGGGAACAGGATTCTCTTTGATGTCCTTTACTGGTTTAGGTTTATCCCTCACTCCACAAGGGTACTAAATCTGGCCCATACGCTCACCAGTCTCCGCAAAACACAGGGACAGTGTGTCCTGCCACACAGACAATGGGTGGTACTAAAGGCAAACACGAACAGCCTCTACTTAAATCAATATGCTAGAGACATAGTGTTCCCCAGGGGTGTGGGCTTCTGCAGCCATGGGGGCCCAGGGCCAGCATTTTCATCCTCAGACTGCCTGAAGAAAACAGCTGGGTAGGGCCACATTTATCAAACACAAGAGGAGCCAAAGGCAGGGGGCGAGGTATTCTTTATCATATTTGCCTTTGGAAAGCAATCCATCTCCTTGGTAACGGGTCTTAAAAAAGAAAAAGAGAAAAGGGAGGGACTACTTCTACTAAATCTTATACCTTAGCAGGCAGCCTAGAAAATGCTCTCACCATTTGGGTAAGGTAACCAACCATTTCTTGTTCTTATAGGATGCTTGCAGTTAGAGTGAGGGGTGGCTTTTGTTTGGGGGTATTTTTTTTAATTTCTATTATTTCTATTGGGGGTCTTCTTACCCCAAGCTCTCTCACATACCCTTCCTTTCTCTTTTTTCAAGTGTGTGGTCTCTGTTTTCATTGTTCACACACAACACACACACACACACACACACCCTAAATATGTAAATATAACCTGCTCACCCTGTAAGGTGTTACTTGTGTGTACATTTTCAGGGCTGACCACTGGAGAACCAGTTGGTGTGCTCTTCCCTGGGAAGACTGTTTCTCTCACTCTCCACATCCCTTGGTTGCCTGTAGCTCTGTGTAGGGACGAGACCTCCTGTGCTTTCCCTGTCTTAGGTCTACTGTCATATGTGTGACACAATTGCTTAGGCAATCATGGTGGTGAGACTTGGTACGTATAGTTTGTTTTGTTCATTTCTGCCTGAAAGGGGGCATCTAGTCTTTCATATGAGCCTCATGGCAATACTATCTAAAACGTAAGCTATGGTGACAATGGTGACATTATCAGATTTGGTTTTGATTGGCTTGGTTTAGATGTTGGTGTTTTGGTTTGGTTTGACTAAATTAGGTTTAGTTACTTGGAGGAAGGATTAGGAGTGGGGTGGTTGTTTTGATTTGTGTTTTGTCTTTTGGTGGTGGTGGTGTTTCTGAGACAGGGTTTCTCTATGTAGCCCTGGCTACCCTAGAACTAATTATGTAGACCAGGCTAGCCTGGAAGTTATAGAGATCTGCTTGCCTCTAGTGCTGGGATTAAAGGTTTGTGGCACCATGTTCAGCTTTGCATTTAGTATTTTGAGACACATTCTCATGGATTACGTGCTGACCTTGAATACCTGGCCTTCCTGTGTTCCCTTCCCAAGTGCTGGGATTACAAGTGTGCACCACCATGCCCAGCTGTCTGGGGCTGCTCTGAGGATTGAATGAGAATGTGCACCTAAGATCTGGTACACAGGGCATCACCAACACCAACAGCATGCTCTCTCACTGCTCCTCAGGGTAGCACTAGAGAAGAGAAATTAACTGGGAGATGATAGGAGACTGCAATGAAACACCATGACTAAACAGCAAGTTTGGGGGGAAGGGTTTATTTGGCTTACACTTCCATACTGCTGTTCATCAATGAAGTCAGGACAGGATTCTAGCAGGGCAGGAACCTGGAGGCAGGAGCTGATGCGGAGGCTATGGAGGGATGCTGCTTACAGTCTTGCTTCCCTTGGCTTGCTCAGTCTGTTTTCTTATAGAAGCCAGGACCACCAGCTCAGGGACAGCACCACCCACCATGGGCTGGGCTCTCCCACGCTGATCACTAATTAAGAAAATGCCTTACAGCTGGATCTCATGGACGCCTTCCTTCAACTGAGGCTTCTTCCTCTCTGATGACTCTAGCTTGTGTCAAGTTGACACAAAACCAGCCGGCACAGAGGTAGAACTGGATGATATATTAACTGAAATGCAAGTGTAAAAGTGACCCATAAAAATATCACAGCTTTACTCCCAAAGAGCATATGCCAGAAAAAAAAAAAAGTCTAAAAAGAAACACAAAGCAATGAGCTTAGTGCCCTTGATAAACTAAACCACACACACAGCAACTTACATTATGCAATCCTAGATGCCTTAGGAACAAGCAGCAGCCCCCTGACTGAGCTGGTGACACACACAAGACATGTGCTGCTGTCCTGAGGCCCTGCTGGGACCCGCTGATCCCCACCAGGTAGGATGGCCATCCCATGTAGAGGTCTGTACAGTTCCTTAGACTGAAACCAGAAGTGAAGCTGGTATCACTTCGGCTGCTCTGTGCCACAGCCCCTGCTCTCCTCCACCCTTATGCTTAGACCTTCCAGTTCTAAGTGGCATTCTAACAGTGGCGTTCACACTACACCTGAAGAACATGGGGCTGGGCTCACGGTAAGAGAGTTAGGAAATCCCACAAGCAGGTCTACACCAAAGCTCGCGTGACGGAAACAGACAAGGAGCTTGGCCTTCTCTAGGCAGTTTACTGGAACGGGGTGAGGGGGAGGGGGGCGAGAAGGGGGGACCTTCAGCTCCAACTCATCACTGAAGAAAGAAACTCTAATAGGCTGCACATTTCTAGCCCACCTTAGCGCCACACTCTGATATTTAAATTAAGACAAACATATTCAGCATCCAGCTTCTTAGTCTGGACATATTATAGTTACTTAGTGCAGTTGGCACTTTCTGGATCATCATCACAGACAAAGGAAGATAATTATGGCTCTCCCAGAACTTAAATTCAAGCATGAGAAGGAAACAAATGTATCACTTTCAAATCTTTCTCTATGGATGGATCAAGGCTGCTCACTTATCACAGAATCCATGGCGTGAAGCCAATGAATCAGGCAAGTAATCAAGCAGCAAAGAAGGCCAGGCCAGTCATTCCCCTGTCGCTTAAGGAATAAATCCTGCTGAGGAATGCACAGGTACAAAGAACCTTGGCCTCAAAGCATCCACAGTCAGGGCTGCTGATAGGAGGGGAAAGTGCTAGCATAAGATAAATTAAGGCATTTCTCAGGGTAAGTCTTTGTGGAGCGGCTATTAGATACCGTGTAGACCACTCAAGCTACAACACTGAGCATCTAAGAGCATCTTACCTCTTTTAGCATCTAAGAGAATCTTATCATTTACACTATAGTAAGTCTTAAAATTTCAAAAATACAAACAATAAATTCATAAAGAAGAAGAAGACATTCCAAAGCACCTCTAAAAAGCCACAGCTGGTACTGGGGAAGAAAGCTAAGTAGTACAGCACTTGACTGGCTTGTGTGAGGCTCTGGGTTCAAGCCCGTCTGCAAAAATGATGAGTCAGGCTTTTAAGTCAGATGTGGTGGTGCCCAGATTTAATCCCAGCTCTCAGGAAGCAGAGGTAGATGGATCTCTGAGTTCAAGGCCAGTCTGGTCTACAGAATGAGTCCTAGAGCATCTAGGCCTACACAAATAAACCCTGTTTTGTTTTTAAAAAGAAAAGCTAGAGCAGGCATGCTCAGCTGTAAAGATGTCTGCCTCAAAGTCTGATAACTTGAGTTCAATCCCAAAGATCACGTGATGGAAGAAAGAAGCAATAAAGTTGTCAGGTAACCTGTACATATAGGTGTGCGTGCAGACACAGAGACACAAAAATGTAATAGAAATATTTTTAAAACACTAACTGTGCTTCATTGCTGTGAGAGTACTTAAGCACCACACATTTCCCTTGAGGAGAAGCATGAACAGTAGTCTGATGCGTGGCGTTTGTTAGATGAGATGCACAACACAGTCAAGGTATTCCTTCTCGTCTGGTTGGGAATGGTGTTACCTAAACTGACCTGTTCTTACATCTAGGAGTTGTTAAACATTGGGCAGGCCTTGAAGGAGACCACTCAACTGCTGGTCAGGCATCATATGGTAGGAGAAGAGGGCTACCAATTACCATTAGTTCAGTCGTATATTCTACAGTTCTCACCTAGGCAATTCTCTCCTCTGGGGTGTAGTTTCTGCATTTAGAAAACTACAATAGAAAAAGGAGAAGTATGCACATCAGATGAGGAACATGGACTGTTCACTGCATACATGAATACAGACGAGGAGCAACCTCCGAAGCCAGCTTTAAGTGAGATAACACGGGCACCGGCCGAAGCGCTTCACTCTTCCTCTTCCTCCCACTCACTTTCACCATCACTGCCCTTCCAGAAAGTGTGGCTTTACATCAGCTCTTGGGCAACCTACAACTTCCTAAAATGCTCCAGTGTTGACCGGGGAGGGGGGGAGCACAAAGCCCAATATCTAACCATGCCCCGTGCCCCCCACCTCCATGCCTCCAAAGCCCAGCAATACGAGAAGTCTGGCCAGCACAGAAAGTCTCCAGACTGAGAGCCCACCAGCCCCCAGAGTCACTCCAGGAGAGACTTAAATAAGAGGAGTTAGGTGAAACCACAGAGCAAGTGCAGTGGCAGGACTCTGGTGGAGGCATTAAAGGGCCACGTGGCGGGGCTATGCAAAGGTGATGGGAGATGAAGCTGAAGGAGGCTGAGTCAAGGCAGTCAAGGGCCTGACTGAGAAGTTCTAACAGCAGTGCAAGGCCACCAACTGGCTCTGAGAGATAAAGTAACAGGGCAAAGTTCTCATGTGTAAAGGCCACTCCGGCTACAGACATAAACGAATCAGTGAGTTCTGATGTCAAACACTAGCAGTCACTAAATGAGAAGAATTGTCTGAAGGGAACTCTGGGGGCAAGTGACTATGGGGAATCCTGGGATAGACAGAGAAAGCCTAGAACAGAAAAGACATTTTAAAAGGATGGGTTGGGGAGTGGAACGAGATGAGAAAGCCTGGTATAGCACACGAACTCAGAAGCAGCGACATCAACCAGAGCCTAAAGGAAAAACAGGTTTGAGGGGTTTGGAGGGCTTGGAGGATTGTTGTTGTTTGCTTCGTTTTTGTGGCAGTTCTGGAGTTAGAACCCAAGGCTTTATGCATGCCAGGGAAACAAGTGTCCTACTACTGAGCTATACTCTAGCCCCAGAGCCTGCACCAGAAAAAGATCCCCCAGGTAATAGAGAAGCATTCAGAATGACTAACCCCCTGGCTCAACGGGAACTGGCTGGTCCTCTGAGATCATCAGTCATACCACAAGACTTTATATCTTCATCCGGTGCCTGTAATGGAGCTGTAAAACTAAGTATTTGCCTTCAAGTTTAAGTATGGTAGCTTCATAGGTGAGGCTGACCATGAAAATAAATGCTCTTCTTACAGTAGCCCTGAAGGGAAATGACAGCCCTGGATCTGGCCCATACTGCCTCTGTATAATCAAACATGCAACGAGAGCCTAAGACAGCCGAAGCTTCCAGAAGCATTTGTGATTCAGGCAACTTTAATAATCAGTCTCACCGAGCTCAACACAATTGTTCAGCTTGCTACCCGCTTACAAATGCAACATTCATCAAACCTGCAGATCACAATCCCATCTAACTATGAAAACACCATTAGCTCAAAGCACAGCTTTTTGTGACGCCAAAAAATAAGTCCTTTAATCCATACGTGCCCCAGCCTTGCCACATCTACAGAACAGAAGAACTAACATTTACTCCCCAACAATGCTTTGGGGATTTAGGAAAATGCTGCTTTCTCTAAGGTGTATGTTCATAATATATCACATAAAGGTTTAATTATATTACTACGCTACTCAAAAACACTGATATGGGGACTAGAGAGATGGCTCAGTCTACTGCTCTTGCAAAGGCCCAAAACAAGTCCCAGAATCCATGCTAGGCAGCTCACAACCACCATCCGCAACTCCAGCTCCAGAGGAATCCGATTCTTTCAACCTCCATGGGCACTCACATTCATGTGCAAGACCCACATACATACTCATAACTTTAAAACAATCACAAATATCTTTGAATTTTCTAGTAGCTTCTTAGTATCCAGGATATAAGAGCGACTCATCATTGTGGTCCCCAGATCTTCCATCATCTCATCCCAGCGACCTTTGCATCTTTATGTGCCAGCCAAACCAGGCCAGTCACAGTTCCTAGCCCAACACATTAACAACTGATCAAGAAAGTGAGAGAGAGGGCAATGGAGGAAGGGAAGACAGGACTGACTCGGGGAACTGAAGGTAGGAAACCCACTACCTACTAGAGATACCAAACATGTTCCAAAGCACAGTATCAACACATTTACAGTAAAGAGGCAAGAGGAGGCAGCAGGGTTCAGCGTCCATGTGTTTCAGACGCCTGATCAAGATGTCTAGACTTTATCCTAAAAGGGGTAGTAAAGATGTTCCTTAGAACAACCTTGTTAAGAACTGTTTTGGTCAATGAAGAGGGTACCTATAGTCTTTTTTTTTTTTTCTATAAGTTCTCTTTCAGGCCACACCGCCCATCAATGAAATTCAAACTAGTTTGTAGGAAACATCTGTGGAAATTTTAATAGCAGTACATGATCTCTTTTAACCAGAGATTATAATCACAAAACTACCAGGAACTTTTGCAATCATGTACTCTAACCCCTTATTTTAAAGATAAGAGGACAACATTCTTGAGAGATTAAATGATTTGCTCAAGACTAAGGCAATCTGTGGCAGAGTCAATACTCAGACTCAAATCTCATGTCTGCTAGGCAAGAGAAAAATAGGATGTAGTAAACCTTCTGAAGAATTAAAGAACCCATGCATTCATGCATCAAATATTTACCTGAGTACCAGATGTCATTCTAAATCGGGCATAAACAAGAACCAAAAACCTTTGCCTTTATATAATTTACAGTCTAATAAGGACAGACAGTTGCCCTCCCCTAGCCCCACACAAAAACATAATAAATAAATTATATGGTGTGCCAGGACAATGTAAGTACTAAAGAAGAATAAATCAGAGAAATGGCTTGGTGGAGGGCTATCAGCGTAGACTTCACTGAGGAAGTAACAGGAGAAGAATTTGAGGCAAGTGCACGCAAGATGCTGAGAGATACGGAGCTTTGGCAAGACCACGTGATTTCTACCTACTCCGTCATCGTTTACCTGTATAGCTCAGTAGGCATTAATGCCAACCCGTTTCCAAATGTCCTGGCATCTACTCACCAAACAAGATCAATGAACAAAAACCCACACTGTAACATTTTTCCTGATAAAGGGGGTGGGAGGTGAGAGGTCTTCTGGTTCTGACAAACATAGCCGATAAACATATTACATAGCAATAAAAGTGGGAGAGGAAGAACGTTTTGGCTAGAGGCAAAACAAGTACATAGTCTGCACTCTGAAAATGGAGCAAGCCAATTAATTTGAGTTTCTGCCAAATACAGATTAAAATGTGAGTCATTTCCTGAAAACACCAGAAATGAAACTAAGACCAACGTACCCAAACCTGGTGAAGAATTGCCCAGGAGAGACAAAAGGGGAGTATCAAAGAGAAAGAAGAATCATAATGCAAAGATTCTTAGAGCATGGCTTCACTGTTCTTCCCCAGAGAATGTGTAGGCACAGGGTCAATGTCCTAATTCCATAGATAAACACTGAGCATCCTCACAGTAACTACCCCTCTGTGGTGACAACAGGTGCTTCCTTCCAGAAGACTGTTCGCAGAGGAGAAAATGGAAAGTCTTTTTTTTTCTAGCCCAGCTTTATATGATTTTTCTTTATTCTTTCATTTTTTTTTAACTTTATGTACATTGGTGTTTTGCCTGCATGTATGTCTGTGTGAAGATGTGAAATCCCCTGAAACTGGAGTTACAGACAGTTGTGAGCTGCCATGTGGGTGCTGAAAATTGAACCCAGGTCCTCTGGAAGAGCAGCCAGTGCTCTTAACCACTGAGCCATCTCAGCTATCTCTCCAGCCCCCAAAATGGAAAGTCTTAAAATATAAAACTTCCACATGGTTTGCAACAACACAGCAAATACTAGAGTCCAGTTCTATCTGCTTCCAAACTCACTCTAGGACTACGTGAATTTCAGCTCCTGGCCTATTTTCTAATGACTTGTGACCTAAAAAAAAAAAATTTATTATTATTAAAGGATTACAGATCATTTATTTTCTCAAGCAAAAAAGTACACAGATCTAAACCACGTGGTTAGCACACATGACACTCTAGGCTCAATCACTGGCACCAATGTTTACAAAATAAAATAAACTCACAGCAGAGACCCTAAAACCCTAAAATGCTTATTTACTACTTGTCCCCTTACAGGGAGGTTGTCAGAGCCCAGAGTCAAATCTACTGCCGTAGCCACAGCAGACGCCAAGAACATTTCACTGGATGCATTTTGGTTTCCCCCACTGTAAATATCATCCTTAGGAAACACGAGCTCTATGGAGAAGCAGCTCCCATGACAGCTGGTGAGAACACGGTCAACAGCTGGCTGGGCTTATGCAACTCTACTATACTCTTCTCAACCCTTAAGCATTGTGTTCTCATGGTCTACAAGAGCATCACCACACACACACACACACACACACACATACACACACACTACAATCTCCCTGACAGATCCCTACCCTATTCTCTAGGCACCAGGCTCTTAGACATCTTTTAGACTACCTGGTCTATCCAGATGTAATGGTGTCCAATATTTCAAAACTATCTCATTTCTCCTCCTCAAAATCTAAGTGTCCAAGATTACTTTTAAAACCACAAAGTTGACAGCCCAAATTATTTTCTCCAAAAGTGGATAAGAGCCGTGATCTGTCTGGGAGGGAAAGCTCTTTCCCTTCCCTGGATGACCTTGCTCACTTACTTGGGCGCAGTGTGGAGAATTGTGGTTGCCTTGGCTACCACCCCCACTTCCCCTGTATTTATAGCACCCTAATATTCCTCTGGGGACACCATCCATAGCTGGCTTCCAGAACATTTATTTCACATGCAGTTACTCTACTCTGGGTTCAGGCCGGCTTCAAAGGTTATCTCAAGGATGAACACATAATTCAAGAACAAGCCAACAAAACCCAAGCTCAGACTTAGGAACTTATCCGTAAGTTCTGAACTTACGCGGGCCATAAGTCATCTTGCAAACATGAGGGAAGAGGCACTGGAGAATGGAACGACCCAAGAAGAATAAGGAGTTCAATGGCAGAGAGAAACCAGAGCTGAAGATATCCTTTGGGGCTAAGGGATCCTGTGAAATGCAAATTTGGAATAGCCCTGGGCTTTCTAGCTACACACCATAGCAAATGCATTTTGTTTAAGCTTCTTGCTAGGTTTTCACTCCTTCAGATTGTTAAGTAATCTGGCTATTGCAGCCAGAACAGAAGCATCACTTCTACCAACGTGCCTTACTGACACTGACAAGATGATGGTGACAACAGCAGCTACTTTATTGTAGGTCATTAATACTACACATCCCGCTGAGACCAAAAAGGAATTCACTGCTCTTCCCTCCACCGATTCCAGGTACACAGAGCTCTTGGATACGTCAGGGGCTTCTAATTTAATAGCACATTATCTGATTTGAGCTGGAACCATTAGACAGTGTTTTAAATCTGAGTCCCTCATCCATGCCTACCCACAACTGCTACCCTTCAAACCTCTAAAGAAACAGAAGACAGACAGAGGGCAAAAGGCTCAGAGCAAATACCCTGCTTCTATTGTTTCCACGGTTTCATGGAAACCAATCTGGACCTGACCATGCCAGTGGCCAGGGGACTGAATGTTAGACCTGAGGGTCACATAACAGACCCCATTGTTAGAGGGCAGAGCTGGCTCCCTCTACAATGCTGAAAGAATACAGCAGATAGAGAATCTGAAGGCTCCAGATTGTTCATAGGTTTCCTTCATTCTCACCTAGCTAAAGTCCTTGTAACTTCTATGTCCCCCATGAGCACCAGCTATGGAAGGTCCCCAATCAGATGAAGGCTTTGCAAAACAGCTGGTGGGAAAAAAAAAGTAGAGAAAACGCCTTTAATTTTATTCTTTACTAGGATACTAGAAATCAGCAGGGTAAGGCAAATGTACCTCGGCATAGCAGGACAGCCTGTGTTTCAGGTCCAGGGCTTCTGCATGCTCTGCTGCTGCTACTCAATTCTACAGCCGTGTTCCGGCTCCAAAGCACAGCCACAGAGCTGTTCTAGGTCAGAAGCTCATTTCCAGCCCTGAGAAGTCAATGGAGACAGAGCTGTGTGGTCACACCCTATTGAAGTTCTGTAGTATTAGATCTCTGTACACTATGTAGGTCAGTAAGTCTCCAGCGCTTAGATCTCATTAAACAGGGTACTATGTTCGCAGATTGAAAGAGGCAATGCTGTCCCTTCCTCCTCCCTTAAATATCTAGGAATGGTGGTGTTCCATCCACACACAGAGCCCAAGTGGGGCTGGAGACACTGGCTTTTATTCCTAAATCCTGCTTATCAGGACTCAGTTCCTAAAAAGGTCAAGGCTGTGTGCGAAAAGCACAAGTCTGTCTGTTCAACTCCTGCTACAAACCATGCCAGCAAAGGGAGCTCTCCAAACGAACTGATATTAAATCCTGTTGAAAGTCACCGCAGAGTTCTCAACGAAAAACCGTGCAGAAACTGTGTCTTTATAAGTGTCCACAGGAAGAATGGGGGATGCAGTTCCAGCTTAGAAAGGTCAGCGGGTGACATGCAGGGAACAAAACAAAAGAAACAATGAAAGATTCTACAGATACTTGCTCAGGACGTTCACTGCTCCCTATTCATAATATCCAAGAAATGGAAAGGAAGAATGAAAACGTGGGATACTATTACACGTGGGATACTATTCAGCTGTAAGGGAAATTGAAATCTGCAGGTAAGTGGAGGGAGCTAGAGAAGATCATCTTGCATGCAGTAACCCAAGAAGATATAGCACATTTTCATTGACATGTGACTTCTAACTCCAAATCTTCAGAGGTGAGTACTCAATACGGAGTAACCACAGAAACCAGGAAAGTCAAAACAGATGATGGCAGTAGGGTGGGGTGGGGCACAAGAGTGGGGATGTTAGGATACAAGTGATTTGAATGGGGAGATAGGGGAAATGGGAAGGCTATAATTATAGGGAGACTTATACTTTAAACCCTTTTTGCATTAAGTACCACAGCAGGCACCTATGATGAATCCAGGGGACAGTTGATGAGGAGTGTCAGTTCCCACTAAGGGTGTCTGTCTCTGGCCAGTAGACAAGGGTAGGCCACAGCAGAGACCTTACATGTGCTATGTGAATCCTGTAACTGAACTCTAATTATGTATTAGGTACTTCTGATTTTTGAGAAGTCGGTATCTCAGACCTCTTGAGAATGTTATAGAATCTTTGTGACCAAGCATGTTTAACACAAAAACATCTAGATTAAGTTCAGTATAATACAGGCAAAGCATAAGGTCCAGTCTAATTCCCAGAGGTAACTCTTCACACGAGGATTCATCTTCAGTGAGGAAGCCAAAGATCTAGACATAAGGATGGGACAAAGATAATATTTTAAATTCCCATGTTATTACCATGTTATAAAAGACAAAAAAAAATAGTCATTATAATAGACATATCCACTATGATTTAATACCAGGTACCTTTTTGCATATAGCTCCTGTTAATCTTTAAAATGCTCTTAATATTACTGTAACCCCTCCCCCCCCCCTTTTTTTTAAGGAGAAAACAGTGTAAGAAGCTGGGCGGATGTCAGCAGTGTAAGACTGGCCAAGGGCAAAAGGACTAGCTTTGGATGACATTCAAATCCTGATGCTAACAAAGTCCCCCTCCTGTTAGTAATTTTCTAGGGGTATAGCTGGTCATATCTCATAGACTATCATGAAGATTCAGTGAGATAAAAGTAAGGGTTAGAAAGGATATGGCTCTATGGTAGAGCATTTGTGTAGTTTGTGCACACCACTGGACTTGATCCTCACACAGAAAATATTTTTAAGTCTATAAAACAGTCAAGAGATGCATACCTGACACACTGCAAGCATTTAAGTGATGGTGGATATTCTGTTAGCATTACTACAGTTCAAGTCAATCTAACATCATGTTTTCAACATGTGGGTCTCTGGGGGGAAAAAAATAAATCGCTTTGCCTCCAAAATTCTGCTTAATCAGAAGCACAAAACAGAGGAATAAAAAGATCAGGCAAGAGGCTGAAAATGGACCAGAAGGAAGGCAAGTGCAGCCTGTGTGATTCATCCAAAGGAGACCTGTGGCCCATTTACATTAAGGACTGTGTAATTCTCAGGAGAGGAGAGAATCACGAGACCTACCCGTGCGAAAAGTGTGCACTGGTCCAAGAAGTCTTGACACAGAACAGCTGGAGAGTGGTAGTCATACACAAATGGTCATGAGCTACTGAGTGGAAAGATGATAAAACCTAAATGGCCACCTCTAACTGGCACTACTAATATCTTTTGCATTTTCTAAAAGAAATTTCTAAATTTCTTAATTTCTAAATACTCTCCATATAATAACGTGTTATTTGTGTCATCGGAAGAAAATGCTTATCTGAACTTTTAAACAACTAACACATGTGAAGAGCAAGAAGCAACATAAGCCCCCCGGGAAAGGCAGGAGGGGCAGGCTGTTATTTTGCTGTTGGTGGCTCTGTGAGCTGTGGCACTGGCAGCTCCAGGGAGACGTCAGCCTTCCATCTAATCCAGGACTTATCTATATATGTCCAAAGTGTGTCACTCCTGGAATTTCTAAATGCAGTACTCACACCCAGTCCCCTGACGTATCCCAAATAGGTTTCTAGGTTCTCTGGGTGGCATTATAAATACTTAATTATATCTGGAGCTGTTCAACTAACCCAAATAATGCTCTCATTCCTTGTCCCCGTTTTTTTTTTTTTTAATTCCTTGAAATATAAGTAGTGGCCTCCTTGATTCCAGATGATTTTCACAGCACTGCTCCAGCCTGATGATAAAAATGGGAAACAAAAAGCTTGCCTAAGGTCCCCTTGGAGAAGCAAAATTAAGAACCTAGATGCTTTGGTCATAGCAGCCAACCAGGGAGAGGAAACAGAACACTGTGCACCCACCCTGGCTCTGAGAGGCCCACTCACCTCTGGAACATAACACAGGAACTGGAACAGGAAAGAGGCCCTGCATGGTGGTGTTTACAGTCGTGAAGACTGCCGGCAGAGTCTTCTGGGTTCTACAGTCTTTTCCCTACAACTGTTACTCCAGAATCTGCCTGGGTCATTCCCTTTTAAAGAGGGCTTTGTCTTTCTCTCCATCATCATCATCAGGATATCAAGGGCTCACATCTTTGGCCTTTCAGCAAGACATTCTGTGCAGCAGTCACAGTGAAAGAAAGTGGGGTGTGGGGAAGGGACACAAAGAAGGGTGAGCACGGGAGCAAGAGCCAAGGCAGAGAGGGCAGCAAGCGTTCTCTACTCCTCGGGCTGGAAAAATCTCAAGGGAGAAAAGAGGACTTGCTCGCTAAAATGTACACATCCTCCCAACCACCCCGTATCAGTGAATTGAGCCATTTGTTTATCCGGCTTCCAAAATATTTAAAGCTGATGACCTCCAAATATGACTCTCCAAATCAGAATACCACTGGAAATGTTCTCTGCTGTGAAGACAAAAGTTCCTCCAGATGGGGGTATGGCTCATTTGCCTACAATTCACAAACCCTTGGGTTCATTTCCTCGCACCAGCAGGAAGCAAAAACTAAAAACTTTGAAAGTTCCTTTCTTGATTCCCACATGACGCTAGCTAGCCTAGATCTTGAACTCTTCCTTCCCACTCTCGGCCAGGAAGTTACTCAATAAAGCAGACTCATCACCCAGGCAGACACAGGATAAAAAGGGAGGCTAAGAGAAAGCCTCCAGGTACTCTCAGGGTCCAGTGAGATTCGCAGAACCAGCAAATCGTTCAGGGTGAGAAGATGTAACAGTGCCAGGTCCCTACGCCTAGGCAAAGGCATCGCCGCATCCCTAGTAGATGCACAAGGCTGAAAGTCCCAAGGAAGAACGTGCCTATGGCTGGGGAAGTAGAAAAGACAGGAAGGAATATGTAAGCACTATACACATGACAAAGATATTCTCCCAAATGACTGTAGAAGCATACAAAATCTACAACTAGCCATAGGTACATATGCTATAAAGGAAAGGGATCCTGTGGTACGTGAATTACAGTGTAATAAAGCCACTTTCAAAGTCCTAAAGAAGAACTCCCAAGGTCTCTGCTCATCACTGCCTCCCACCTCGGTGCCCCCCACACCAGGAACTCAGCACCAGTCTGACTGAGATGGCACATACAGAGATGACTCATCCTTTTCTAGCTGACATTTGCTGAGTTTCTCATGTAAAATAACCATCAAAAAAAAAAAAACTAACACTTTTTTTTCTTAAAGGGATGCAGGTTTAAGGGTTATAGAAGGAAACCCAACATTTAGAACACAGACTTGTAAAAATTGAGCCTGCTTTTATGGCCCCTTTACCCACTATCACCTTTCTGCACAAACTGAGGCTGCCTCAAGCACAAACCCCTAAGCCTTGTGTTGCTGTGATGGCATGAAGGGATGCTGCCCAGACGAGGTGGGGGAGCGGAGAAACTAGCCAAAGTCATCTCCCAAAAGACACCGAGGCCAAAAGCGATCAGTTCCACCCCAACGTCCTCTGCAATGGAGCAGAGCGTCCCTGCTGGGGAACTTATTACCAGTGTGCTGGCTTCATAAAAAAGAAAAAGGATTCCTTCCAAAAGAGAACTATGTTGCTGCTCTAATGAGACTGGCCACGTGGTAACTCGCTGACCTTGCACACCACTCCAGCAGCTTTGGTCAGAGAGCCAGCACACAGCCTCATGGCCTGGCTGGCAGATGTAAATCCTGGGCAAACGGCTGGAAGCTGAGGCCTGAGGATGCCAAGGGAGCATCCCCAGAGCCTGCCTGGCCTCCAGCTCCCACAAAGCCATACTGTCCACAGCAGGATTCAGGCAGCTGATGAGCTGCTGGATAAGCTACCCAGGGTAGGGTCTGTCTCAGGCATCTTTTGTGAGTTCCAGACACCACAGCAGGAAGGCCCTGTCGCTGGAAGAACAGCATGCAGATAGATGCAAAAACACAGCAGCACTGATGCCCTCACAGGGGCATCTTGGGATTTCATGCCCAGCAGCTGTAGCATTCTCCACCCAGCCCTGCAGAGATCAGAACAGAGACAGGCACCCAAGGAAGATGGAGCCTTTGGCAGAAATTGAGTGGCAGGAGGGGCAATCTGCTCTCACTGGGTTTGGGATATCTCATGCTCCAATCAACAGACAGTCCCTCCTCAGATACCCAGCCTCTGCTGCAGCTCAGCCAGTGTTGCTGTACTTCCTGGATGTTCTAAAGGGGGGTGGGGGGGTTAAGAACATAATTACAGGCTCTGACCCCAACTGCCTTTAGCCCTGAGGAAATCAACCAGGACTCACTGCGGCGGGGAGGTGAGGGACTGACTGCCCTACTTTTGCTGAGGAATATAAAGTTTCCTTTCTCTTGCTCTCCACCCCCACACCCCATTCCCACTGCTCAGAGGGTCCCAGCAGGCTCCCAGGCAGAGCTTAAGAACAACTGGATCCCAGGCATGAGGCCCCACTGGCTGAGACAGCATGTTTCCTGAAACACGTACAGTTTTGGAACACTCCATCACCCTTTGACCTGCGTCAGTGCTGCCTGATACCCTGCAGATACCTGAGCTGTCCCAAGGGAGGGCTGGGCAGTTTAGCAGGCACATTGAAAGGAAAGGATGCTCTGAGGACAAAGTTTACACAGAAGCTCTTCTGGCCTATTTTGACTTCCTGTGTGGTCTGACACACCCATACACATAAGTGCCCACACATTCACACCCCACACACATGCAAATCGCTAGGGAGAAAGGAGAGTAAGCTATGGGTCACACAGATTTGCAGGCCTACCCTGAGCTCTGAAATCAGAATCTCCTTGGGTTGAAAGCCTAAGAATTTATAGTCTGAGAACATCTTACAGACAGCATTCTCTCTTCTAACAATGCACGCAACAGGCTAGGCCTGGTGGTTCACACCTTTAATCCCAGTCCTTGGGAAGTAGAGGCAGAAGCATCCCTGGGAGCTTAAGGCCACCCTGGTCTCCACAGAAAGTTCTAAGACAGTCAGAGCTACATAGGAAGACCGTGTCTAAAACAAAACAACAGCAGCAGCCGCAACAACAACAACAACAAAAATGTAGGCAGAAACAAAACAAAACAAAACAAAACCACTTAGGTTGCTCTGGGGAAAATATGGAAGGCTTAAGATGGCTGCAGTCATGGCAACCTGAATGGGTACAACCACCACCTTGTAGTCAGGACAATCAGGTAGTGAAGAAAGAAACCAATTTCAATGTATAATTGACTTGTGCTGTGCTTATGCTACTAAACTCACCATCTAGAATTCTCATCTGTGTTTCACAGTAATACCCTTACACAGATAGTAATTACCGCCTTACACTTACGCTGCTTTCTTCAGTTTGTCCTCCAAAGGTCAAATCCAAAGGCTTCTGGGAATGTTCGCATCCAAAATGATCAGGACAAAATCCCCAGTCATCCATTCAGATGAGCTCCAAGCCTCCTCTACCTGCCTGCTATGTGTTGATGTAACTTCAGCCTCCACTCTCTTCTCTTAGGGTCTCTACCATCCATTAGAATCACCTGGGAAGTTTTATAATTCCCAGCCTAGACATACTGCATCAAAACCTTGGGGGTGGGGGGGGGGGGAAGTACTTCCCAGACTCCAATGCACACCAAAGGCTAAGAACCACTGTGCATTCACTGCAGGGCCTCAAATAGCACCTGGGGTGAGCCAAAGCCCCCAAGTTCCTTCCAGAGCTCCAACCCTATTCCACCTGCATGCCCCACAAGAACAACTTTATAGAAACAAGCATCACCCAACTGCATGTCTCTACCACACACCACAAGTCTACAGTGATGCGATGGAGTCTAGTCGCCACCTAGGACCTGAGAGACACTTCGGAGGCGCCCAGCTCCTCCTTCCCCTGGGCCCTCATCTCTTCCATTTCTCAATCCTGACACAGTTGAGTGTGCATTCTCCTTTTTATTTGTATCATCTCATTTCCTCTGAAAAATTCCACAGAACCCTGTATTCCATTCCATAACTCTGAATGTTTAAGTAGTGATCCCACTGAGTCAAGCAAAAATACACAAGAGTGTACTACTTCCTGTCACTCTCTCTGTACTCCTTAGCACAGGGCCCTGCCCTCCCACCTCAGGGACTACTGTATCCTAGTCTGTGAAACCAACTACTCCCCTACCAGGCGTAAGACAGATCTCTCCAATGCATCTACCTTAGGACAGTGCTAAGCATACAGTGGATCTTGCATTACTGCTGAAACGTGCAGCTATTTTAAGTAATGCCATGGCAACTACCTTTTAATTTAATGATTATGGTTCAATGACTCTTTTTATAACACAAAGTAGCTAAACACACCAAACCTGTGAATTCTTATTGCTGTAAACTTCCCTTCTAAAATAAATGAAATTTTGAATAGACTGTCTCAAAGTTAATAAAGAATCCTGAAGGTGAGGCAAAATTAGCAGAGGTGACCTACAAATGGCAGATAAGTAACACGGGCCTCTTTGGACTTGATAAGCCTTAAGTAGCCTTTCCCAAAGGTCTCAGCTCCCTCTCCCAAGTACCCCTCCAAGCTGCCAGTACTCACTCCTGAGCCATGGACTGGCAGTGATCTTCTGCCTCCTTTTTAGATGCTTAACACCCAGGAGAGGGGCAAGTGCCTGGTCCACTCTGACAGATTCTACCAGTGTATATTTCTATGCCAACAGTTCTCAATCTCCCTAATGCTATGACCCTGGAATATAGTTCCTCATCCATAAACTGTTTTTGTTGCTATTTCAGACATTAACTGTAATTTTGCTACTGTCACGAACTGTAATATAAATATCTGTGTTTTCTAATGGTCTTAAAGAGTCATGACCCACAGGTTGAAAAACACTGCCCTAGACCTATAGGAGCTGTTCTAAGTACCTAAGCATAAACCAAAGAGTACATGTATGGTGGTCTGAAGATGCCTGGTGCAGGGAGTGGCACTATTTGGAAGTGTGTGGCATTGTTAGAGGTGTGGCCTTGTTGGAGGAAGTGTGTCACTGTGGGTGTGGACTTTAAGACCCTCATTCCGGCTGCCTAGAAGCCAGTCTTCTCCTAACGGCCTTCAGATGAAGATACAGAACTCTCAGCTCTGCATGCACCATGTATGCCTGTACACTGCCATGCTCATACCTTGATGACAATGAACTTCATATCTGAACCTGTAAGCCAGCCCCAACTAAATGTTATCCTTATAAGAGTTGCTTTGGTCATGGTGTCTGTGCACAGCAGTAAAACTCTAAGTAAGACAACATGTGACATAATCCTGTCCTCCATCCAAAAGACATCTGCAGGAAAAGCCACCATGGGGAGATGGCACACAAAACATCCCCATCTTTTGCCTGCCAGGAATTCCAGTGCCCACAGGCAAGCTTCCACCATAGAGAAGACATGCCCACTAGCTCAAAGTCACTATATCCAATCACCAAAGCTCTGCAGAAGATCTAGCACATGCCGACCCTCCTTAATAGAGCACACACTATTCCAGATGAAACACAACAATACCACACTAGAACATAAGAGTAAGCCTTGTGTTTGGGTAAAGCTAAGATACAGCTGTGCCACATTCTAGGGAATAATGCTCACTATAGCTTTTAATCCTAAGAATCCTAAGATGAACAAAACATAAAAGTCAGAAGAATATTCCAAGTTTTATATTATAGAAGTTATTCTAAATAGAAAAAATAACCTGATTTCCTACTCTAAAAGTCATGGCTAAGGAAATTCAGCTCACTCCAAACATTTTTAGACAATTTTCCAGAGAATATCACAGTAAAAATATACATATATGTATATATATATATATATATATATATATATATACACAAACACACACACACACACACACCACTTTTAGCTGAGCAGATCTGGAGTAGAAATTCATCCTACAGCTATGATCATTTCTGTGTCCCATGCCAGAGGTATGTACATCAAAGCATATATGTGTACATATATGTATGTTTATAAATGCATGTATTAAGTGCATATACATGTTTAAATACATGTGTGTACACATGTTTATATGGCATCTGTATATGTTGTATGAGCATGTTTATATACATGTGTATACATATACCTGTTTATATGCATGCATATTGTATACATATATGTTTATATACATATCCCTGTGTACATATACTGAGATAGATATAAATAAAGTCTCAGGAAATCTAAGGGCCAGCCAGCCAGCTTGGAACTCTTTATGTAGCTAAGAATAACTTTGAATTCTGGTCATCCGACCTGTACCCGCCCAATGCTGTGATCATAGACAAATGCCATGATATTCAGTTTTATTCCTGAGGCTTACACTCAGAGCTTCATACATGCTAGGCAAGCACCCTACAAAACAAACTAAGTCATGCCACAAGCCCAAAGACTGGAAATCATTTAATTGTTTAATAGGGAGATTTTTTTTAAAAAAGCAGTACTTCATCCATGCACAAGTGCAGAACATGAAAATAAATCACAATTAGGTGTATGACAATACATGTGCATAAGTGTATTGCTTAAGTGTATATAAGTGTGCCAATGAATACACACATACACTTGCTGACACATTCATATATTTCACTTAAAAAAAATAACTCAGATGGCAAAATGTTGCTTTCCATAGAATGTGGGATCAAGACACAGGGGATGGAGGAAAACTCACAGTCTTTTTTTGGGGCTTTTGAACTGTGTGCCATTTGTAGATATTAACTATTTAATGATAAAGAAACAGATGTGGAAAAAGTAAATATGCCACTGTAGTTGCATCTTTGCCTTTGCCCACAGCTGATCCGCAAGCTAAGGACGAGATAAGCAATCAGAACTGTTGCAGTGCTGGTCCTGTCTGCTCAACAGTGACCTTGGCACAGAAGCAGCCAAAGTTCAACTCGGCTGCCCGGAAATCTTGCTGAAGCCACTCGAGATATGCCAGTTCATATTTTCAAAGTGTTCCAGTGAGCCTGCAGTAAACGTTAATATGATAGGGAGATCAAATGAGCTTTCAAACCTACCTGTGGTATCTTTACAAACCATACAAAACAGAGTTTATTTTGGCTTCTCCTGTGTGGCAGCAGCAGGAGTCAAAGCACAGCTACTGAGTTGGCCCTGAGAAGCTGGCTAATAAGCCTTGACCCAGAATTCTCAAGCCCCAAACCTTTGTCCATCTGGCAAAGAAAACACACACACATGCACATGAACACCCATCCCGACCCCAGGAATCTCCTCTTTCTAAGTATAGCAGGCAACTGCCGAGCTTCCAAACGCACCCTCCGAAGCATTCTGTGCCTTCCAACCAAGGTGAAATGAGCCAGACATAAACACGCTGTGACAGCTTCTGGCCCCACTGCCAAGCTCGTTTCCTCACTATTTCCTCTCTTCCTCTACGCTGGGTTTCTACAAAATGTGGAAACCCCAGTGACACCAATTTATAAAAAATCCCTCTAGCTACTTACGTTGTTTGCTCTCATCCTAACAAACATGCTCTTCCCGCCAGGCCCCACAGTTTGAGTTTGGAAGAGTCGCTTCAATATGGGCAACGTATGGTTCATCTCCCATTGTACTTGTAAGAATCTGCAGTCCAGAAAAGATATTAGACAGGCCCAAAACTAGTACGGAAGCCTGCACTTCTTGCCCTACCATAACACTTACTGGGCACTTCATTCTTTCAGAATCAACATCCACACCTCAAAAGGCAGCCTATTCCAAATGCTTCCTTCCTATTAAACTAAAAAGTTAAGCTTCAAAAACATAATCTAGCACACACTCACCAAACCAATCAGCTACAAGGAAGCAAAATACTTAGTGGCTATAATGGACTCTGAGGCAGACCCAAAGTATTTCAAATGTTGGGACCCACACACAAAGGCAGACATGGGAATGGTCACCGCAGCCCTTTCTCTAACTGAGAAACTGAGATAATCCAATAATCCAACCCTCTGAGGTAATCAAAAGGAATGCAGGGTATACATGGACTGACCTAGAAAAGGTACCATAGGGGAGTCATGGGGAAAGTAAAACAAAAATTTATGTAGCTAAAATCCCATTTTTAAAACATAATGCAGAGAGAATGGATAAGGAAAAGAGCATCCCAAAGTGAAGGAGAAGAAAGTCCTGGCCTGTGGGAGGAACGCAGACAGAGGGCACCTAGTCCCTCGTGTGGAACACTGAGTTTGATCTCCAGAACTGAGAACAACGAGAATGAAAAAGAGAAGGGGGAAGGACAAAGAGAAGGATGTGGGGAGAGTGGAGGGGAGGGAGGGAAAGCCTACTCTCTGTATACTTCTCTGGTATGTGTGCATACTTGTGAATTATGTATGTCAGCATCATTTCAATTTGCCTTTGAACTACGCCATCCATACACACTGCAAATTTTCTCTGCAAATCTAATCTTCCTCAAATTCTCTGTACTTCAGAACACAGTAGCAGCATTCACATAATAGCTCAGGTCAAACATCTCGAATCATTCCTGATTTCTCTCTTTTCTCTGATAGTCCATATTCAACTAAACATCAAATTATGCCAGCTCTACTTATAAAGCACCCAGCCTCTGGTGTTACCATCCTGGTCCAAGGTGTCATAGCTCTTATTTCTAATTAAGAGGCCAACAGCCTCCTAATTGGCTCCTAGTTCCAGATGGTCCCACTATCTTGTCTCACATAACCCTGCTGACCTTGAATTCCCTATGCAGCTAAAAATGATTTCAAACTTATCCTCCTGCCTGCCTCTACCTTTTAAGTGTTTAGATTAAAGGGATTCACCACAATACCAGATCCCCATGATCTTTTTAAAGTACAAACTGGATTGTATAACAACATCCCATGGCCATCCATCACAGAGAGGATGAGACAGACCAAAGTCCTTTCAAACACTCAAGAGTCCTATGACCTGGGTTCTAGACTCCAGGTCCATTTCCCACCACTGTGCTCCCGTCTCACAGATGCCATCTTCCCCTAGGCTTCTGCACCTGCCACTTCACCACAAAATCCATATCATAGTCCCTGGCTTTAAAGTGCATGGCAAGGACAAAGCATAAGCTCTCAGTTTGTGCATGAAATCTTTCTTTATTAGAAAAAAAGGTCTCAATTGAAATATACTGAGTTGTAATTTGTGAAATTAAAAGCAAAGCCACATTTCACTGGAGTAAATCTAAAATAATCACTTTGACAATTAGGTTTATAATGGCACTCCCCTCCTAGGCTAACTTTTCGATAGGCCAGGGCCTTGACAAGATAATACAGTTACCTTCAGAGGTTGTTTTCTCCTACTATCCTCCAAACTTTGTCAGTGCTGGAGGTTTTGGTCACTGTCTAGAGACTAGAATGCCTACCTGTAAGACCCACTATGAGAGACATTGTCGGGCTTAGGTAGGACAGCTGAACGAACCACTGTCCCCCTAAAACCAATCTCTTCAGGTCCTGAAATACACGACAGACTATGCAAATGGTAGCAAAGAAGACCCCAAAAGAAACAAATGGACAAAACGAACTGAGTACCGTTCACTTCATTGTCAAAAGTTGTAAGGGACAAAGCAGAGGCTGTGTATGTGAATACACATCTCGGCAAGTAAGTGAACCAGTAGCCAATACATTCAGGACAGATGCTCAACACCATCAGTCATCAGTGAGATTAGAGCCAAAGGAAATACATGACCCCAGTAGTGTGCTACAATCAAAAAGAGGATCTAGGTGTTGGTGAGGCTCATACACTGGGGCCCTGTAATATATGGTGCTTCTGCCCTGGAAAATGGTTTGTTGAGCTTTTAAAAGTTAAACCTAAGTTTCCTTCAAGCCTGGGTCTAAATCAAAATTTTACTTAAGTTTCCCATATAGCTCAGCAATTCCACTCCTAGGTAAGACACGAAGCTGGAAGTGAAAACACAGTCATGCAAAGGCAGGCACGTCAACACTCTGAGCAGCATCATTCACCAAAGCTAACAGCTGAAACTCAACTTGAAGTTTACAAAACAGAAGCCTCCCCAGCAATAAAAAGGAACAAACTACTAATAAAAGCCAAAGCACAGATGAGCCTCACATCAACATTCTAAGTGAAAGAGCCTGGATATAAAAGATCACATCCTATATGACTCTACGCAGCTCCAGTTCCCAGGGGAAAAAAAAAAAAAAGACAACTCTAAAGACAGGGAGGGGGATTAGCTGCTGTGAGTGGCTTGAGAATGAAGGGCACATGCAGCCAAATTATTAACAGTGGAGGGGGAGCACCTACTCCCCCAAAGCACGCTGACCTGAAACAAATGGCTACTCTGAAAGGACACATGAGGGAATGTTCTTGGGAGACACTTGAGAAATTGGCATGTCAAATGTAAGTGATCGTGGTCATTCTGTAGGGAAAGGAAAAAGAGGAGAGGAAAAATCATTTCCATGATTTCTCGGGAGAAAGAGCAGTGCCTCACTGTAGTCGTTGCTAGTAATTAAAATTTAACAATAAGACACTCAGCCATAAAAATAAATCAAACTCCAGTATCTGACATAACATAAGTGGACCCTGAAAATATCATGCTACGTAGAATAATCCACACACCAATGATAACTTCTGTTTGATACTAGAGATGCCTAGAACAAATAAAAGAATCTCGTCAGGGTCTAGGGTGGGACAGGGGTAGGAGTCATTATTTTACAGATATAATTTCACATTGGGATGCAGCAAGAGCTGTAAAACTAGAGAGCATGGTCAATTACATAACACCGTGAATGTACTCAATGCCACTGAAGTGGATAGAATTATTTAAAAGCTCTTAAAGTAGTAAATTCTGTGCTGGGTATATCTTACCATAAAAATAAGACTGTTTTGAAAAATGAGCAAAAAAAAGCTGAACAGACATCCCACCATAGAGGATACACAAATGGTACATAAGCATGTGAAAAAATAGTTAATAGCATATGTCATCGGAAAACTGAAGGGGAGAGTTGGGGTGGGGGCGAGTGTGAATTCTGCCATCTATTAGATGGTCAAAATGCCAAACACTGACACCGTCACATACAGAGCAACAGGATCCCCCCACCTGTCTGTCTGTCTGTCTGTCTGTCTGTCTGCTGGAGGGAATGCAAAATGGTACAGCCATCTTGGAAAACAGTTTGGTTATTTCTTAAAAAACAATGCATGCTCTTACCATGTGATCCAACAATCATATTCCTAGTCTTTACCCAAAAGATCTGAAGCCTCTTGTCTATGCACAAAATAACTGTTGGCTTCACTCATAATTGTCCAGACTTGAAAGCAATCAAGACATCCTTCCACAGGTCAAAGAAGAAACACATTTTGGTACTTGGCAATGAAACCCAATAGTAGACATGGGTACTACGTAAATGCACACTGCTAAGTGACACAAGGCAATGGGAAAGGGCTACACACTGGTTCTAGCTACCCGACAGTGTGAAAGAGGGCAAACAGGAAGACAATGAAAAAGATCTGCAGCGGGCAGCAGATGAAGAAAAGGGTGTGCGACAGACCATAGAGGGCTTTTAAGACAGTGGAACCATAACGACAGTACAATGGGTACAAGCCACTGTACAGTCACTGTCAATCAACTGTTCACCACCAAGAAACTCACATTAATAATAGTCTGCCAAGGACCAGGGGTGTGGAGTGTGTGCTCTCCTGTGCAAGGCCTTAGCTTCAACCTCCAGTGCCAATAAGATAAAATAAAATCAATATCAGTTAATCAGCAGTAATAGATGCATCAGGACTTTGAAAGACTTGAAAGAGAGGAGGAGGAGGGAGAAACCAGAAGTAACAGACACTCTAAGCTATAATGGAAACCTTGTATATATTCTACTCAAATGTGTCCTAAACCTCAAGCCAATCTACAGAGCAGAGTCTAGTCCTTATTTAGCAATGAGAAGATGGTTCTAAGCCACAGGGAGTGGCTTGGAGACTAGCGATTAAATGCAATTTATTCAGTACAACTTTGAATAGAGAAACATGCAGAGATGCAGAGATGTTTTTAGAGCCAGGGTTATATAAAAACAAAAAAAAAATCTTGTTTGAATTTAATTAGCTGTTGTTTATATTTGTATGAGTAATACTCCAAATGTCAGTATTGCAAATTACCACTACTTTCAAATAATTAGGAAAGTCATTTTTCCCCTTTTCTTCACAAAAGAATGGGAAACAACTTTTTGCTACCTGGCTCCATATTTGCTTGTTCCATTAAGGTTTCTCATGACTAACATAATTACTGCTAAGCACCTGGAACTGGCATTGGACATCACCTGAGAGCTTACGCCATTCAAGAACAACTCGTTCTTAGGGCAAAGGGAGTGGATTCATCCAGGAAAGAGCTCTTGCTATACAATCATGAAGACCTGAATTTAGATCCCCAGAACCCACACAAAAAAGCCAGGGTGGCCACATTTGAACCTATAACCTCGAGTTCTAAAGAGAAGAGACAAAAAGGTCTGGGATTAGTAAGCAAGCCTACCCAATATTTGAGCTCTGGGTTCAGTGAAAGACCCTGAATAAGTCAGAGGTGATAGAACAGAATACCTGATGTGCATCACATATGTACACAGGTGTACACACAACAGCTCACACATGTGCATACCCCACACGCAGCGTGTGAGTGCTCACACACAAACACACACACACACACACACGGCTCCTACTCACTGTGGAAGAAAACTGTATTAAATTCTAAAAAACTACAAAGGTGAACAAGTTGTAAAGTACACACATTTGGTAATTATTTTACTGTTGTTTTAATGAATAAAGACAACGAATTGTTCACTTTAGAAGTTCAGACCAAGAACAAGTTTTTGGCCTCCTTATTCAAGGCTCTATTACTCAATTAAAAATGAATCACTGATAATCACTTGGTAGTTCCCAAAAAGAAAGTGATGCTTTACAAAGACAGAAGAAAACAAAAACAAAAACAAAACCACCCCCCTAATCTACCCTTCTAGCCTTCAAGGCTCTTTCAGTCTACGAGGGCAAGAAAATCTGAGTACAACACAGAATATTAGCTAGCCTTGGCTACTCTTGGCTGGAAATCTATAAAGCATTAGTCACTTCTCAGTTGACCTGGTACCTGCTGCACCTTTTCTCTTCTAGGATCTATGAAAAGTCTGCGTCTTCACTACCAGTGCTTTTATTGAGAGAACCACAGGGTAATGCTCGGAAGAGGACCAGCAGATCACCGCCAGGCTCAAAGCATGCTTACATAATTTCCTATCCCTGTGAATTTTGACAAGTTATCCCAGAAATGCAGAAGCAGGAGGACAGTGCTCTCACCCTACCTACAGATCTGGGTCTTAGGTTTCCACCAACAAATATGGAAAATATTTGCCAGAAGGGGGGTGGCTGGGGAGCTGTGTCTGTGCTCAACACGTGCAAACATTTTTCTGTCATTACTGAATAAACAATGCAGTATGTAACAATTATGTGCCTAGCATTTACGTTATGGCATGTATTAGCAGCAATCTAGAGCTGCCTAAAGTATTCAGGAGGATGTGTATAAGTGACTTGTCAATAATAAAAGCACCTCAGGATCTGGGTATCCAAGATGGGTCTTTGAACCAACCTCCCCTGTAGATACGGAGGGACAACTACATTCATCTTGCAGAATGGTAACATGGCACAATATTTGGCCCCTGACATAGGAACTGGCACTTACTAAATGCTCAATAAAATGAAATGTGCTATTGTGCTATTTAGCTGTCTAAAATGACCTTGACAATATGATGGGAGAGAAAGAACGGAGACAGTACCATCTGAGAATGCAATGAAAAAGGCACATTGTCCTCAAACGTCCCCATTAAAAAGTCCGGGATCAGCTAATATAACATAAAAGCATTTGCTTCACTTAGTAAAAGTATAACACTCTGAGGAAGAGCAACCTGTAGTAGGGCTTCATTCACTATCACATACCCAACCTAACTTGACTGGAGGGGCTGGATTCTTAGTTTTGCCTTTGTTATTAACTCTGCATCCATCAAACGAGGTAGACTCCATATCCAGGCCCCTCCCATAGACTGAAAACACTAGAACACATTTTCCAAGTCCTTGGAGATAAACAATGTACCCTCGCCTCTCCTTGTAAAGAATGAATGTCTTGTTGACTCAGCATCTCCCATCTGAAATTCAGTCATGAACTAGGTGCCTAAAAGTGATTGCTGCCACCTGGATGGCTGCAGTTGTACCTCTAATGTCCAGACTAGCCAATCTATGGAGGTAGAAGACTCAGTGGTTGGCCAGGGCTGCAGAGGTCGGGAGGAAATAAAGCTGACTAGTGGTGAAAGCACGTTCTTTGGAGATGACTGGTGATGATGGATCCGTGAATATACTAAACCACTGAATCAGATGCTTTGGATGAATAATCTACAGAAGACACTGTGACTTACATCTCAGTAGTACCACTATCTTTTAAGACTCACATTTCTGTCCCACCCACTTACTCTGTCAGAATAAGGATTCTCTATTTCAGAAAGCAGAAGTCAAATTCAGAGGGATATTCCCCAGAAACAAATCTAGAAATCGACTGTCAATGTGTAAAGAGGCATGGTTCCCCAAAGCCCAAACCCTTCTGACTAACAGCTTTTCATGTCTGTGAAACCACACTTGACATCAAGTCCACAAAAGAGTCACACAGAAAGGCCAATGCATTCTGCAAGCCTGTTATGTAGACAGAGAGGCAGACAGCCTCTTCCTCTGAAGGGAAAACCTCACCTAACAATAAGTTAATAGGAACAGAAGAGACACTGGGAGGCTTACATATTTTGTCCCTTTCAACCTCTGGCACTTTGTTTTGCATAACCATGACTTGATACAAGCACTATTACCAGAATCCTACAGTGTGCCCATCGGTGGCTAACACACACAACTGCTGGAGTTCCCAAGGTCTGACCACACGTACCTCTGCTCCTTTTCTTTTTCAGGGGCACCAAGTCCTGAGAACCTTGAATGCTGGCATACTAGAGTATTGCTGAACATGAACCAAGAGGTACCAAGGGTCTCCAAGTGGTGGTGGTGGAGGCTTGGGCTGGGTTTGGTTTGATTGTTTTAACATTCACTTTGTCTTTCAGCCTCTGAGAGATCTGGGTGACTATTTCCACTTTACAGAGGGGGAGCTCAGGCTTAGTAAGGTGCCCAGAGTCATTGGGGTCTAGATTTGAACCCAAGAAACTCCAAAGCTCACTCATCCTCTATCACTTCTACAGAATGAAAGACAAGACGAGACCTAAACACACAAAATCATCTTGGCTGAGAGAATGATCAGCCAGCGAGAAGAAGGGGGCCCTGGGTGACTGAGTACCACGCAGAAAATGTCAGAACAAATCACCATCAGCAATGACTGAAGCAATAAGAACTCTCACTTTTTAAGGTGTGTCCCAAAATATTTTGTTGCTTATGCTCTGTGCCCATACCAAGGATGGAGAAGCCATATAGAGTTTAAGAGGTTTGTTTTTATGAAGTCATTTTATGGAAATGTTGGCATATTCAAGAGAAAAACACAAGAGAAGCTAGGGTTTAGGCTAACCCAGATGACAGTGTTGCTTCAGGTTAAGTGCAATGTCTTTGAAATTTGCCAACTTGTATTTGAATACCTTGATGCCACCTTGAGCAGGTTACTGACTCCTGGGCTGTTTGGCATCATCATTCACAAAGTAGAAGAAATATTAAAATGATGTAGCTAAACTCTGCCAACTGCTGAAGGCCCTTTTTATCACCTCTGACTCACAGATAAAGGAAATCTGAACCCAGAGACCTGTAAAAGTACTAGCTACAACACAAAAGAAATGCTACCTACATATTCTCCTATATAGCTATGTATTTATTTGTAAGCTATAGTGGACAATCACTGGCTTTTCATTAACAGTAATGATCAAGATGGTCTGACTGAAGAAAATTATCATAGAGGAATTAATATGATGCACAATGAAGCAAGCACCTCACAATAACACAATACAAACACTGAGTGTTAAGAAGTCACGTCAATCACATGTTCTGTTAAAGCAGTAGTTACAAGTAGTGGGGGTTGGGGGTAGTAGGTCATAAAGTGGAAAGACAGGCATATTTATGCCACTATCAGTCTTTCCACAGAGTCTCAGAGCTGACCCACCTGTCTGGTTAACCTTTGAACCCCAATACTGCAATGAGTCTTCCTATCTAAAGAATTCATGCTCCTCAAAAATAGTGGAAGGCAAATTGCCAGTCACCCAAAATGCCTTCCTCAGAGTCAATGCTCAGATACAAAAATGCAAGTCCAAATTCTAGTAGGTTTGGTCCTATAAGGCTCCATTCTGGGCACAAAGGGACCACGCAAAATCCACAACCCCAGGCCAGTGGATGAAGCTATGGGACTCTGGGCTAGTGATTCCCCAAGTGTGAGGTTAACACACAAATAAAGCCATGGCTGCCACAGAGTACTGTGCCTCCACACCCACAGGGGCAGCCAAATGTCATTGCTACATCCTAGCATCTAGTGCAATGCCCAGGAAGTGCAGGCACTTCATATGTTTGCTGAGTGAGACAGAAGATCAATTAAGGCTAGCCTGGGGTCAGCCATGCCCGTATGGTACATGCCTTCAATCATTGCACTCTTGGAAGGCTGAGGCAGGAAGGGCACTGCTCCAGGCAAGTATAGGGAAACCCTGTTTCAATGAAAAGAAGAGGAGGTGGAGAGAGGGGAAAGGAGTGGGAGAGGGAAAGGAGAGAGGAAGGGGAAGCAGAAGGAGAAGAAGAAGAGAGAGAAGAAACCAATCAAGCAAGCATAAGGGTCAACCAAAATTTCCAGACCCAGCTTCTATGTGGGTTCCAAACTTTCCTCAAACTAGAGGTAACTTGTCCCCTGAAACAAGGCAGGCCCTGGTCTTTGGCCCTGGAAAGCCTTCTGATAGCTGTCCTGAGCTTTTATTTCACCCAGGAAAGACTGGCACTTGCTGCCCTGACATTCCATCCCTTCACTCTTCAGTTTTAAAAGCAACAGGCTTACTAAACGACATCTTGGCACTTAGGACTTTCTCTAATGAAGCCTGCAGACCATTCAAACAGCTAGAATCCTACTCTGTTGAAGCAACCATTCTTAGCTGAATGATACCATCTATTAGGAAACCCATCACAGAGACAGGAAGAGTAAAGAGTCAAAGACAATTCCACTATCTGCCTTCCCTTCCTGAGTTATCAAAATGAAGAAAAAAAAATCGCTTGAACTATTTTTAAATGAACCCAATGAAAAAAGGTACCCTTCTTGCCCTGCAAGGTGCCCAAGCCTAGAATGTTCTGATTTGGCCCAAGGAAAAACTCTGGGCTTCCTCTTCAAAAGTTAGAGGGCATGCACATTTTAACACACACATACACCTTGTACCGAGAAGGGGGCAGGGCAGCAAAAAATGGCTCCACAGAAGCTCAGGGAACCTTTTAAATGAGCTTAAAACTTCTCTTTTTCTGAGCAAGGGCTGAGGATTCCCTCTCAGCCTTCTGAATTTTAAAAGATAGTGAGGGAGAGGACGGGTATGGAGCAAGGGAGCGGGAGAAGGAGAAAGACGGATGTGTTCGGTCTATTTTTAAACCTTCGCCTACAGTTTAGAGTAAAGGAACACTCTGGTCCTATACTCCCACCCCTGTCACCTTCTGCTAAGCACAAGAATCAAAACCTGCACACGTACACCGCGCTGATCTATGTCTAGGGATTAATGTCAGTGCTCCCAGGAATGCAGCTAACCAATCACCCCAACGCAGAGAACCCGGTAGTCTGGACTAGGCGAGAGCTGCGTGCAGGGCTCCTGCAGGGCTCGAAGCAGTCACCACCCTCCTCTTCCCGGGGATGGGCAGCGCCCCCTCCGCACGCTCCATTCCCAAGGCTGGGCACCGAGGTGAGCAACTCGCCCCCTAAGGATACCAAGCCATGGGAAGCGTGGAAGTGGTTTTCCCCAACAGGCTGCGGCAGGCTCACTCCAGAAACACCTGTGTCGCACACACCCACCCAATCCAGAGTACCACCCTGATGGCCACCTTCCGGCCGTCCCCGAATTACGAGGGCTGGGCGACCAGATTCCTCCGAGGCAACTGACTCGCTCTTTTTACGTATCCTTCTTGCCTCGCAGGAGCATAGACACCGGTCACTCTGCGCCCCGGGAAGGGATGAAAGCCGGTAGCGCGCGGGCGACCCGGAGCTGAGCGCCGCCGCCGGGTGCCCTCCTGCGCTGCTCCGGACACTCACTCTTGAGCGCGCTGATGAGCGACTTCCCGTCCTTGATGAGCTCCTTGATGAATTTGTTGGTCTTGTCCAGCTCCGCTTCGTGTGACTTGAGCGTCTCTCGGAAGTGAGGGCTGTCGAGGCAGCAGTCGCTGAACTCGAGCGCCGGGAGCCCCATTTCTGCCCGCGGAGCCAGCCGGGCTGAGGGGACGCGCCTCGCACGCTGGTCGGCGGACACCCGCGACGACGGCCGATCCACAGGTGTGGGTGGCGCCGGCTACCCCGCGCGCGGGGTCAGCGGGACCAGGAGACTCAGGACCGCAACGGGGACCCGGACGGACGGCGGCTGCTCCTGCGGAGAGCCACCGAACTGCACACCAGCAGAAAGCGCGGCGGCGGACCCTTGGCGGAGCCTGGAAGCGAACGAGCCCGGCCACCGCCTCCCCGCCTCCTCTGCGGGCTTGCTCCTCAGCAGCCTCAAGCAGCCTCGAGCGCCCTCTCACAGAAGCCTCAGCCGCCCCTCCGGCGTCCGGGCCGCCCGAACCTGCTAGCGATGACCTAATCCCCTGCAGGGCCAATCAATAAGCTTGCCTCGGCCCGACCCACGGGGCCGCCAGGGGACGCCCTGCCCTTCCGCGGCTCTAATCCAATCAGATATTTCTGAAGGCGGAGCCTGGGGAGAGGGGCGGAGTCCGTGCCACCCCCTGGGTCCGCAGAGCAAGCCCCGCCCCCTCCTGCTCTGCGAAGGTTGCAGAGCTAGGAGATCCTGGTGCTGCATTCTGTAGTGGGTGCGCCCCCCCTGCCACCGTGAACCCGGCCCGCCTCGTGTGACTCTAATCCGAGCCTGAAATGAGACGTCTGCTGATCTAGGGAACCGAAGAGCCTAGGTGTGCGGAGCAGAAAAAATCCAGAATGAGAACTGCCTTTCGCCGCTGCCCACCGGACACCTCTGAGCCTTCGAGCTTGCACTCAAATTACAGCCCCTTGCCCAGAAGAACTCTGAGCGCTCGGAGCTCGCAATCCCTTGCTTCCAGTCAAGCAGAACGTATTTGCTTCTTTGAAATCCCCAACTCCCCTTTCCTGCAGTCCTCTCGCCCCCTACTGTCCGTCCCACTAGTGGCCACTCCTGCTCAAAACCCGCCCACGGCCGCAACCTACAGAAGGTTCTAACGTCCTTAGCAAGAATTCAGCCTTTCCTACTGGATTCTTAACACCGTTTTTACACAATTCTGTCCAATGTCTGCTACTCTTCGCTGCTGCCCAGCTCCACGAGGGCACGTGCCTCCGCAGTTCTCTGGTGGGGTGTTGCAATCCTATCCACTAGAACAGCGACTAGTATTTAAGAACAGATAATATGCGCTGTCTAACATGTGCGTAGAAAACTATGCATCATTCTCCAACTTCCAGAGTGACCATCATCCCTCTGATCAATCACAGGAGTCAAGGTTTACAGCTCCCTCAGAACATTTGGTAGGTTGGTTCCCAGTGTCTAGAACTGAATGGTGAACTCCTAGAGAACAGAGACTGCCCTTGGCTAACTTATTTCTATACTAACTAACAACACACCTTCTTTGGGGGTGGAGGACATGGGGAAGGTGCTTCTTTGTGTTTTCAATTGGTCTGCTATTATAAACACAGCACTAGACTCAGGATGGAACCACAAACCCAGAAAGACCTTGAAACTTGACTGCTTCTGTTCTGGAGAGGAGCATCAACCAAGGAATAGCTTTGCTGTCTGATGTAAGGATGGAAGCCCTAGATCCTTGGGAACAATGAAAACGAGTTTCAGACTCCAAAGTGTCAGAAAGAGTCCTTGCGTGGGAAATTAATTGATGTATTTATCGAATGAATGAATGTGGTCGATTTCATAATTTGTATCTACAAAGCCAGGCTTGAGATCAGGCAGAGACAGCAGATAGATGACAGCTAATTAAATCCTGGAAACAGTCATTCCTCCCTTGCTATGGAGGAGAAAAAAAAATCTGGAATGGAAATTCCATGAAAGTAAATCTGTTTATTAGGCTTATCTTGAGTACCTAAAGGTAGGCACTCTGATTATCTATTGTTACTTAATGGATCACACAAAGCTTTCATGCTATAAGACATTGACAACCTATGTGAAGACTCAGGGCTAGAGAAGCAGGGATGCAGCCTATTGTGTGGGTCCCTACTGTGATCAGCGTTGGTGGTAGATACTGGAGCGGTGAGTCCTCAGCTGGATCCATCTGTCTCCTCAGAAAGACTGGAGGCTTCTCCATGTGACTCTCTGTAGCCTAATTTCCTCAGAACATGTAGCCAACAAGGAGAAGCCATCATTTTCCGTGACCTAACTGTGGATGTCACACTTCTACCTTTGTTGACTGCTAGCAAGTTAGTCACAAGTTCACTCCAATGCAAATGGAGGGGGACTCAACTTTACCACTAGTTAGGAGAATGACGTGAACAGGCAATATTGTCCTAGGCCATTTCTGACGTACATATTCTGCCATGGTAGGCTTGGCATATCATGTAGCATTCAATAAATGTTAAATGAATGAAACAAAATGAGACCCACTATTAGCTGTTTAATCTTGTTAAGGAATATTGGGTAAATATGCACACAGCAGTACATGTATATATAGCAAATAATACATTCACTGTCATTTATTCAGTCTCTGCTAACTGTTTTACTTTTTGATATGTAATTAATGTCTACAATGTACTATGTTACTTGAACCAGGTTATGTAGTTAATCAATATGTGTGGGACAAATATATTCACAACCATGTAAATTAATATGAACTGTTACTAGTGTCCTAGGCTATAGGGCTAATGCAGGTTCTAATAAGCCAGCTTCAACCACTTGCCAGTCTCCCTACCGCCTCCCCCAAAATAGAGAAAATGATGATAGAAAAGCAAAGAGGGGGATTTTAATCAGTGTGGCTATACCCAGAGGAAAGAAAAACCAACCCTTCAGAGGTACTGACATGAACTCCCAGATGACATAGAAAAGAGCCAGAGGCGGAAGACAGGGAGCATACATAGTTAAACAAACAGCCTTGGGTGAACAGTGATCTACTCGATCATTATCTCACGCATTAAGTAAATTGCTGTTGCCTGGGAGGTATCCACAGCTCCTGCCAGGAAATGATTAGCCTGTTGATCCTAGCTAGTAACCAGCAGCTAGGGAGCTGGGAGCAAGGTGGGAGCAGAGATGATAACTTGTTACCATGTTTACATTTCCCCGCTGGACAACTTCCGGCATCTGCATGCCCAGGTGAAGAGTTGCTACTTGCAGCAAAAGCAGCCCCTAAGTCCTTGTTACAGCCATTCACAACTATGTAAGTGTGTAGATAAGGGAGAAGAGTCCTGTAAATTCACTCTGGAGTCCTGGCAAGTAAATTCCCACTCTTTTGGCAGTATTGTGAGAAAGAGGGACTTAGAATACAGCAATGCTCAATACAAAATTCTGCATGTAGAGGGTGTGCCTGTGCTCTTCTTAGAAAGCAGGCCCCACAAGGAAGGGGACTTCAGAGATGCAGGCTTGTCAATGGGATAAGGGGGTGTACGTGGGTAATAAAGACATGAAACTAGATGGAAGATGGCGAGGTCAGCAATGACTTTCATCTGAAAAGGAGACACCAGCACCAGTGTGTCTCTGGCCCTAGAGCTGAACTTCTCTTGCTGTGGGGTTTATTCGCTTGGTTCATTTGCTTATGTTTTGGTGGTGTGGTGGTGGTTCTGGTTCTGGTGGTGGTGAAAGAAACTTTGGCCACTTTGAGCATAGCAAGCATGGTTCTCTCGGGCCTGGCCCTTTTCATTAGATTACATCCTAAAACTCACTACTAAGGTCTATTCACTTATTTGGCCATTTCCTCCTCCTGAGGCTATCAAAGTCCAGCTCTCAAAGTACTGAAGTTCAGCAATCAAAGACCCCCTTTGGTTCACCTCATGAACACGCCAAATCAAAACATATCACCATAGCACTCTATCCTAGCCCATTGTAACACAGACCTCCTCTTTTTCTCTTCTTAAAGGTTATACCTGCAAGGTCATTTGCTGCTGGTTTTCTGTCTGAGTCAGAAAGCAGCCACTTTTAACTTTTCTTCCCAGCTTAATAAAGGATGGCTCTGTTAAAACAGGTGTTTGGGTATAGTCTTGGCCTAATGTGGGGTCCAGGAGGGGACTCCGCTGAGCAGAAGTCTCCTTCATTGATGCAGTGAGTAGATAGACCAGTGACCCACTGATCATTTTCACACATTCCAGTTCTTCTGGTGCCCATCCTTCATCCATCAGCTGCTGATTGGTAAGTCCCCCAACCTGGGTAACCTATATAGCCCCCAGGTTATCGAGTGACAAACTTCAAGTGTCTGGTGCCCCTGTTCTGTCCTGTGGGATTGGGGAGACTGCACCCCACCATGACCTACACTACATGTTAGGGTAGACACCACAGACTGGCTAGTTGTGCATATTCCATCTAGTTTGGTCACTCTTGGTGGTCTCACTGTTGGAATCCAGAGTCCTTTGCCCCTCTGAATAAGCCTCAGACCCACTGGGATCCCTCTCTTTGATATGGAGCCTGGGTGACCACCCACTGCCTCCCAGAGACCTCTCCTTGGCCTCTCGTAAGACACAGGGATGCTTGGTCTCTATTCCATCCGCTTCATTTTGATTGACTTGCTCTTGGGATGTCACTTCCAGAATCTCAAACAGCTAAAACTCCTAGACATTAAATTTCACCATAGTGTCCAGGTTTGGCCCCTCTATCCACTTGATAATCAATCTAAATGGCTACCTAACAGCTCTCTGGATTCTAACATTAGTCAGGATCTTTTGTGAGCAATAAAAAGAGATCCTTTATGCCTCTGTTTTCTCTTCTGTCTGCTCCAAGCCCTCTGTGTAACGCCTTCAATGAACTTTTCCAAACTCTGTTGTAAACCTTTGCACCACTTTGTGTCCTATTTAGCCCTCTGCTAGCTGCTGCATGCAGCCCATGCAGGTGTGCCCCCCACACACACACACACTCCCACCCCCCACTCCCATCCCTGGCCATATGGTCCAAGAGCCTGCAGCTTTGCAGGCTGTCCCAGCAGGCCTGAGCTGCTATACTTACTGCTACAGTCCCCACTGCCCACAGGTATGGAAGTCCCCTACTTTCTTTCAGATGGTGGTGGTGATGGTCATGGTCATGGTGGTGGTGGTATTGAGCTGATGCTGGGCACAAAACAAAGACTCTCCATCACCCTAAGCAAACACTTTCCACTGAGTTCTCCCAGCCACTGTGATCTCTAGGGTCTCTCGGAAGGGAGGATACAGAACTGGAGGCCTAAAATCTCAGCTACTCAGTAGGTTGAAGGAGGATGATCTAGAGTTCAAGGACAGCTTTAATTACTGAAACTCTCTCTCTCTCTCTCTCTCTCTCTCTCTCTCTCTCTCTCTCTCTCGCTCTCTCTCTCTCTTTTTAAGGAGGATGGAGGTTTTGGGTGCCTAAGCTCCATGGTAGAGTCTTACATATTTTAAGGCCCTGGGTTCATCTGTCCTTAGTACAAAGAGAATTAGCCACAAGAGAGTTTTCTTCCTAAGGTTGCAGCAGACATGACAAGATTGAAGCCAAGGGTAGAAGAGATTCCCCTACAAACACATGGAGCACTGGGGAACACACACACACACACACACCCATCAAAGCTAAGCAAGGTGCTGTTATTGGAGATTGAGGGGCTTGACACTGGACAGGCACAGCAGTGTGCAGTGCACAGAACCCTTCATCAACCCCCTCCGGATCAGTTCCCCTGATGTTCTATTCCCATACTTTCATTTCCTATGGCTCCCCACAGTTTCTGTAGCTTACACTTACTCACTGTTCTATGGCCCGAAACCATATACTGCTTCACATAGTGACTTCTCTTGGTGAGTGTGAAATAAGACACTAGTGTTCTAACATTTAAGATAATGATTATTGGTTGATGTGTCGAGTACCTCTATGGTGATGATGGTCCCATGAACATAGGATTTGTTAAAATTTATGGGGGGCATTTTATTACACTTAAATTACACCTCCTTGAAGAATATTTTAAACAATGACAGTGATTTGATGACCTTTATTAAGTATTTACTGTGCAGTAGAAGCAATGTCAAATACTTCACTACATTTCCATTAACAACCCTGCAAAGTGGACATTGTTATTAGCACTATTTTACAGATAAGAGAAGCTGAAATGGTCCTGTTGCCATTTTAGGAAGCTTAGAGAAGTAATGAATCTAAGTGTTCATAGCTTACTAGTAAAGCTAGGCTTTGACTGTATCTCTAAAAAATAAAAATAGAAAATAAACCTATCTCCATACATATAGCTGTAACAAAAGTTCCAAACGTTGAAATGGGTGTTGGAGAACAGTTTCCTCACAAACTGAAACATTGTATCCTTCAGAGCGGCTCTTTAAGCAGAGAGAAAAACAATCAAAATAACTTCAGGAAGTCCCTGAAACTGACCAGATGCTCTAGGCTCCTTCCTCTCCGAATAATCAAAAAAGCTGGGGAGGGCCGGCCGTGGTGGCGCACGCCTTTAATCCCAGCACTCGGGAGGCAGAGGCAGGCGGATTTCTGAGTTCGAGGCCAGCCTGGTCTACAAAGTGAGTGCCAGGACAGCCAGAGCTACACAGAGAAACCCTGTCTCGAAAAACCAAAAAAAAAAAAAAAAACCAAAGAAAAAAAAAAAAAAAAGCTGGGGAGGGTCACTCTCAGACAAGCCAAGGGTAAAGAAGACTTTTGAGACCAGAGCAGCTGCCTGGAAGAAGCACAAACCCACTGAACTGCCTGCAATGGGTTAGACCAGCTGAGTATCTTAGGAGTGTCCCTCTCAAATCTACTGAGCTGCCTATAGCAGCTGGGATAGCAGCGTGGCTATGCAGCACAAGCATTGTTCTCTGTTTCTGTGAGCTGTCACCCATGCTGGAGTGGACTTTGGTGGGGCACCTAGCTTTGAGTCACTTCTGCTCCTGTAAGTAACCCCAATGAAACTCATTGTTCACCAGGCTGAATTTTGGAGGTCTATTCATACTTTGGTCTGTCATGGGCTCCCTATCTGGGGTGAGTAGAACATGTATGGCATCTCCCCAGGAAAACTTTTGTCACACAGCAGGAGTTTCCAGAATTTGTTTTGTTATCCCAGACATATCAAAAATTACATGTTCTTAGCCAGGCAATGGTGGCACATGCCTTTAATCCCAGCACTTGGGAGGCAGAGGCAGGTGGATTTCTGAGTTTGAGGCCAGCTTGGTCTACAGAGTGAGTTCCAGGACAGCCAGGGCTATACAGACAAACCCTGTCTCTAAAAAAACAAAAGCCAAAAAGAAAGAAAGGAAGGAAGGAAGGAAGGAAGGAAGGAAGGAAGGAAGGAAGGTAGGAAGGAAGAAAAGTATATGGTTTTGCTTAGTCTTTAAACCCAAGGCCTTATATTTTGGGTTAAAGCAACTGGTTAATGTAAACATGAAACCTTCATTTTCTTGGAAAGAAAAACATTAAGTCCATCTTGATGATGATATTGGCTCATAGTTCTTTATGTGAAGCAACAGTGTTTGTATAACATTTTTTCCTCATGTAATTAATGATTCACACAATGTGTAGCAAGCCTGCTACTTTTTCTATTGAATATCCATTAGTCATTGATTGAGAAAGCACTCATGTATTTCAACTATGAACGAGGTACAGTTCTAGACACAATAAATATTAACCCAGTCTCTTACCAACACTCTTACCATCATATCTTCCTTTTATAGAAGGAACTGAACCGAACCACCAACAGTCATCTGAGTGACAATGAGCTGAGACAGCTGAGTGGCAAAACCAACACAAATTCTCACTTGGAGTCTAGCTCACACTGCCTGTGTTAATCACAGAACTCCAATGTGTGCAGCTAAAGAATGCATTTGCTCAGGCTTTTGAGTAATGGTAGTTTTATGTCTCTTCCTCAACCATTCTCTCATAAGTAACTCCAATAAACTTTCTGTTTCATTACGTTGGACTTAATATAGTCATTTTTTGGTATGTTGTGACCCTCTCTAAAGTGAAATAGACATTTATTTTTCACATTCATCAGGAAAAGCCAAACAACAAGGGAGTACCCAGATTTATTGAAAATCCCTGGTTGGGAGAAACTAGGGCAATACTTCAAGAGATAAAGTATTCTTTGATCCTCTTTGCCTACGGAGATGTAAAACCACAAAAAGAACAGGAGTGAAATACCTGTGTCTACACACCCAGCAATTGGGCTATGATGGCCAGGGAAGAGTGACTGTGACAGACTTCGTAGATTTGTGGCCTTACTTCTCTTTGAATCTCTTTTCCAGAATGTCCCATGATTCTATTTCTTTTTGTCTTGTTGATTTTCTTTTCCTTTTTCTTTTTTTTTTGTGATAGAATCTTGCTATGTCAGAGATTCTCAACCTGTGGGTCGTGACTCATTTGGCAAACCTCTATCTCAAAAAATATTTACACTGCAATTCATCACACCAGCAAAATTACAGTTATGAAGTAGCAATGAAAATAATTTTATGGTTGAAGGTCACCACAACATAAGGAAGCGTATTAAAGGGTCGCACCATTAGGAAGGTTGAGAACCACTGATCGATGCAACCCAGACTGGCCTCAAACTCATGATGATGCCCCTACCTCAGCCTTTCAAATGCTGATATTCCAGACATGCACTGTCAGACCCAGGCATCATCATTACATTTCGATTACCCAATGCTCATTTTTAGAGAAATTAGACTTTAAAATAACTGGCGTTTCTTATATTTTCAGGCTAAAGTATTCTATTACCAACATAGTTTTTTTTTTCTCCAACTTATAATATTAATTTTAAAAGCATTTTTGGCCTCTTTGGCTTTTTTGTTTTGTTTTGTATTTTGTTTTTGCTTGATCGTTCATTTCTTTGTTTCCTCTCCCCCTTTGTTCTGTGCTTTATTCAGTTTTTCCAGAGTTGCTCTGAGGAGCTAAGCTAGTCAAGAAAGGAGTTGGCTTTGATTGGTTCAAAAGGAGACAAACAATGAGGACAATGACTTTTGGGGATTTTGTTTAATTTGGGGATTATATAATGTACTTGTGTTTGGTGTTAGTGAACACACCCATTTTTAAATGATATGATAGATGAAAACAGTAGCTAGTTTTATCTTTAGGGGCTAAAGAGATATTAATCCATTAAGAGTGCTTCCAGCTCTTTCAGGGGGTCCAAGTTCAGTTTCCAGTACCCATGTCAAGCAGCTCACACCAACCCATAACCCCAGCTTCCTCAAGAGATCCAAAATCCTCTTCTGACGTCAGCCAGCACCCACACACATATGGCATACACACACACACACACACACACACACACACAAATAAAAATAAATCTTCTTTTAAAAATCTTTAGAAAAATCAGTGTCAAAAATCAACGTTAATATCACATGTCATTCCAACTTCATTTGTTCTTTGTTTTACTTCTGATGCAAAAGTGTAAGCAGAGCTCAGGCTGCCTCTGCCCTGTGATCTGCATCAGAAAGAGCAAGAAACCAGGCCAGCTTCTCAGGCTAGGCCAGTGGCCAGCAAACTTCTCCCATCAAGACATAGAAGGTCCAACTTTCCTACTAAACTTACTCAACTCTGCCACTAAGGCCTGTCTGAAGCCAGGCACAGATGTTATGTAAATGAATTAGCGTAGTGGCTGTGTTCCAATAAACTTGGGGACACTGAAATTTTAATTTCACACAATTTTTATGTGTCATTAAATAGTCTTCTTGGGTTTTTTTTGGGGGGGGGATTGTTTTTATTTTTAACATGCAATAACCACACTTAGTTCGCAGAGGATATGAACAAAAGCAGGGGCAGACTGGAATTAGTCCACAGCCATCCTTTGTCCATCTCTGCTTTAGCCAAACAAAAGAAAGATGGACCAAGGAAATAGCAAAGTATTGTGAGTGACTGTTCTCTGAGCCAATAAATGCCTATCTTGGGAAGTTCAACTGGCCCCCTTTCAAAAGGATTCTCTCAGCTGCAATTGTTGATTGGAGGTGGGGAGGGTCATGAGACCCTCAGCAGAGTATCTAGCCGCTTCCCACCACTTGCTGCATGCAATGCTGCCTTAACTGCTTTGGGCCTGGGAAGAAGTTAGGATTGTAGTTTTCAACTTCCCTAATGTTACGGCCCTTTAACACAGTTCCTCAAGTTGTGGTGACCCCCCCAGCCATAAAACTATTTGTGTTGCTACTTCATAACTGTAATGTCACTACTGTTATGAATCCTAATGTAAATATTTTGGGACACAGAGGTTTGTCACAGGGGGTGAGACCCATAGGCTGTGAATCACTGGGATTAGGTAAGCTTGCATGGAGAAGGGGCTCCATCCACACAACTACAGAGAAGGCCTCATCCCTGCTGAGTAAAGGCTTCCTAAGTGTGATCTGGAAAATTAAGTGAGGGGGGAACACCCACACCCATGTAGGTAACCCCTCACCTCCATAAAGAAGCCAATAAAATTCATTTCTTTCCTCGGAATGAACTTTGGCAGAACCGTGCCTCAGTTTGTGGTTGGGACCATAGGAGGGAAGGTAGATGATGTGGCTTATATTTTCTCCTGGGAAGGAATTTTAGCACTACAAGGCCAGTTACAAGTTCCAGACTGTGTGTGCCAATGAGGAAAACCTATTTCAGATGGAACTGTAGCTTGGTTTTCTAGTTATAAATTAGAAGAACATTTAACATCTAGTCTTTCCAGTTAATTTTTTAACCTAATATTTTTATTGAATCTTTGGAAATTTTACATAATGTATCCTGATCACCCTTCCTCCCTACTCCTCCCAGGTCTTCCCTCCCCCACCCCCAGACTCTTGTGGCCTCCCCTCCAATATATATAAAGATTTTTTTTTTAAGTTCAATTTGAGCGGGACGTGGTAGCACACGCCTTTAATCCCAGCACTTGGGAGGCAGAGGCAGGTGGATTTCTGAGTTCCAGGACAGCCTGGTCTACAGAGTGAGTTCCAGGACAGCCAGGACTATACAGAGAAACTCTGTCTCGAAAAACAAACAAACAAACAAACAAACAAAAAAAGTTCAATTTGTGTGTTCCCTATACTCACTGGAGCATGCTCTAACTACCAGTGTCCATCCACTTAAAGGAGTCCTTCTCCACCCTCATTCCTGCCAGTAGCTGTTTATTGTAGAGGGCTACACTTCAGCATCCTTATGACAATTTTTAAGAGTTCTCATCAATGGCCTCCTGTCTAGGGATGTTAGATGTTAGATCTAACACTCCGTTAGGGGTGTTAGATGTTGGGCTTGGGGTTGTCACAGAAGCCTTCTATGTCTCTCTCTCCCAACTATGAGTCTGCAGTCATTGATACCACTGTAGGAGAGGCTTTCTTGTCCTTTACAGTCTGCAGGAACATGGTTCATGGTATCTGGTGACAGCACAGGCCACAGACACCCATCTGGCCTCTGGTATCAGCATGTGCCACAGACTTAAGCTTGGTCTCTTGTGGCAGTACTGGCCATGGAGATCACCATGGCTTCAGGCAGCAGCACAGATCAAGGACATTCACATGGATTTTGGTGGTAACACAGGCCACTGATATTAATTCGACCCCACAGCAGACCAGAGATCCAGACACAGCCCCTGGCTATAGCATGGACCATAGATATCAATTTGGTCTCAATATGCAACACAGGTTACTCAAATCTGCAGTAACTTTCAGATTACTAGTTTTCTACTTACAAATTAGAAGAGCAGTCAACATCTAGACCTTCCAGCTATTTTTTAACACAATGTTTTTTATTGAATATTTGGCAATTTCACATGATGTAACCTGATCCCCCTTACTCCCCACTCCTCCCAGGTCTCCCCTCCCTCACCCCTCCAGCTACAGCAGAACCATTGACCCAAACATGCCTGGAACATGGCCCATGGCAGCAGTACAAACTAGAGGCATCAGCCTGGACCCCAGCAGTAGCTCAACCCCAGATGTGGTTCAGCCTCCCTCCACAGCATACTCACACTGTTCTTCTCCAGCCTTCCCACCATTCCATCCCCAAACCATTCATCACAGTGGCATTGGGAACTCAGTACATATATTGCCCCCACACAGCTCTACATAATAAATACTCAACGCCGCAAGTCACTGGTCTGGCTCAAGGGCTCTGGTCTCTGAAGCACTGTAAATACAGGACGATTGCCAAGATCTCTTCAATCACAGTCTTGTTTCAGGTTTTCATCTTCCTTGGCAACAACATGCTCCTGGATCTTACGGCGCAGCACCAGCTTCTCCTCGTGGTCCAGCAGCTCGTAGATGGAATAGGTGTTGGGGTTGACCAACTTGAAGCACCAGATCTGAGCTCAATGGCAGCCACATTGGCCAGGCTGGCCACACCAAATGATTGGGAGGCTCTTCCAGCCAGCTGCTCCATAAAATGGCAATGAGAAACTGTTTTACAACCCAAAAGGAATAGATCATATATATGAATATAAGAGGGGAAGGTTTTTTTTAAAAAAAAAAAGTGTCTACTGGGGTCATTTTAAAGACCCAGTTTCCTACTTTTTTCCCCAAAGCAATCACAGATCAGAAAAGTGGGCCCACTGAATATCAAAAGATGTGGTATCCACACATGTGCAGGTACATAGAGGCCAGAGGACAATCTCAGATGTCATCTTCCCTTGAGATAAACTCCTTCCTTAGCCTAGAACTAATCAACTAAGAAAGACTAGCTAACCAGTGAGTCCTACCCCCAGTGCTGGAATTCCAAGTGCCTGCCCATGCCCTACACTCTCATGTGAGTTCTGAGGCTCGAACTCAGATCCTCATGATTGTGAGGCAAGCACATGCTAACTGAGCTGTCCCCCCATCCCTATCCCGCCCCTGAAAGATTATCTTTGAGCTAAGCTCAAGGGCTCACAGAACCAGTGCCATGGCTCTGAAGAAACAATAGAGCACCCCATCAATCACAATGTTTTTTAAGCAAAGTCATAGAATGAAAAGTCTTAATGAAAAGTGTTTTAGAACATTACATTTGAATTCTGCCTTTGGTACTCACAGGCTTTCATTGATGGTAAGTTACTAAAGTTTCTGAGTCTCTATATCTTGATCATCAAGTGTAATAATCAACTGATAGTTCATACAGTTATAATCAAGAAGAAGTAAAATACTATGCAGAATGCCCTGCCAGGTATATCATAAATGCTATGGTGGTTTGAATAAAAATGCCCCCATAAGTTCATAGGGACTTGCCCAATTATGAGGTGTGGCCCTGTAGGAGGAAGTGTGTCACTGGGGGAGGGCTTTGAGGTTTCAAATGTTTAAGTCAGGCTCAGTCTCACTCTCTCTGTCTGCTGCCTGCCAATCCAGATGTAGAACTTTCAGCCAGCACCATGTCTGCCTGCTTACCACCATGCTTTCTGCCATCATAATAATGGACTAGGCAGTAAGCCAGCCCCAATTAAATGTTTTGCTTATTAAGAGTTGCCATGGTCACTGTGTCCCTTCACAGCAATAGAAACCCTAACTAAGATAGATGATCAGTGAAAGCTGGGTTTGGTGACACATGTCTGTAATCCTTGTACTCAGACGACTTAGGTAGAAGGATGGCCACAAATTTGAAGCTTGCCTAAGCTACAAAGTTAGTCCCAAGACAGCCTAGGCTACAGTGTAAAATCCTATCTCAAAAGAAAAAAATTCTCAAATTACCAATGAATAATTGCACTATTATTGTATATGCTTCTAAAAATCCATTTACCATAGCTTTTTAAAAATCTAGAAATCACAGTTTTTAAATTGAATTAAATAATGAAATGAAAATATTTCACTCATACAAAAGCAGTTTTAGCATAACTGGTTGAAATAATTTGCTTAAATATCTATTTATAGCATTCTTAGAAAAGGACACATATTTTTTCCCTGTGGAGGACACAATTAAAGCAGATTTGTCATTGAAATGTCCCAAAGATTATTCTTCTATACAGACAGCCTAGAGTCTATTTCTTTTCTGTAAATAATTTGGTAAAGATTAATAATATAGTCTTTATTCATTTGTATGTGTATTGTGGGAGGTGTTGGGGGCCGGGCAGGGTTTCATATAATCCATGCAGATCTTGAGCTCCCTTTGTAGCCAAGACTACCTTGAACTTGAACTCACCCTTTATAGTTCAAGACTACCCTTGAACTCGTCCATCATGTCACAGTGCTGAGATTAGGGGCCACCACACCTGACAGAACCTAGTATTTCAAGATTGTAGTTATAATATCATTATCTTGTCTCTTGTAGAGTAATACTAAAAGCACAATAATAAGTGTAGAACAGAGTTGAGCTTTAATCAATATTTCATGTCTATGTAACCTAGGGCAATTAATCTCTCTAAGCCCTTTATTTTTTAAGTGAAAACTGGGAACAGTAACCTAGCCTTTCTCAGACAGTTGCAATGATATATGCTCATAAATTATTACTTGGATCAGTATTTTTAAGTGTTATGTTTGAAACAAAAAGTTAGTACAATAAAATGGTACATTATTGAAAGATGGATTTTAATGAATTTCAGTTCTCTTTTGCTTCCTCAAGTAGAATTACGTACATTTTAAGAGAATTGATTTTCAGAATAATATTGTGGATGATAGAGATTGGAGCTCAGGTAAAAAAGTAGAATTGCAGGTAGATGTATTTGATGTAAAAAGTAAGCCATGAGCTATAAGAGCACAGAACAAGTTCCACTTAGGATGCTAAAGAGATCTGCATTTTACTTTTACATTTACACTTACACTTACTTTGGGGCATCACTCCTCAGATATATTCTTTTACCTTCGCAATTGAAAATTGTTGGACCTCTTAACCCAATAAAATCGGGGCCCCACTTCTTAAAGGCAAAGCCCAGTCTATGTGGATGTATCATCAGCACCTAGAACAGCTCCCATGACTTGTCAACTCCAGGGTAGCCAGATACCCAGTGAATAAAGAATGAAGGATTTCAGGAATGGGCAACTTGGCATACACTAAACGCCCCAAGCGCTGCTTAGAAGTGTGGATGGAAGATGAACTGGTCTCACAGCTACCTAAGAGGAAAAAATAAAGAGTAAACTTCATGCCCTGAAGGCCTAGCTGTGAAGACTTGGCCCTCAGGGACTTGGATTTCTGGGGAGAAGAACAAAGGGAACATGCACAAGCTGAATAATTCCATGCCACTAAGGGTAAAGAAGTAAAAAACTGAGACAGTCTCGGGCTGACCTTGAACTTACATGATGAAAGATTTCAATCAAAGAGGAAACTGCTATACAACAAAATCCCCGTTAGCTCCTATAGTATATTAGGGAACGTCCTTTCCATACTGTGGAAAGTACCAAGAGCAAGAGGAACTTTACAGCTAACCTGACCTGTGGTTATAACATAGGCTCTAAGAGGAAACACAGACTTACAGACTTTAACTGATAACTCCTTCTGTGGATGTTTCTTAAAATCTTCCTGTTTTCATGCAAGACTAGGCACCAAAAGTCAGGGATGAACTCGCAGTTTTCATCCCTACAAGGAGGCTACATAGCATACCAAACACCTGATTTTTTTAGTGCAATCATGTGTGAGTGTGTGTGTGTGTGAGAGAGAGAGAGAGAGGAGGGAAGAGAGAAAGACATAGAAATGGAGCCGGCTATGGGGAATCCAGATCACCTTGAAGAATCTACAAGGTTTTCTAGAAAGCTGGTACCTCAGCTGAAGCTTATGTCATGCAGAATTAGAGGTATAAGATGTGTCATCTGCTACACTGGGTATAACATAAGCAAAGCCCTAGTGGCATGAGCCATATGCTACATGCAGAAAAATCACACACACACACACAACAGCTCACTCAGAGGTGCTGCTGAAAGAGGACACAGGGCACAACACAGAAGCCTTATTTAGCAGGCCAAAGAGTATGGCTGAGGACAATGATGATGGAAAGCCAAAGAATCTGTGAAATGTGATGCCATATGCACACACTTAGAGGCAAGGAGAATGATATGGAAATTGTAACAAATGACCAAAGGTGATGTCACTCTGAAGCAGGAAAAGGAATGGATCAAAGTCAGTAAGACTTAAAGTAAGGATGGCTAGAAAGAGGAATCAGGGAAACCCTGAAATCTCTGTCTTAGAAGTATTTCAAGCATAAGTAAAATAGGATGAGATTTTAGCCATTATCTTAATTATAGTCTCTTTATTGTAATAATAAAAACAAACAAACAAAACCTCAACAAAAGCAGCTTGAAAGAGAGGGGATTTATTTTGGTTCAAAGTTCTAGTGGATAGTACATCATGGGGGTAGGGGGGAGCAGGTGGTAGGAGCTTGAAGTACTGACCACAAGACATCCACAGCCAGGAAGCAAGAAGCAGGAAGCAGGAGGAGGCAAGTGAATGTTCTCAGCTAGCTCCTCCCTTTTTATATAGTCTGAGACCCAAGCACCAATGACACTCCTACTTTTATAGTCACAGGTGTGCCTGGAGGCTTGTCTCCTAGGTAACTCTAGATCCTGTCAAATTGCTGATACTAACTGTCACGGGTATTTTGACTTAGAAACAGTAAGGGAAAAACATTCATTTAAATTCACCCATCCATTAAAACTCTGTTGAGAAGTCCCTCTATAGGACTTCCCAAGTGTGAATTTGAAGGGAGAATTAGGAGTCACTGAGAATGGCTGGCACTGTGACAGCAAGGAAGCTCTTGGAAAGAACCTGATCCATGGGTGAAGTCACAGTGCTGGAACACACAAAGGCACAAAGGCAACCCCCTGGAGCACACAGAAAGGGTAAAGGAGGCAGAAACAGAGCAGTCAGAAAGGCAAAGTCGGAAAAACCCCAAGAACATGACTAGTACCAAGGCCTTTGGAGCTTTTGCCCATTGTAAGGTCTCTTCATGAATTATTCTTCAATAGAAAGTTCGGAAAGCCATGGGATCTCCAATGTTATGAGAAAGTACCTAACAAGATACTTCTGATACTGTAAGGAACAGAGACTCACACTCCATCATGGTAAGCAAGTCTCCATTCAGGAACATGAAACAGCAGTCACAGGGCATCTCCAATCAGGAAGCAGGGAGTGGCAGGTGCTGGTGCTCGGCTCCATTTTCATTCTGTCTTGGACCCCAGCCCATGAGAAAGGCCCATCACTATCCATGGTGGGTCTTCCCACCTCTGTTCAATCTCTCTGAAAACACCCTCCCCTAGGTGATTCTCAATCCCATCAAGTTGGCAATAAAGATTTACCATCCCACGGGAGGGTTGCTTTTTCTAGAGCTTTCTTACTGACTGAAGGGGGTGTATTGCATTCTTTGTTACAAAATTTAAATGTAAAGTTAATGTATGCTTTATCATTAAACAATTTGTTGTTACCTTTTCCTCACTTACGATTAGATTTTAGTTGTTTTGTTTTTATGGTTGTTTTGTTTCATCTCGTCTTGTCTTGTTTTTCAAGGCAGGATTTCTTTGTGTAGCCCTGGCTGTTCCAGGACTCACTCTGTAGACCAGGCTGGCATCAACCACACAGACTCCTACCTGCCTCTGTTTCCCGAGTGCGGGGATGTGTGCCACCACTTACGGTATGATTAGTATTCTTTACTCCTGATGTTAACTGCCTACTGTTCACTTAAACCAGATGATGCAGTGTGGCCAACATACACCGAACCGAGTAGTCTGATTGTAACATTTATTTAGCATTGCATATTGAATGTAAGGAGTACCAATGAAAGATCTAGCTTCTGATCATTCCCATATAAGCATGGTAATTGCTGGTTGAAGTGGGAATTTCTGGTTTCATTTTGTCATCTGATGTTTCTCTGGCAGTTATCTTATGAGAGGATGTTTTGCTGAGGCAGACACGTGAGAGGGAGTTTTTGCAGAGAATGGACATGTGGTGTTTCTCGGGAGGCTGCCTGGTAAAAGGGCATGCAATGTTTTGCTGGAGGGAAACCCTGACAGGACATGTGATGTTTGGAAAGAATGCAAGTATAACCCAGCTCACAGTGGACAATGCTCTGGCATTGGTTCACCCTGCTTTCTTTGCTGATCTTTGCTTGTTGTGACTTCATAGAAAGAAACACACCAAAGAACTTCTGGGGGTGTTCTCGATGTTTCTTGCTGCTTTAGCAGACTCATGCTGATCGGCGGAGCCTCGCGGTTTCTTCTGGATCGAGCCGATGCTGCTGATTCCCGTTTGGTGTTTTGCTAGTGGACTGAACTGCTGACAACAAAAACTGGAATTGACCCAAAGAACTACTTCTAAACAGGTCCACATCCCCCTTGTTCTATTAGCCATCTTCCTCCCCTCCCTTTGGTCAGTGGACTATAAGGGAGGTTGAAGCATTTAAGAACCTTACTAAAATAGGTTTTGAAAAAGTGTAAGCTGACAGCTAGTTGGCTAGATCTGGTTTATGATTGTCTTTTTCTTTGCCTATTGGGGGTCTGTATTCCTCTCTTATGGTAGCAGCAGCGAAGTTTTTCTTAGAGAAAATCCTTTTCTCATTCCTTGTTCAAGCGGTTAATGAGGAGCTGATTTTTCCAAGATTCCCAGAAAAACCAAAGGGCTCACAGTTGATCAGGAAGGCATTGTAGCTTATGTTTGGATGGGCAAAGAACGTATGACCCAGTCAGAAGCAATGAGGTAAAACACTTGGGCCTGATGGAGCAACCAGACCACAGCACGCTTTGCTGAACCCGAAGCTGGATGGATGTGCACCTGGACTCGCTGTGGTCAAACACTATGGGTCGAGACTGTTGGAGAAGGAAGCTAATGCTGATGGAAAACGGAGACCAAGTGCTCTAGATGCTGATTAACACCTGGCCTCTCCATATCCCAAAGCCAGCATACTGATACACTCATCAGCATGAGTCGATGCGGTCTCTATTTGAACTTGGTCGGATCTTTATGAGTTTCTCATTGCTTGTAACCACAAAGTCCAGGTGAAAAACTTAATTTCATCTTGGTGTTCCCTGCTTCATCCTCCAGCAGGGAAGCAACTATCCAATGCCACAGTTGTTCCCAGCCAGCCCATCATGCGCACATTTGCAGGGTAGCCTCCCATGCTATCTCCACCCTGTACTCCTAGCTCAGAGATCTGTTCCTCCCCTGAATAACTTGAACTCCCAGCCTCAGCAACTGGCCTCACTGCTTCTCAGGGACTCTCCCTGTTTATTCTAATCACCTACAGCAGGCTCTTTCTACCCAGCCAGTTTGTTTGTTTGAATAAGAAGAGGCAGCACTGGCTGCGAGCCACTTCTGTCCCCAGACTTGGAAAACCCAGTGCCAAATTATCAGATTCTGGCCCCCACCCAGCACTACCAGCAGGTACACGCTGTTCCAGCTCCAGCCTCCTGGTCCCGAGGATCTAGCCTGCTGCTTTTTCCTTCTTCCCTCCTGAGGGCAGGTTCTGCCCGGTGTTATTTCCGGTTCCATCATCTCTGTTGTTGATGTGTCACCTCTGACTTAAGCCATTTCCCTTTCAGTGATCTTGGGAATTTTTTTTAAAATCATAACTCAGTGATCTAGAGCAATCTGTCATCCTTTCATAACCTCACATAGCATTCACCCTCCTTCATATAAAGCTGCTTCTTCTTCTCCCACCTCCAGTCGAGGTAAGAAAAGCCCTTCATAGCTGCCAGGGAAGGGGAACAGCCACCTTCAGAATCATAGATAGAGTTTCTCTTCAGCTTTTCCAGAAACATTGGGGGATAACAAAGGGACAAAAGCTCTCCTGAGTATACACACAATGACTTGGCCTCCCTTCTCCATTATTATTATCTTTCTCTTGTCTAATAAATATAAATTGAATTGTCTTTTATGGGCTCTTCAAGCTCTGGAGAACTGAGCTGTAATCACTATACATTCAACAAATCTTTAATTGTCCATTACACACCAGGCGCTGTGCTAAGTCACAGTGAATGAGAGAGGCAAAAATCTTCTCTTCCTTCAGATGGAAACCCCCATGGGGGCAGAGGAGAGGCCTCATCCCATACATAAACAAATGGGTGAGTGAAATGTCAGCCAGGGAGAAGTGCTGCATGACAAAACAAACTGTAATGTGTCTCAGAGGCTGGGGAACTACTGTGACAGAGTGATCAGGGAAGGTAGACTTGAGGCAGTGTCCCAGAAGGCCAGCACGGGCAAAGGTCCTGAGCATAAAGCAAGCTTGCTGTGACATAGTACAGGTTAGCAAGCTGCAATCCAGAGACCAAACCCAATCTTATTGCCTCCTCCTCTCCTCCTTCTCTCCCTCTTTCTCCTCTCCCTCTTCCTCCTCATCACTCTAGAGGTGAAGAGTAGAGGGGGAGTAGAGGGGTAGTAGTGGTGGTATATGGAATATTTATGCGTATGTGTGCATGAACTTGTTGGCATAGGTATGTGCACACATGTGTGCAGGAGTGCATGCTGATATGTGCATGTGAGTGTGGGGGCCAGAGGCAAAGGTCAGGTTCTTTGATCACTATCCACCTTTAACTTTTGACCCAGGGTCTGTCACTGATGCTGAAGATCATCAATTTAACTAGGCTGGCTGACCAATGAAATTCAATCAATTTAACGAGGCTGGATGACCAATGAAATGCAAAGATCTGCCTGTCTCCCCCCTCCCCCACGCCTTCCCTGACCCCTCACCCCAGTACTAAGATTACAAGCACAGGGTTTCTTACATGACTTCTGGGGGGGAGGGGTGTCCAAACTCAAGTCCACCAAAGTGACAAGCACTTTGCTGGCTAAACTGTTCCCCACCCACCCACCCCCAGAACCCAGCCTATTTTCTTTATTTGGTTCTAAGAATGGATTTTACATTTTTTAAGTGACTAAACAACAAAACAATAAATGACATTTCATGATGCATGGGAATTATGTGAAGTTCGAGTTTCAGTAACCATAAATAAGTTTTACTGGACCACAGCCATGTTCACTCATTAATGTATTTTCCATGGCTGGTGATTTTTTCAAGCCTTTGGCTGGGCTGAGCAGCTGTATCTGTATGTTCTTGTGGCAGAAAGCTTACAGACTCCTGCATTAAAGGAACAGGAACACATCTTTCTAGGCTTGAGGAAACACTGAATTTATTTTAATTATGTGCATTCCCTTTGCCTTTATATAACAGAAACCCCGTGTCTCGCTTGACTTAAATAATGTGCACAGAAAGGAGCCATTTTGAACCATAAAGACCAGTCCATTAGCCCACGAACACCGATTAGTGACCTCAGCCAATGCGACATTTAACAGAAGAATCTTCTAGCTAAGCTCTGTTTGGCTTCCTGGCTCACAGAATTGTGAAATACAGTACAGAAAATGTTGTTTTAAGTTATGGCATTTTGTGACAACTGTTTTACTAAGTTATTCAAATAGGACAAACAATGCCCCTCCCCCAAATGCTTTTCTGGTTAATTGACTATAAGGACACTCGAAAAATTACTATATTAATTCCAAAAACATTCAAATCTGACAATGTAGAAAACAATGTAAGCTACATGGACCCATCCACCTTCCGAGTCAATGGAGAAGGGAAGTCCGCTGGTCATAACTGCGAGCTGTCTTAGGTTTCCATTGCTAGAATAAAACACCATGACCAAAAGCAACTTGGGAAGGAAAGGGTTTATTTCATCTTACAACTCTCCGGTCATCCTCCATCTCTGAGGGAAGTCAGGTGAGGAAACTGGAGGCAGGGACTAGAGCAGAGACCACCGAGGAGTGCTGCTTCCCTGCTTGCTCTTTCTGACTTGCTCAGCCTGTTTTCTCAGCTCTTCCTTTCCTAGTGCCCTAAACTACAAAGACTTCCCCCCACCCTTTGCTATGATGTTTCCTGAGCATTTTGTTATATTGTTAAAAACATCAACTGGAAACTGGTTACTCCTTAATCAATTGTTCTCTGCATTTTTACCAGTTGTAGTTTTCTTTAATGGTCTCGATCTGTTGCAAAGAGAAGTTTCTTTGTATGAGGGGTGAGTATAAGAATTAAATATTTAGAATGCAGTCAGGAATCATGTTGGTTTAGTAAAGTAGCAGTTGTCGTTTCTCCTTCAGCAACCATGATCTTACTAGCCCTGAGTGAGTAGTTGTTAGCTCTCAGTACCACGCATAATCTCCCCTGCCCCTTTGAGCAGTTCTTAAGTCCAATTAGAGAGCTGTTGGTTACCACCAGGATATGGGTGCCACTACTGCCCTTAGGGTTATCATGCCATGCTGGTTATTGGTGTGGTTCGTTGGTGCCATAGCTAGGTAGGACTATTAATGGCTTCCCTTCCTTGGCAGCTTGTATAGTTCCTGCAGGTAATATGAGAGCTGGTCTTCAAGATCACATATAGCTTGCTCTCTTGAGTGCTGTGCCTGAAGTGCATGGCATCTTCAACTATAGGGACTTACCTTCAACTTCTGGAAAGCAAACAGAGACAAGAGACATAGCCTATTTTGGGGGTGTGGGGGGGAGGATGTCTCTTGGACCCCTATGACCAACCATTGGAAATAGGATTTTGCATACCTGGCACTGGGACTTTTTGTTAGATATTCCATGACTCTTGGGGAGTAGCTTTCTTATTTTAACAACTGTCACAGATAATCCTAATCTTACAGATCTCTGAACCATTGCTTTGGCAAGCTGGAAATAAAAGAGTTTTTAAGCCTCCCATGTGGCTATATCAGAAGGTTTTGTTTCTGGGCTAGAGGTGTAGTTCAGAGGTAGAGTGTTTGCCCAACATAAACAACCCTAGATCCAATTTGCAACAAGGAAAGCCATGCAGATGAGACAAAGAGATTTCATTTCTGCCACTAACTGGCTCCTGGGACAAAGCCCTTTTATTCAGACCTCAGTGGCCCCTGCATTAGCTCACTGACCCAGAAGCTCTTTGGAGATTCTTCCCACTCTCTCATCCTACTGGGGACCACACCTCAGGTGTAAACTATCAGAAGGCCAGTAGGACTGTCAATCAAAACGCTCTGTTGCATCCAGTTTAGCCAATCAGATTCTCTCACTCACAGGAAATTAAATTTGAGAGTCTCTTCATTTCTGCCCTGTGCCTTCTGAAATCTAGGTTTATTGTTTTGTTTTGTTTCATTCTCTCTCTTTCCCTCACCCCAGCTTTCCCTAGGGATCCATAAGTAACCCACAGCCTTGTAGTGAATCCTTTGTGTTGCTGAAGTGAGCCCGTCTGTTCAACTTTACAGCGAACCCGGAGTCTCTGCGAATCAAGATCTTTGATAGAGTGTTCTATATGATAATGATACCATAGTTTCCATTCTTATAAAGCCACTAAGAATGATCCTTTTGTGACGATAGAGACCATGCCATGGGAGATCAAGAGCATATTTGAATAATGACATCTTTGTTCCAGTAATCCTAGGAAGCAAAGAAAAAAATCTTCAGTAAGATAAATGGTTATTCACTGTCTCGCTGAAATATCTCAAATTGAAACAGAATTTCATTTTTGGCTAAGTCTTTTCCTAAACAAGGATTATTGTTCTGGACCTTGAGAAAAGAAAGGATGAGGGGAAAAGAGGAGTTTGGGGTTCAGTTTAAAACAACCCCCTCAACTTCATTTACCCTATACACATGAATTCAAGGAAAGTTCAAGTCTTGAAGTATTTTGAAGAGGGATGGAAATTACATTCAGGATATACAAAGGAAATAGCTTTAATAGGTGATACCTTCTCTTAGCAGCCACTGTTCTGTTCCTCCCTCATCTCTTAGTGGCAGTTAGCACTGCCAACACCCTCCTGACTCTATCAGGCAGTGACTGAGCAGCTCCGGTGAACTGGGCACCACAGGTGACTTTTGCCTACATCGCCTCATTTAACCCCTACTATATGCCCTTGAATGCCAATGTCATTGCCCCCATTTTACAGAAAGGAAGGAGGGAAGCTCAGTGAGGTTGAACCTGAGGGTTGGTTAGCCATGAGATCACTTAATCTGTGTCCTCATTGTTAGGTCTAGAGCTCAGGACAAAAGGCTAGCTGAAGTGTCTATTTAACATATCAAAGTGGCTGCCAGGCTCCCCCAGCATCTCTCAGTCCCTACCTGTTATAGGGTATGGCTGGCATACCCTGCCCTCTATCCTAAACTTTCCCAGTCCAGGGGCTGGATTGTCTTTCCTCAAGATGTCCTTTCCCTATAAAAATCTGGCCTTTTAGGTTCCCTGGCCCTTCACTCTCTTGGCTCTCCCCTCTCCCATCTCTCTTCCCATGGCTTGGCTCATGTTCACTCTGGACTCTCCCAGATGTCTTGGCCTCTGCAAATGCTCTCCCTTTTATCTATAATAAACCTTCTCCTCCACCATACCAGAAGCAGTCATGTCCTTCCTTTTTCATTCTTATTTTTCATTTACTCATCTTTCCCCAGGTCTTTCTTATCCAATGCTTCTTTGCCTTAGATTGGAAGCATGCCCAGTCCAAGGCAACACTGTAGAGTGTTAAGTGAGACATCCCATCTCAAAGAAAACAGGAATTCATCTTACCGCTCCATATCTTGCTTTGAATCCCGGACCAGACTATAGTAAGTTTTTCCATAGGATTGCCAGGATATACCCAGCACAGGGAAAGTACTCAAAACATACTTAGAGAATCAGTGAATATCCTATAAGGCCCTCAGACTGACAAATCATCACAAATCATCACAGAGTGAAGAGAATGTAGAGGCTGGGGAATAGCTGGAAATAGAGTGTGCCTAGCAGGCATGAGGCTAGACTCCAACACCAAAGAGGAAAAGGAAGGGGAAGGGGAAGGAAGGGGAGGAGAGAGGAGAAGAGGGAAGGGAAAGAGAGGGGAGGGAAGTGGAAGAGAAGGAAAATCAAGAGAAGGGAATCTCTTCTTGGGGGATGAAAACCCCTTGCTAGCTTATTAAAGCCAGCCAACTTTGAAGTATAGCTAAGCCATCAAACAACACTGGGTGATTCTAAACCAAGAAGCTCAGAAGCTGGGCTCTGTCTTCTGGATACAGCTATGCTTTGGCTTGAATTCATGAAGAGCAGAAGCTTCCAACATTCTCCTGTGATCAGTATAAGATAAAAGTCTGGGATAGCAGCAATGCCTTCCCCAGGGCAAGTTAACTTTCAAAGAGCTCAATTCCAGAGCGTATACTCTCCCCCAGGACAGGGAGCATCATGTAGCTCGATCATCTTCAGAGCTGGAACTAAGCCTTGGCTGATTGTAGAGGTACTTTGTTCTTCAACTCCTCACATGGAAAGATGCAAACAGACACTTACCCACCTGCTGAACTTCCCTACCAGCTCCAGAAGGCTCCCTTGGTAGTCAGTCTCCTTCACTCACTACTGTTTAGCTATGAGTTTGACCTTGAGGTTTCAGGCTAGGCTTTAGCTATGCCACGGTCCAGATTGTGAGCTTAGGCAGAACACAGTCATTCTTAATGCCAGAGGGGGCCTTGTTGAGTTATGATCATGTATATGGCCTGCCTAGAGCCATGCTGGGTATGTGACTAGGAGTCAGAAAATGGTGACTTCATTGCAGTAACAGCACTGCTGGCTTTGTTCACACAGTTTATGCTTAACAGTAAGAAGTCTGGTGTCTTCTTTTTTTTTTTTTTTTTTTTTTTTTTTTTGGTTTTTCAAGACAGGGTTTCTCTGTGTAGCCCTGGCTGTCCTGGCACTCACTTTGTAGACCAGGCTGGCCTCGAACTCAGAAATCCGCCTGCCTCTGCCTCCCGAGTGCTGGGATTAAAGGCGTGCGCCACCACGCCCGGCTGTCTGGTGTCTTCTTGTTCTAACTGGCAAGTGTGAGCTGGAGGTATCCTTCAGTTAGCTAACTTTCTCAACTTAGAAACTGGAATGAATGCTACATGAGTGACTTTCTGTTCTGATCACCCTTGGGTAAGGATTCATATACTCTAACTCTATGATCATTTATTATGCGTGCGTTTGGTATGTGTGCATATATATTGACATGTTGGAATGTGCATAGGTGCATGTGTATGCTGATGTGTGTGTACAAGTATCCAAGTATATGTAGGTGTGTGAATACAAGCATTCATGTGTGTGGGGTATGTGTGTGTGTGTGTGTGTGTGTGTGTGTGTACAAATATCTGTATGAAAACAGATGTTGGTGTAGGGGTGCATTCTAGTTTCATTTTTATTGCCATGATAAAAACTCCCTGACTAAAAACAACATGGGGGAAGTTCATGTGGCCTACAGTCCACTATGGAAGGGAAGCCAGTGCAGAAACTTGGAGCAGATCACATTACATCCACAGCCAAGAGCAGAGAGGCCAGGAACTAAGGCCAACAATTGACATGTAGGACTTCATAAACTATAAACCTTCTTTAAACAAAACTCAAAGAGGAGAGAGACTACCCATGTTGCCTGGTTGCTTTCACATAACTTTCTCCTTCTTGTATCGTTCAGGAACCTCTGCCTATGGGATGGTGCCACCCACAGTGGTCTGGGTCTTCCTACAACAATTAACAATCAAGACCTTCCCCAACAGACACACCCACAGCCAACTTGACCTAGGCAATCCCCTCAGTGGGTTCTCTGTTCTCAGATGATTCTAAGCATCATAGATGTCTTCCTCAGTCACTCTCCACTTCTTATTTTTAACCAAGGCTGGTCCTCTCACTGAACCTAGGGCTTGCATTGTCTAACGAGCTAGATTACCCCAGAAATCCCATCTCTGCCTCTGTGCTGGTATTATAGGCCAAGCTACCCCACTCACCTGGATTTTTAAAACATCAGGACTAACAGACCAAATTACAGTTCTCACACTGGTATAGCAATCATTTTGTCCCCTGAGCTCTCTCCCCACCTCCCTGAATCGCCTTTTCTTACAAAGACTACTCTGACCATTTATCAAAGAAAACCAGCATTGACTGTGCAACTGCCCAAACTTGCTGCATCTATTTTAAGATGCCATCGAAGGCAAGAGACAGGTTTGATGTTGAACAAAGTGAGAAGATGAAACACTATGCTGTCCTTTTTCTGGGCTGGAGGTCAAACCTCGTGTGGCCCACACACTAGGCAGGCGCTACACCGCAGAGACCCATCCCTGGTCCTATTCTCCTGAAAACTACCCTCAGTAAGCTATTCTAGTGCCTTTTCTGTCTCTTTTCACATCACTAGTCACCTGTCTGCAGGTTCAATCAGATCATTTCAAAGACTCAAAATACACTGATCATAGGCAGGCCACTTTGAATTGGAGAAAGAAGGAAAAAAAAAAACCTTGGTCTTCTTTTTCTTTTTTTAGACAAGGCCTTGCAGTGTTACCCAAGCTAGCCTCAAACTCCAGCTCCTGCCGCTCAACCTCTAGAGTAGCTGTGGTCACAGACACCCTCCATCTTAGCTGAGTTGGACTGGAAATTTTTAACACTAATATGTGTTGGTCAGCTTTGTATCACAATAACAAAATGCCTGAGACACTAACTTACTAAAGAAATGGTTTATTCTAGCTCTTTTGGTTTTACATATTCTGGTACATGAGTGATTGGATTCATTGCTTTTTATATCTCTCTGGTGAGGCTACCAGATAGCACCATGGGGAACCATGGCAGAGCAAATAGTTTACTTTATGGCCAAGAAGCAAAACAAAACAAAACATGAGGATTTATGTCCTTTGCTGGCATATACCCATGACTTGAGTATCTCCTACAAGACTCCACCTCCTAACACCATCTCCTTAGTGGCCAATTCTTAACACACAGGCATTGTGGGAGGAGTCACATTCCAGATGTTTAGTTACTTTGCTTGCTTCTATGACCAAATGCCTGATATGAATTGACTTAAAAGAGGAAGGATTCATCTTGGTTCTTGGCTTGGAATACTGACGATCAAGGTGGGAAAGGCATGGCAGAGTCAACACTCAAGGATGTGACAATAGGGGCATGAGGCTACTTGCTCGTATATCAGTAGACCAGGAAGTAGAGGTCAATGCTGCTGTTCACATGGTTTTCTTCTTTATCAACCCCAGCCCCCTTAACTAAGTCTTGGTCCCCAGTGTATTAGATAGTGCCACCCACTTCAGGGTGGATTTCCCCTTCAAGGTAAGTCTTTTATAGAAACATCCTCTTGGACACACCCAGAGGTATATTTCCCAAAGACTTGGGTAGTTTTTAATTCAATCAAGTTGACAATCAAAATTTACCATCACCCCAGCTATAGAAAGTGACGAGAGAATTTTTCTAAGGCTGGTTGGCTACAGGACCTGTTTGAGCTATTAAAATGCAGACAGAGCTTTATATGATTAGAATATACTTGTGCTTGTCGTCCTTCTCTCTACCAGTGACAGGTGACATTGATCTGCTCATGCAGTGTGAGAAGAACAACTTTTTGCTGTATGAAGCCAATGATATTTTAGGGTTACTCATTTCTGCATACCGGTAGTCTACCCTGTCCTAACCCATATGGCAGAATATTTAAGTGCAGTTTGCAGGTCTTCACTCTCCCCGCTCTGTGCCTACGACTCCTCTTACCTGAGCTACCTTCAATTACAGTGAATGACAAAAGAGCTCTAACTGACCAGCAGAAGGATTTAAAAAGGCGTCTTCTCTGTGTAGTGAGAGAGAGAAGCAAGCCTCCTAACTCCGTATCCTCCATGGGCTTTCCTCATCTGTCAACAGACTACTCCAGTGACAGCTGAAGAGACTCCACAATAGTCCCTCATCCCCAGGCACTCCCAGGTAAGATGGAAAGTGGGGACCACTCTCAAACTGAGTACACTTGGAAATATCATTTATCCAAAGCTGCCTCCCTCACAGGAGTGTAGTAATCTATTTCTCGAGAATCCACAGAGAAAGGGTTCAAAGTCAATGCCAACCATTATCTCTGTATCCATGCCAAGGAATGAGTGTTCTTCTAAGTATTTTTTCCATAGCTAAAATGGAAACTATTATGTATTATTTTAATTAAAAATCACATTGGAAATAGAAATGAGGACCATTGATCAAGAACCTACTCTTTGGCATTATGAGTCAGAAGCTTACATATGTCGTTGTATTTCATCCTCAGCATAAATAAATGACATAATGTACTGGGGCTCTCACGGGAAACAGAACCGATAGGATGGATGAGTAGATACATATAAGCATAGGAAGAGATACTGGAAAATGGCACACGTGGTTAGGAAGATGGCAAATCCTACAGTGTGCAGTCTGTAAGCCGCAGAAGCAGCAATGCCAGTGATGTAATTCAGTCTGAGTTCAGAAGTAGGAAGAATAGAGTAGCTGGTGGTGTGCCTCCCAGCCAAGGTCTAAAGGCAGGAGAGACTGGAGGCCCTAGATCCAGCAGAGAGCCAATACATCCTTCCTTCTTCTTTATGGTCTATTTGTAGTCTCAGCGACACCCACTGTGATAACTAACATTGATTGTCAGCATGACACGGTTTCGAGTCACATATGAGATGAGCCTCTGGACATGCCTGAGAGAGAGAGATGCACTTAACCTCTGGGCATGCGTGCCAGGGATATTCATGATTGTGTCCATTGAACTGAGAAGTGGGTGGCACCTTCTGGAGGGACTCCAGATCTCAGGAAGTCCAAGGGGAAAGCTTTAGTTACTTTGGCCTTCTAACAGGGACTGAAGGCCAGGAGCTCTCCAGAAATGCCCCGGGCCTTTAGTGCAGCCTTGCAGACTAAGTAGCTACTGGCTTCTCAGCCTCTCCACTATGAAAACAGTAGCTGTTGGACTGCGAGGCTATCTCATGCAGGGCCCCTTTCCATAGGTTTAGTACATTAGTATGTTCCTCTCGAGAGCCCCAACTAGCACACCCACCCACAGAGGGAAGGGAAGAGCTTCCTTATTCTTTATACCCTTTACAGCTAATTTCTTCTGGAAATATCCTTCTATGCACATCAAAAAAAAAAAAAATTTTACCAGCAATGTGGGCATCTATTATCCTATTTGAATCAACACATACATTAACCATCACAGGATTATCTATTATTAACTTTTTACAGATTTTATTTTTAAGTAGCTGAATAGGGTTAAATAAATGCCCAAAGTTTAGTAAGCTTAGAAGGTGAAGCTGGGCCGGGCGTGTTGGCACACGCCTTTAATCCCAGCACTCGGGAGGCAGAGGCAGGCGGATTTCTGAGTTCGAGGCCAGCCTGGTCTACAAAGTGAGTGCCAGGACAGCCAGGGCTACACAGAGAAACCCTGTCTTGAAAAACCAAAAAAAAAAAAAAAAAAAAAAGAAGGTGAAGCTGGAAGAATTATGTAAACCCAGACCATTTCCCCTTACTCCCTCTTCTGGTCACAGAATCATATCTCCATCCCACTCCCAGGACTCTTTTAAGAGTTCCCTTTTCTTCATTTTACTGCCAGCGACCTGATGACATCATTTCTGGTCTGACACCAATTCTACTCCTGTATGTTCCCCAGGAGAGTCAGGCCCCCCAACACCTGCTATTTCTTCCTGTTTCTGCAGAGAAGATCCTGGGAAACAAACCTAAGAAAAACAGCAAAAGAAAAGTGATCCAAGAAGAAAACTGCCCTTGGGAGAGAGGAGACATTTTTTTGTCTTAGATAATTGTGAGTGATTAATTAGCATCTGTGGGAGAAAAAAAGCTGACCTAGGCCTGTCGTAGAAATCAACACTGTGAGACCAAGGAAGGGCCCTATCAAAGGCTACAGTCAGGAAACAAAGAACGGGAAGCAGCAGTTCTTTTTTTTTTTTTTTTCAATGTCCAGAACAAAGCGGACGAGAAGCTTGGCAGGATAAAGGATTACCATTTCATAGTTCCAGTGGAAAAAGCACTTCGTGCTCGACACTGAAGATATGTGGGAAGAAGTGAGTCATGGGGAAGGTACTACATAATATTCTCTTTCTGAGAATTATTATTTGACTATAGCCCTCCTGTGCTGCTCCAGAGACAGCCAGGAAGGGGAGAATAGTCTAATGCTGCTTATTATGGGATGCTGAGGCACTGCACTTCCACGAATCTCTCCCTCCTTTACATATTACGTTCTTTCTTCCTAAATTTCTCTTCCACTCTTCTTGTTTTTTGTTGTTTTGCTTTTCTTTGGGGAACAGGGTCTTACCATGTAACCTAAACTGGCCTCAAACTATGTAGCCTAGTCTGGCCTTGAACTCATAATCTCCCTCCCTTAGTTTCCCTAGCACAGCAATTACAGATGTGCACCACCACACCCATATTTTTAAATGTTTATTTATTTTTTCTCTTTCCACTTCTCCTGGCATAGGTTATCCTCTATGCTTAGCCTAGAAATCACTTCCACAAAGGAACTTTCTTCAGCTCCATCCTGTGGCAGACTTCATCTCTCCAGTATCTATCCTCTTTTCTTTATTACTAATATTATTCTGATTAAAGTAGAACTGGGGAAGGTTCCAGAACATACAACTTTTCCTGGCCTCTCCTACAGTGGTAGGTAGCCACAAAACATACTTCTTTTTTTGTTTGTTTGTTTTGTTTTGTTTTGTTTTGTTTTGTTTTGTTTTGTTTTTCGAGACAGGGTTTCTCTGTGTTGCCTTGGCTGTCCTGGAACTCACTCTGTAGACCAGGCTGGCCTCGAACTCAGAAATCCGCCTGCCTCTGCCTCCCGAGTGCTGGGATTAAAGGCGTGCGCCACCACGCCCGGCCAACATACTTCTGATGGGAACAGAAGTTGTTAGATTTTATTTCTGGAAATTTCCCTAAGAAAGATACCAACTCAACATGCAAGCTAGTTCTGCCTACACTCGGCTCTTTTTTTCTTGGCCACATCAGGATAGATGGAGCTCTTGAAAGCTTATAACCAAGGTCATATTCTAACTATGGCAGATTAGAAGTGAGAGGTAACATGTGGCCCTGACGAGATAATGAGCTTTGCCTCCTCATGTGGAAAAAACAAACTCCAAATTTCAGCAAAATCTGATAATCCTGACCCCAGCTAATAGGCTGGAGCCTTCTTGATTTCTCTCTCGACAACACAACATTCTCCTCCATGTACAATACTTTAGAGTGATCTAATAAATGGCTTAACCCTCTTTCTTTTGTCTGAGCCCTATGTTCTGTGGGACTTGACCTCCTCTGCTCGCTGCACCCAGAAAGCTAACCAAATAGATTCTGTGACAACCAATGGATTCCATTGATAATGACCCTGGATAGCTAGGGGGAACCCTTGGGAAGAGACAGTCATCTTGAAATATTCAAAGAAACAAAGTAGAGAGACCATGATGTGCCTGCCTTTTCAACTCATCTCATTTCTACTGTCTCCTGGGCTGAGGTTTTATTCAGTTCATTTTCATTTTGATTGTAGTACTGAGGTAGAACTTGTCACTATGTCATCCTGACTGGCCTGGAACTCACTGTGCTGTTGTGGATGGCCCTAGTGCTGTTTGTATTTTGATGTTAATTCCACTTTCTGAGGAGGGGATTCTGGAATGAGGATTGAGTCAGTCAGGTGACTTCTTGTGAACTTTCCCCTAATGAATAAAGGAACCAATCACTGGGAGAGTGGGCAGGACTTCCAGGTTGGATCAAAGGAGGCAGGAGGGAGATAGGGCTTTTTGACAGGGACAGGGAGAAGACAAGATGTAGCTACTAGTGTCTCCCAGTTTAGATGGCAAATCCACCAGGATTCGCCATTAGAGGATTTAGATTTAATATGACTTACAAGATTAGGATTCTAAATGTTGCACCCAGCAATTAAGTTACCATTGTTTCTGAACTAAGTTTGTGTGGTGTTTTCCTTCACACAGTGGCAAAGCGTGGGTTTGCTTAATGTGCACCCTGAAAAGGAAATGGGAGTTTTAAAGCATCAGGCTGGTGTGGAAGTGGCTCGCCAGTGGGAACTTAGTGATCTGGGTGGAGAGATTTCAGAACTCTGAGTCAGAGATGAGAATAGGTTGGCCATTGTCTGCCAGTGCCTCACCAGCAATAGTGTGAATTCATTTTTTTTTTAAAGATTTATTTATTTATTATATGTAAGTACACTGTAGCTGTCTTCAGACATTCCAGAAGAGGGCGCCAGATCTCGTTGTGGATGGTTATGAGCCACCATGTGGTTGCTGGGATTTGAACTCTGGACCTTCGGAAGAGCAGTCGGGTGCTCTTACCCACTGAGCCATCTCACCAGCCCGTGAATTCATTTTTAATATGTCCCACAACACTGTGAAGATTGGCTGGTCTTGAATTCATAGAGATCCTCCTGCCTCTGCCTCTGCCTCTGCCTCTGCCTCTGCCTCTGCCTCTGCCTCTGCCTCTGCCTCTGCCTCTGCCTCTGCCTCTGCCTCTGCCTCTGCCTCTGCCTCTGCTTCTGCCTCTGCCTCCCCTGTGCTGAGAGTAAAGGCATATAGCACCACGCACAGACCTAGTATGACTTTTTGCAGGAGACCTCTGTACCCTGTGATAGGTTATTTCTCTGCCACCAGTGAAATGAGGCCATTTAAACCAGATTAGATTATATTAAAGGCAGGTTTTTTGGGAAGCTGCACTGGGGTGAGTTCACTGGCTCCCAGGACCAAGGCCAGGAAGTCACCATGAGGAAGTGGAGGAGTAGGGAAGGGAGAAAGAGAAAGGGGCACACGGGGGGGAAAAAAGGAGGAGGAGGAGGAAGAGGAGGAAGGGGGGGAGAGAAGGAGGAGGAAAAGGAAGAAGAAGAAAGAGAGACCAAAATGTCTGGATTATATAGGGAGGAGCCTTTGGGAGGAGTGCAGGGGGAAGGTAGCTCAGCCCCTGAGCTAGAAAGTTCAGGGTTGGGGGCAGGGTATGTCAGGTAGGGACTAAAGGATTCTGGGAGAACCTAGAAGCCAGGTCTGCTTTGTTATGTAAAATATGTACCTCAGTCCCTTGTCCCAGGTCTGAAATCAAACACCATGACTTGGTGTAGACTCCCCCAGAAGCACATCTGGTAACAAGCATTTGAGGACACCAAGAAAAGACTAGGACAACAAGAGAAGATAAGAAGGCAGCTGGTTATAAATGTGCTATCAAGCAGTGACTATAGCAAGTGCCTGGAGCCTAGCTCCTCACAGAACAACTCCAGGAAGCAGAGAGCCCCTTCCCATGCAGGGGGAGGGTACTGGGGCTAACATGCCAGTATCCATTACTGACTGGTAGAGGTCATTCTCTCTTGTTGAGGCTTGGTCTGTGGCTGTGCATTGCAATGCTGAGTTCTGTACCCAAAGGTCTAGGTCTACAAGCGAATTCTCATGTTTACCAGCCTTTGTTGGGCAAACCTTGCTCCTTAATTTAAAACTTGTTGAGATTTGGTTTGTTGCTATGTAGTGTCACACTAAAGACTGGCCCTGGTTACCTCAGGGATGAGGAGATACTCACAGACACCAAGTGCAGCTATGTAACCTTGTCCGCTAAGTTATTCCTGATTGGTGAATAAAGATGCCTACAGCCTATAGTTGTGCAAGAGACAGATAGGTGAGGTTTTGGTTCTTGGGCTTAGGGTGGAGGCAGGAGACCATGGAGGGTCAGAAGAGAAGATACTGTGGAGGAAGTGAATCCTGAAACCTGGCCATGAGGACTGGTCAACTGGAGTAAGAGTGGCCCAGGTGGAACATGGTAAATTATAACTCAGGGTTATTGATAGGGAAGTAAACATAATCGCTTAGAGGATAGATATCTGCCCAGCTCTAGTGCTTTAAAGGCTTATTATAAATACAAAGGTCTTGTGGATTTATCTGGGAACTGAATGATCTATGGTGGCTAAATATTTTCACTCTCTGGCTTGCTAATAGTTTAGTAGCCTTCAGGGCAGGAAGAAGGGAATTGTCACTTCTGGAAAGTACCCCCAAGAACAGAAGGGTAGGTTCTGACCATCAGAGCTAGTCAGAGCTCCCCAAATAGGGTTGTCTGAAGGACATGACAGGCCCTCCTGCAACCCTTTGAATCAAAGTCTGTCAGCAGAGTCATCGTCCACAAGTGTCAGGGGACCTAGATGGCTTATTGACATTTATCTTGTATTTAAACTTATTTGAAACATACATGTATGTGCACACATGCCATAGTGTGCATATGGAGGTCCAAGGACAACCTTGGATGTGAGACCTCCTCTTCCACCTTGGTTGAGACACACTCTACTGTTGTTGGCCGCTGTGTGCACACAAGATTCTGTCTCTGTCCTCTCCAACTCTTACAGAAGAATGACACTGTAATGACAGATGCATGCTACTGGGCCCGAGTTGACCTGGAGATGACAGGGACTTCGCTCACTGAACTGGCTCCAAGCCTGTTTGTTTGTTTGTTTGTTTGTTTGTTTTTAAATCTAAACTAGTAATATGTTAAATTTTCTATTTCCTTACTACTTAATGTTTAAATCATTACCATTTTGTGGTAATTATATAATTTATAGAATGCCAAAGAAATTGATTTTATAAGATGATAACAAAGTAGACTGAAAACTATAACAGTACACCAGAATTTAAAACCAATGAGAAATTGTTGAAACTTAGGAAAGCATGCTATTTGCAATTATTTGTAATTCTTGGGACTGAACTCAAAGCCTTGGACCTGCTAGTCAAATGTTCAACTACTGAACTGCACCACTCACCATGGCATTTAATATCTACTAATACCCAACACTTCGCACAAGAGAACAAATAGTAAGAGGCAGAGAAGCCAGAAGTCCCACATGTGGGAATCTTACCACCAGCAGGGTAGTGGTGGCTTCAGGTTTTAAGCACTTGAGCTTAGCACAGCCTTGCCTGCCCTCCTTGAAAAGCTCCACCAACCTTCAGAAATGCATGTGTAACAGCAGACAACTGTGGGTGAGGGGGCAGGCCAAGATGTCATGACATCTTTCAGGAAGTTTTAAAAGAAAGGAAAGCATTCCTTGAGCTTTAGGGAAGACAGGAAAGAGACATGAGAAGGATCCTGGCCTGTCAGCAGTCACCTTGGGTGACCGCTCCCTCACTCCTGTCCTTTCCCCCACGTCAGCCTCAGGGCTGGACTGGCCATCTGGAAGCAGGAAGGATGGAGAGGAAGTGAGCTGCTCCTGAATGCTGCCAAGCTGTCCCCAAAATATGCCGTCTTGAGTGGCTGCCTTATTGTGTAAGAAGACATAAAATCCAGATGGTGAGTTTCTGGATTTTAAGTTCCTATAGAGAAGCCACATTCTCCAGCACATCCTAACTCCATTTGGTGTGTGTATGTGTGATGGCTGAATGTCATTAACAAAGGCTAGGGATGAAAATAAAGACCCAAGACATCACCTTTGATTGGATCAACTCTATGTTCTTACAACAGTCGTGTTGTAGCCATCACTGGGCTGCATCCGGTGTTGTGAATTCCTAAAGGGGGATTCACATATGTCAGCACAAGTCTGGACTGACAGAAACATCAGAGTTAATCAAGGGATAGTCTTATCCAAGGAACCACAGACTAAGGACAGAAAAAAAAAAATACCCAAATGATTGACTCAGAAAACAAATAGATCCTTAGTTGCATCTGATTTAACTTTGAATGTTAATTACTTTTCTTGGGGCAAAGAAGACAACTGTAGTCTCTGCTCACATAACACCCCATCCTTCTGCTTTCAAACTGTGTCCACCAAGCCTGCAAACACTGAGCCACCATGACCTTGCACATGGTCCTAGATCCTGGACGTGCACGCACATGCATGGGTCCCGGAACCCTGACTAGGGGCATGGAAGGAATGAAAAAATGGCAGACACAGATACAGAGAAACAGAAAAGCTGGGGTCCGGTGGGTCAGGCTTTCAGATGGAGATGTCACGGCACACCCAGAAACCCAGCATGTTATTATATAGAGTTGAATGGGGAGATGGGGTTTTTACATATGGCTGAACAAGGAGGTGGGGTTATTAAATACAGATAAACAAGGAGGCAGGGTTATTACACAAGGTAACAGGTTTAGCTAATCTCAGCAGGAGCAGTCTTCTCTGTAGAAGATCCGTCTTTGGGTCATAAATAAACGAATGGGGAGAGAGTTACTATGGGCAATTATTGCACACACTCAACACTCAACGTTCACTCTCAGTCCAGAAGAAGGTTTTGCCATCCCTCTGAGCCTCACCTGGGGTGGGGAAAGGCTTTGCCAACTGCCCATAGGTATTTTAGGAAGAGATCTTTGTGACTCTGAGGCAGGAAAACAACCTTCACATCAGCCAATCAGGGACCAAGAAAGGAATAAAAATAGGCAGTCTCTGGGGGAGCCTCCAGCCCAGTACAGTGGTTCTCAACCTTCCCAGTGCTGTGGCCCTTCACTACAGTTCCTCATGTTACGGTGACACCTACCCCCCCCCCCCCACACACACACCATAAAATTATTTTGTTGCTACTCTATAACTTTAATTTTGCTACAGTTATGAATTGTAATGTAAATACCTCATATTTGACCCTCCCACCCCCAAATCGACCCATAGAATGAGAAGCACTGCAGTCTGGCACATGCTGGAAAAAGCAAAGGGCACAATGTGACCTTGTAGGGATAAAAACCATCCCAGAACCAAACTAGAGAAGGAGGATCCTTCCTTGTTAGATTTAAAACAGGGACAAAGAGTTGAGGTGCCTACCTAACATATCAAAGCAGACCTAACCACTGGGTTCTTCCTGCATCCCTCAGTCCCTACCTGTTCCATGGTCCTCCAGACTGGCATACCCCAGTCCCCATCCCCCAACCTCTCCAGCCCAGGGGCTGGGTTCCCTCCTGCAGCTAGCCTTCCCTGTATAATCCAACCATTTTGGTTACCTGGTCCTTCTCCCTACTCTCTTTGGGCCTCCTGGCTGCTACACCTGGTTCCCCTCTCTCCTGTTTCTCTTCTCCCCCAACCCCATCCTCACATAGCCCTGGTCAGGGTCATGTCCACTCTGGACTCTCCCAGATGTCCCTGCCTCTGGCTGTGCTCTCCCACGTGTCTATAGTAAACCCTCTCCACCATACACCGGAGCAATTGTGTCCTTTCTTTTATTTCTTGTTCATTCAGTTCTCTCAGCTGTAATGTTGCAGAGCAGCATACCTTCCTCCTGGATGCAGGGCCACTGGGTTTGCTTTTTTCCACCAAGAGGCAGACAGCCCTGCTCACATCTAGCTGCAGGACAAGCTAATGATGACAGACTTAAGTCTGAGGGCTTGCCTTTGATTGTGGGTTCCTCACCAACCTCACAAGAAGGACGTGTAAGAGCAGAGATGCTGGTCTCAAGAGGATCAGTCTTCAAAGTGGAGTCTCCTCTTCGGGGTGCAGACCGTATGAACCCCACACTCTGCCACTTAAGTCTCCAGAGATGTGGAGCTAGTTGCCAAGGCTTTTGGTGACTTTGCCTTCTAAATCAGATAGACAGATAAGCAGGCAGACAGAACATCTCACGTGGTATTGTTTTGAGACTCCTGGGGAGAGATACAGGAAAGTGCACATGCCAGGACAAGTATGCTAAGGTTAAAGGAAAGCTGTCATTGAGTTTGGGGCTTCTGCCATGGGTGTCAGGACAGCAGCTGTCTATGAACTGGCCCACCCGTCACTTCATTATCTTAAAGGAAATCAAACAAAATCCAACTGCAAGCCCCATTTGATCAGGCTCCCAGGAGACTCAGCCTCAGTTACTATTGCAGCTCCCTTACTCGGCAGGATTCTGAGTGCCCGGCATTAGGGAGATGCTGTAACTGATGGCCTCAGGAGCCTCCTCCGGGTGCCCATGGGTACCAGACACCTAAACTCTGCACTTGTACAGTCCCAAGGTACAGGATTCTCACCCTTGGGACCTGTCTTCCCATGAAGCTCTTTTCTTCATTCATCTGAAGTCCCACAGATACATGAGAACGCCTAAGGACCTATCACTCAACAGTCAGGTACCAACCACATGGAAAAACGCACGTGACATCACCTGCTCCTTCCTGGGAGGAACAGCAATCATTTCAGCTGATTATTACATCAAGGGTCTCTTCACCTACCAGACCTCTTCACCCTCGACGCTCCTGCATTCTTGCGGCCCTGGGGTTTACTCCTGAGCTTAAGGAAATGACTCAGAAATGAATTCACCTGGAAGTATTTCCTCTTTAATCAGCTCATCCTTGGCAAGTAGAGGAAAGCTGGAGGAGACAGGAAGAGAAAGGGGTTGGAAAAGATCCAGAAGGTCTGGGAAGATGGCTCACTCAGTCTTCATAAGCATGAGCGCCAAGGTTTGATTTCCCAGAACTTACATAAAAAAAAGCCTGACCTGGTGGCTCACCTGTGAGCCCACCCCTGCGGAGGTGGAGACTGGAGGATCCCTGGAGTTTGTTAGCCAGGCAGTCTAGCTGAAACAGCGAGTGCTGAGTTCACTACGAGACCCTGACTCAGTTAATAAGGTAGAAAATGATTGAAGAAGACACTGCCAATGTGATGTAAAGGAAACCTCTGGTCTCCACACTTAACACGCACCTATGTGCACTTGCATATACATGTGCAACACAAGTGTGTGCGCGCATGCACACACACACACACAAAGCTAATATAAAAGGTCTGCCAAAGACTGGACTCTAGGCAAAGAGACAGTTCCAATGGCGAAAGTTAAAGCCATAAATGCTGAACAAGAGCTACAATCCTCTCTGTGTATGCTTGAGAGAGTCGAGTGGCTGTTGACAGAGCTTCAGTGTTCCAGGCTTTCTGCGCTGGGCCAGGAACTCCTACTGGGACCCTTAGAAGATGCCACCTGTGCCCATCCTCTGCATCATCCTTCAAAGGTCCATATGCCACACCCCTGGTTTCCATTTCAGATACCACCAAGCCTGCACCAGGGACAGGTTCAGGCAGTGGAAGTGTGGCCTCACGGTGGTATTTGGCTGTGCTCTTCTGGTGGCCTGGATGTACCTTCTAAGAACTATTCTGGCACTCTTGCCAAGCAATTCCCTCTCCACCCTCTTAAACAGGCATCAGACCCGCACTACAGGGAGTGTCTCACTCCAGGTCCTGCTGCCTCCATTTTCAGAGATTTCTTCTCAGAAAGCACACGCCAGCTATGGAACTCTCAGTGAAAACAGGCTGAGAGACGGGGCCCGGGAACTGCCTCATTCAGCATCAGAAATTCGGAGAGGATCCCTCAGTAGATGTGGTGTCAAGGAAAGTTCTTGCAGAAGCTCCACAGTGATGTGAACACCTAGGGGAGGATTTTAGCAAAAGAAAACAGCCTTGCTGATGTGATGAACCAGGCATCTGAAAGATGCTGAGATGGAGCATCTCCCACTAAAGTGTGTGTGTGTATGTGTGTGTGTGTGTGTGTGTGTGTGTGTGTGTGCTGACACAGCATACCTATGAAAGAAAACCTCAAGTTTTGGTCCTTGGGCACTTACCATCTTTTGTTTGGCAGGGTCTCTCACTGGCTTGGAACGTCACCAGATAGGCTAGGCTGGCTTGCCAGCAAACTTCCAAAGGATCCACTGCCTCTACCCCTGTCATGCCATCATTTGGATGGCAAACACATACCACTTCACCCAGCTTTTGACATGGGCTTTATCTAAATTCAGCTCCTTTATTGTCTGAGGCACACCCTCAGCTTACTAAACTGTTTTGAAGCCCTGCAGAAGGAGGAGAAACTAAGCCTTCAACTGGAAGGTTAGTGGCCTACAGAGGGCCCTTCCTTCATTTAGAGGAAGAGCTACCATGGCTGAGGAACCTGGTAGACCAGTTAGCCATGCAGTTAGTTCCAAGCACTCTCAAATGCTTAGCCTGGATCCTGACGGAAAAACCTGGGCTCTAAAGTATGGATACAAACATCTGTGTGGATATGTTAAGCTTTTCCTGAGGAAATGACTCTGCATTCCCCACAGGTGTTTCTGTACTTCAGAGAAGACTCACTCCTTCTTCCTAGGAAGAGTTAGCATTTCTCCACACTGGGTGATCCTGCAGAGACTTCGCCTCCATAAGGAACAGGTATCCTGGCCTCTTTGGCTGCCTTCACCTCCTAGAGCCTTGAATGTGTACAGCAGGGTTTAGAAGAATTAGCTAGGCGGTATGAATGGCGCCAAGGTTGGCCCTTGGCAACTAGTCAGGATACGTCACATACAGCACAGTCCTGAATAAAGAAGCCATGGCTTTGAAGCACGTTCTTGGAACATTCTATAAATGTGGGTACAGGCAGGAAACTAAAAAAGAGATGAGAGGGGAGGAGAGAGGTATTGAGGAAGGGTGACCTGAAAACAGATAAGGAAGAGGTTGGAGGCTAGAAAAGGAGGCAAGGGGCTGGTGGGGAAGAGGAGAAGAGGCTCAACAACACCAAAACAGATCATATTTGAAAATGCTACAGTGAGACCTACTATTTTGCATGTTAATTAAAAATTAAGACCAGGTGTGGTGGCACAAGCCTTTAATCCCAGCACTTGGGAGGCAGAGACAGGTAGATCTTTGTGAGTTCAAAGCCAGCCTGGTCTATGACGTGAGTTCCAGGACAGCCAGGACTGTTCCACAGAGAAACTCAAAAAAAAAAAAAAAAAACCAATAGTACTTAAAATAAATAAAATTTGAAAATGTATTAAAATGAAAGCAAAACCAACAGAAAACTACTCTGTCAAGAGCTCCTGAAGTTGGAGTAAGCTTGGGAGGCAGAGGCAGGCGGATTTCTGAGTTCAAGGCCAGCCTGGTCTACAAAGTGAGTTCCAGAACAGCCAGGTTATACAGAGAAACCTTGTCTCGAAAAACCAAAATAAACAAACAAACAAACAAATAAATAAACAAACTTGTTCTTACGGCAGTTGTAATGACAGCCTCCAAGATGGCTGCTGGTGACCGCCTCGTGAAGTCTCTCTCCACTGAGCATGCGCTAGCCATCTAGTAACTACGATACTGCAGAGGTGAGAAAATGCTACTTCCATGACTACACTGGTTTAATCTTGGTCTATCTGACTCATTCTGTCTTGGCCTAGGAAATCCAGAGAAGCTCACTGGAAACACTGTGTGAAAAAATGGACTTGAAAGACCTTCTAGAGGCCCAAGACAAGCCATGACATCCAGCATAACCGCCAGCCATCAAGTGAGCCTTCTGACAATTTGACCCCACGGAGAGTCCCTGAGTAGAGTCATCTAGCTAAAGAGTTTTTATCTTGACCCAAGGAAACTGTGAGACAGGGCTAGTCTCTCAAGCCACTAGGTTACAGGGAATTTGTTCCCCTGCAATCAACAGAAAAGCCAACAGTTCTTGGAAAACTGAAGAGATTGATAATTCATACTAAACAAAGTGAAAATTGATGAGCTTGGAATCAGTTTTCTTCCATGAAGAGACACTGGGCAGACCAAGCATACACCAGATGTCTTACTTTTCTCATCCTATGTGAAGACACCATGACCGTAGCAACATCTCTTATAAAAGAAAATGCTATAGGGCTCACAGCTCCAGAGGGTTTGAGTCAGTGATCATCATGGCAGGGAGCACTGCAGCTCAAAGGCTGGCTTGGTCCTGAAGCAGGAGCTAAGATCTTTCGTACTCATCCACAGGCAAGAGGCAAGGGTAAGGAGGAAAGAAAAAGCTGTAACCAGGAATGGCATGAGCTCAAACCCAAAACCCCGTGGTAGAGAAAGGGGAAACAAAACCAATGGAAGTGAACCCAGAAGATTGTGTTTCATGAGATACATCATTAGCCACAGCCACCAGGGTTTCCAGCATCACTGAGGACCTCAGCAGGGGCTCTCCTCTGAAGGCTAGAGGTAGTCAGAGTGCTGGACTAGTCAATATCCATGGGAATGGTCCTCCATCCTCAGGCCACAGTGTCCAGGTATGTTAACTATCAGGAGTCAGTTAGTTAGTTCTGGCAGCATTTACCATAATGACTGGAAAATCTGGAGAAATAAAGAGAAATTCACCTTCATGGAATTGTGAGGATGGCGGTTTCCAGGTACCACACAGAAAAGCATCCTTTACGGTGGAGCTTCATGTTAATAACACACACACACACATACACACACCCCTGATGCAAGAGAGAAAATTCAGGAGTCTGAGTTAAATTACCCAAGTAAGAAGTCGTCATCCCTCACTCAGGTCTGGACCAGAGTCAATGTTCAGATTCAGAACCTGTTGACTGAAGAGGGAGATGGGTTTTGAGAAGAAGAACCCAGCAGCAGGATAACAAGTGTATCTGAGAACATACATCATCATACACTGAAGAGATGGGGTAGCCAATGTTCAAAATACTCCTGGATAGATCTGAGGTAATACAGATGCTCAGACACACAAGGTATTATGCTGGTCCTCTACTAAAGAGGAGACTTTAAAAGGTCGGCTAATGTCTCTGGGAAACCATGCAGGAAGCATTAGTCTTTGAGTGTATCAACTTAGTCTTTAAGTTGATCTACTTAGCAGTTGGGATAGTACCTACATTGAATACTTGGTCTGAAGGATAAGAGACCATTAAAGCTATTAGCTCCTCTTGATCAAGACAGTAAACAAAGGTATATGTTGTATGTGGAATGGAGATAATATCACAATTAAAAATCTAAGAGGGTGCTGGGGATGTAGCTCAGCAGAGTGCCTTCCTAGCCTGCAGGAACCCCTGGGTTTGATCCCCAGCACCATCTAGGTATGAGGGTGCATGCCTGTCATCAATCGGAAGATGGAAGCTGGCAGATCAGAAGGTCAATGAATTCTTCAGCTACATAGAATTTGACTCTAGGCTGGGTTATGTGAGACCCTTGTCTAAAACAGCAAGAAAACCAAAGCCAACCCAACAGCAAAACTACCTGAGCATGGTGGCTTGTTTGCAATTCCAACATTTAAGAGGGTGAGTTAGGAGGAACATCTCAAGTTCAATGTCATTGGCTTAACTGTGAGTTCCAGGCCAGCCTAGGCTACTACCATAAGTCTCGCCCCAGAAGACCCTAAGGGATGCAAGGCTGACATCTTCATTGAGTCTGTCAAGGACCACTATTGGAGAATAACTGCAGTTACAAGCTCCTTTGAAGGGTGTGGCCTTGAGCTCAGTGACAGTGTTGAATGTGGCACTTCAGTCAGAGCAGGTTAATAAGGCCTCCCACACACAGGAAGTGTGTGGACACTACCTTGATTCATATGCGCTTTCCTATTCTAGTTAGAAAGGAGACTCTGTACCATTTTACTTTATCATAAAACTGGTAACGCTGATTTGTTTTTGACACTAGGCTATTTTAAGGATCCTGTTCTCATGGTAAGACAGCCTGAAGAGAGCACTGTGCTCTTCACAGAACAATCACAGGGCCACATCTTGTTGATGACATCATACTGTTCTGACAGGATGCACCAGGAGTGACTAAGCCTGGGAAAGCTTGGTGAGACAAGGCTACCTCACAGAGGGGACAGGACTGCTATAAAGACTCAGGGGCCACAACTTTCCATGAATGTGGCAGAACTGTCTCCTTTAAGGTAAAAGACATTGCTGCAGTGGAAGAATAACAGTGTAGCCCTGGGATTTCAGAACAGGACCATGCTGTCTGCAGCACACAAGCAAAGCCACTCCCAATAGGCACAGGACCCTGGTGGACATAGTTTGCTTGACCACGGAGAACAAATTGACCATGAATCTAAAACTAATTTCTCTGAGCTGGGACCTGTAAATCTTCCAACTCAGTAATCTAGACAAGCTTAGGGGGCTATATTGTATGGAATCACCTTGGGGGGTGGAGCTACTGTGTATGTAACTTTGGCTATCCTGTATACCAGGCTAGCCTCAACTCAGAGATCCATCTGCTTCTGCCTCCTTGAGTGCTGGGACCAAAGGCATGCACCACCAACACCCAGCTACAGAATCAATTTTCATCAACAGACAGCCAAGACCCTCAGGCCTGCCTGGCATGCCTTCCCCAACAGGGGCCTATATTATGCTGGGGGTCCTTATGTCAGGATGAAGGAAGAAGAAGCCCTAGTGTGGATTGTGATTGACTGGTTTGGTGGCTGCTTGCATAGTGTCATAATAGCATTGCTGCTATACTCAGGAATGGTCTTGAAACAGTGGGTGGAGACAGAAATCCACCCAGTAGGTGGAACTGACTGTGATGCATGTGTACCCCTATCTCCTGTTCAGGGGTAAGAACACAGAGACAGGTGGATAACCAGAATAGGAATCTGGATTGTCAGAGACAAGATCTGGGGCCCAGACATGTGGATGGACAGATGAGAGGAGGCCCAAAATGAAAATGTTTGTATCACATTTTGATACCCACCAGAAAGCACCCTTCATGGAAGAGGCACAGAACAACCAAATAGACAAAATGCCTCAGCCAAAAGAGCCAGATGCATGATGGGTAACAGAGAAAGGGACCCACTGAAGATGCCAACAACATGATCCCTACTTGCCATCATACCATGGCTGATCCATCAACACGCTCTACTGGGCAATAACAACAACCATTCCCAAGCTCAGATGATGATCTAAACTGTGTCCTCCCGCTTACCTGCCATTGCTTAAGTGAAGTCATTAGGAAAGGCTCTAATCCAGTGTGACTGGCATTCTTGCCAGAAGAGATCTGGGGCCAGACACAGTCAGAGAGAAGAAGATGCAACAAGTCAGGAAGAAGACATCATTTCCAAGCCCTTGAAAGAAGCCTGGACGAGCTCTTCCTTCGAGGCCCTCAGTGGGAACCAGCACTGCTGACACCTTTGCTCTTGGGCTTCTGGCCTGAAGAGATGGGAGCTATCTTGTTTCTGTTAAGTAGATCATCTCCTCTAGTAATCTATTACTATAGTCCCAGCAAGCTCACAGAGCCTCTGACATGGTGCTATTCCCCCAGGCTACTGGGTGACACTTTCTGTCTTGGGAGGCTGTGCTGGCTAGTTTTATGTCAACTTGACACAAGCTAGAGTCATCACAGAAGAGGGAGCCTCAATTGAGAAAATGCCTCCATAAGATCCAGCTGTAAGGCATTTTCTCAATTAGTGATCATTGTTGGAGGACCCAGCCCATGGTGGGTGGTGCCATCCCTGGTTTAGTGGTCCTGGTTCTATAAAACAGCAGGCTGAGCAAGTCCCAGGGAGCAAGCCGGTAAGCAGCATCCCTCCATGCCCTCTGCATCAGCTCCTGTCTCCAGGTTCCTGCCCTGTCCTGACTTCTTTCCATGAGGAACTGCTATATGGAACTGGGAGTGAAATAAACCGGTTCCTCCCCAGGATGCTTTTGGCAGTGGTACTTCATCACAGGCACACCACAAAGATTTGCAGAAGTGATAACTAAAGGTGAAAGGGATTGTGAGTGGGTAGAGAATAAGGAGATACGAGATGATCGATGTCTAGTGTTGCCCTAATGGATGTAATTGGTTCCTGCTCCCTGTGTGTGTGTGTGTGTGTGTGTGTGTGTGTGTGTGTGTGTGTGTGTGTGTGTAAGCATGTGAACACCAGAGATGCACCCTGGGTACTGTCTCTCAGACAGGACCTCTCCCTGAATTTTCTGTGAGGGTCCTAGGGATTCTCTGGGGTTCTCTGTTAGCATGCCAGGCACTTTACTAGCTGAGCTGTGTCCCCAGCATGCAATTGGCTCTGACTTCCTTCTAATGTTCACCCTCCTCCCCAACAGAAACCAATGAGGCTGTAGAGGAGCTGAGTCTATATGAAGGAGTCCAGTTGTCAGTATGAAGTTGGGCCATTGAAGGCATGGGGATCCACCACTCAGTGTCTCTCTACGAGACAAGCTGCTGTGAGAACTGTAATTTGCCAACAGTGTCCAACTATAGCATCTTCATACTCAACCTCAGTGTTCATGCTAAGACCACTCACTCCCCAAACATCTCCCAGCCAAAGACTGATAATGTCAGAAATTATAAAGCTAGGTCATTTTCTAGCCAGTATGGACCACTTCTGGGGCAAGCCCCTGAAGGAGGTGTCAGTAAGTTCTCAGATCTGCACTGCAGTCTAAAACTCTTCCTGCAATCCTCTTTTCTTCTCCTTCTTCCTTCCATGAAGTCTCACACATATATTTAACCAGCTCCTGCCTCTTGCCCTCTTCATCTTTCCCAGAAGTCACAGCCAATAAATCTCTGGCACCTTCTTGGCATCTGCTTCCCAGGGGTCTGACTCAACAAGCCAGATGTCCACACCAGAATGAACAAGGACAGCCTCAAAGGAGAGAGAATTAAAACAGTCAGAAGTATACTTCCTGAAAAACAAACAAACAGGGACTATGATCTTTCTGTAGGTATGCTGTAAAGAGATGAGTACCCTAAAACAGAACAGAGGAAGAGGTCATAGACCAGGCTCCTTAGTCGCCATGTCTCCATCTCACCATCTCGAGACCCCTGAATAATGATCAGTCTTGGGCTTAGCTCTTAGATAATTCAATCCCTTCTTTAAAAAAGACCCTGGGTTAAAGAGCCTTGTAAAGACTTGTGACTTTAAATAATGTGGAGATGCTTAAGACTCTCAAGTTTATATGGTCAGTCATCAAAACTGAAAGCTCTATGCTATACCAGATACAATCAAGAAAGAAAAGACAACCCACAGGACAGGAAGAAATGTTTGAGGCTCCGATATCAGCTAAGGACTTCCATCAAGAGTACATGAGAAACCTTTGCTACTCAATCCTAAACAGACAGGCAACCCAACGGAGAAAAATAGGCACGTAATTTAAATAGCGATTTCCTCCGAAGTAGAGATACATGTGACCATCAAGAAAAATGAGAAATGTCCAAAGTCCTTACTCACTGGGGAAAGGCAACCAAAACCACAATACGAGTTCCACCTCCCTCTCACTAGCTGGAATGTATGGTAAAACCTGTTGGTCCCCAGAAGAAACTGGAATGCTCATGTGTTGATGAGACTGTGACATGACAGAGCTGTTAAGTGGCTGGCTCTTCCTGAGAGTGTCACAGGACCTATGACCCGACATCCCTCTCCTAAGAGAACAAAACACGCACCATCGCACAGAAACTTGTTCTCGAGCGTTCACAGCAGTTCGGACTGCAAACAACCTGAAGGACCACTGGGGAGTGAACAGAGGAACCGGATGCAGTGGGATCCTATTCAGCCACAGGAAGGGATGCGTTACTGATGGCCATCAGTGGATTTTAAGAACACTGTGCACTGGGACGACAGGCTGACCAATGTACCTGCCTGTCAATTACGTGGGTCCTCACACTCATACAGAAAATTCCCTATCCACTGAGCCAGCTCCCTGGCCCCTACCATTGCCTTCTTATGGGACAAACTTTATTCCCCAAAACTTAATGCATTTAATTTCTAATCTAAAGTGCCTCTGATTATGACTGAATGTGACTTCAAGAGGCCATCAGGGTGGCCTCTAAAGCTATCTGAATGGTGCCTTTAGGAGATACCAAGGGACTCAAAGAAGACATACGATGTGCACATGGGGGAAAAAAAATAATGTAAGGCCATGTAAGAAGGCTGTCGTTAAAAATCAAGGACAGGGCTGGGAACTAGCTCAGGAGGTAAAAGCACTTGATGCCAAACCAGATGACCTGAGTTGGATTCCTGGTCCCCATATGGTAGAAGGAGAGAACCAAGCTGTTTTCTGACCTTCATAAGCACGTGTGCGCATGCACAGACAAGTCAATGGATGTAAAAGAAAAACAAAAAGGAGGTGGGATATGTCTCAGTGATAGAATGCTTGTCTAGCATGCTCATAGCCCCAGGCTTCCCCCCCCCCTGCACTACCAGAAAAACAACAAACTTGAGAGGCGGAAAAGCCAAATGTAAAGAAGATCTGCATCTGGCCATCTGGCCACTGCTGTGCCAGTCACCTAGTTGTGCTGGTTACTGCAGCAGCCTGAACTAGCACTCCTACCCACACCCTACTCCCCCCTGAGCCTTTCTTCTAATTTCCTATGTATCCAAAGCTGTCCTTGAACGCCTCATCCTCCTCCCTCAGCTCCCAAGCATTGGGACTCCACAGGTGCACACCATGGTGCCCTGCCTCAGCAATGCCATTGCTCTCTGCCAACCATCCGTTGCCCCTGTTCTCTGACATCACCCTGTCCAGTGCAGGATGCTACACAACTCCAGGGGGCAGCCAAGCTTCTTTATCCCCTTCCTCCCAGTCCAGGTCCCTCTGCTGGGGCCACTCTAGAGGTTCCTGGCATGCTGTATGGCTTTGTCCCCACGCTAAAACACTTCTCTCCCACACATCCAGTGGTTCACTTGCAGCTTGGTGGTCAAAAGTTGTTCCTTCCTGAGGGGACATGCCCCAGGGACTCTATTTAAAATGATCAGGGCCATTCCCTGTGCCAGGGGATGCTGCATCATCTTGCTTTCAAGCACTTCTCACATAGAGTTGTTAAGGATTTCATTGCTTGTATATTGTTTCTGTCCCAATCCTCCCTCACCCCCATACCCTATACCCTCACCCCAACACCCTTACCTACCCTCCCCACACCCCTCCTCATCCCCTGCTAGAGAGTCTGCTCCATGAAGACAGATACTTGACATCCTCTTGGCTGTGTAGCTCCTTGTGCCCAGGGCAGAGCCCAGCCTTTGGCTGAAGCTCAATAAGCTGACCTTTCATCAGTACAGGGAAGGGTAAAGGAGCTGAGCGTCATCCAGGTTGTCTTTAATACCGAGCACCTCTGTTTCTTGAAAACAAAAAATCTCAGAACTAAGCCGGGCATGGTGGCGCACGCCTTTAATCCCAGCACTCAGGAGGCAGAGGCAGGTGGAATTCTGAGTTCAAGGCCAGCCTGGTCTACAAAGTGAGTTCCAGGACAGCCAGGGCTATATAGAGAAACCCTGTCTCGAAAAACAAAACAAACAAACAAAAAAATCTCAGAACTAAATCTGTTTGCTGCCTTTGGTAGGCATATTAGGGAATCTATGCACAAATATTCTGTTTATTCTGTTAGTTTCACTTCCTTTGTTTCTATTCCTTTTCCTGGGATGATCTACATCTCTGTTAGCTTTCTTAAATGTTATTGAACAAGGTGAAAATTATGGGGGGAGGGGTGGTTCTGGTCTTCCGTGGCTGTTTGCCACTGGGGGGTAAGAGAAAGACACTGTACAAATCCACAGCCCCGTCTTGTTAAGTGAACACAGATTTCTCTTGTCTCAGGGAGTCTCCAGGGGAATTCTGAAGCTCTATGAATTGTCCCAGGGATCACTAGCTAAGGAGGAGGCCCTCATGGTCACAGGGCATGGAGAAGCAGCTGTGTCCTCTTAGCCTGTAAAATGTTGGGCCAAAGTTGAAGGGAGTGCTTTAAAATTTGCCTGCCCTGAAGGGCACAGGGAAGGTTTCTGGGTTAACTGCCTGGGTGCCAGGAACCACAGGAACAGAGCCGGCATTGTCCCCGCAGGCTGGGTCCCTAGAGAACAGCACTGTTCTTCCCTCCACACGGAAGGTTCCAGAGGACTAAAAGCAAAGCCACACTGAGCTACCTCACAGACATACCGTCTGCTCCCTCAGAGCTCGGAAGCTGGGGGGTCAAGCCAGGGATCCTTAGGGATTGCAGCTTCCTACAGCATAGGCACAGGTCCAGACTGCCATGGGAAGTGGGAAGCCAAGCTGGCAGAGGAATAAAGGCTTAGCTGCTTTGCTGCTAGGACGAGGGCACTAACTCCAACCAGCCTCTCCATGAAGAACTTTGCTAGTCTTCTCACACACTCAGTTCAGCCTCAAGGCTGGGTGAGCACCCAGGTGAGGAACTCTGTGTTTTTCCACCACCGTTTCTTGGCCTCGGACTCAAGATGGCCTCACATAACATCATGTTCCTGCTTTCTTTGCTTCTTTGTCTTATGTTGGCTGACACTTAGCTTGGCTCCTAAAGAGCAGTGGTTGAGTCTGGAGAAAAAAAAAAAGATCGAGGGTCTACGAGGGAGAAATCTGAGCTTCGAGCCACAGCTCTCCACGTGTCACAGTGCGTCAGGATCAGATCTGTAGTGATGGCCAAGCGGGCACCTCTGCTGAAGGTCGGCTGTTTAGAATGCAGCAGCTGGGGTGGCAGGGTGGAGCTCTGCTGTAGAGCACTTCTTGATTTTGCATCCTTCATCCCTCCCCTTGGTTTCTATTCCTTTTCTCCGGGATGTCTACATCTCTGTGGGCTGCTGCCACTTTTGAAATGTTATGACGCAATGTTAAAAAGCATGTCTAGGTGCTCTGCCTGTCTATGGCTGTTTGTTCTCTGGCTTCCGTGCATGCAGAAAGCTCTGAGCATGGCATCCGTACCTATAATCCTATCACGTGGGAGGTTGGATTGGAAGAAAGATTGGAGCACCTGGGATAGAGACCATTGTCTCAAAAAAAAAAAAATAAGTAAGGCTATCTAACCTCTAGAGCTCTTTGTTGAGTAGCCCTAGAGTGTGGTCAAGGACCCTGCACCTCTAACAACTACTATAGGTGCCTGGATAAGGCCATACTATGTGAAATTAGTCTATAGACCTGGCTAACAGTATTGATAGGTAGTAAAACACAGTGTGTTACTCCTGTGATGTTGGGCAGCAGAAGCGAGCCCTGACTCTGGGGGAGGGGGAGGTTACTTGAGGCAAATAACCACCACTACCCGTGATGTGTTGTCAAGCCAGGGGTGTCAGTAGCTTAGGTACAAATACATTTTTGACTAATAATCTTCAACTTACAGTGAGATTATGAGGTTATGCCCTATTGTGAATTGAGGTGCTGTGGCTCAAGGGTTTGGATAGCACCCCATGCTTGCCGATCCAGAGTGAGCTGCCCTGGGTGTGCTCTATTTCCCAGAGAAATCTGACACACAGATAACTGCTGGAGACTTTATTTCATTGAGAAAAGAAGCATTCAGATCAACTTTTGCTTTTGATGGTCTTCTTCTTGGATTCTTATCATCACTTCCTGGACACCCACGCGCATACCTAGCACAGAAACCTTTGGGGAACCCTCCTTATATATGGCTGAGGAAAAGGTTCATCGGACAGAGCACTGACTGTACATTATCTAGCTCAGTTGACGAGCTCTAGGATCAGTAAATACAATGGAGCGTGATTAAGAAAGACACTGGACATCAATTTCCAGCCTGGCATCTATCTATCCACACATGTGCTCACTCACATGTGAATACATACATGTATACCCAACACACACAAACACTCTCCCAAAACAAACCCCCCTTGTGGTGGTCCAGCAAGGAAGAAAGGCTCACAGCAATGGAGAGTGCACTCTTCATCACTTTATAGAGCCCTCTCCTTCTCTACACAGGGAGGAATCCCAAGTGAAAGTAGCCAGCCTCTTCCCCTGCCCCCTGCCCTGCCCTCACCACCACCCCTGGGATGGGTGGGTGGGTGGGTGGTCTGCTCTTAGTTAATCATGAAGAAGCAATGCATTTGGTGGCAGCTGTATCTTCGAGCCACCCAGTAGCCACCGTGGCAGCCATGCATCCTGTGCAGCGACATCTTGCCAACCAGATGGGCTCCTCCTCGGCAGGTGCCACATTACTGCAGGGGCCTAGGATAGAACACACTCTGCCAGAGGAGCTGTCCACACCAGGAGCTGTGATATAAGCAAGCCGCAGGAACAAGCACAAGATAAGATGGCTTGCAAACAAGCCCGCAGGCAAATTACGGCCCATCCAAGTGCAGGATCTGTGGTCACACTTGCCTGTGGCTCATCCCACAACTAGCAAGAGTCAGAGTGGCCTGCCAGACAACCTCGCCTCTAAGCGCCATGCTCCGGCTGAAATGAGCCTTCTCCCCCAGGGCATCCATTCCTCCCACAGCCAGCAAACACTCCCCATGCAGGGCCTTCCCATAGCCTGTCTAGATGCTCCAGAGGTTTGTCTCCCACTTCCAGGCACCCTTACACCATCCCCACTTCCCCCTCCTCACTGGCAGTCTCAAGCAGGTTCTACCCTTCTTATCCCCTGGCTCCTAGTAACATTAGCTCACAGCCCTGCTCCCTTCTGGCTGCTTCCATAGTGCCTTGGAGCCCATGAAAGGACAGCTGAGTACTTGCTGTTTTGCCTCAGCCCCTGGTCCAGTAGAGAGCCTTGAGATTCGTGTGTGCAGAACAACTGACTTCACACCCTTGGGTGTCTTCAGGCGAATGACTCTAAGATGTTAGCCTAGACAATGAGGGCTTGCTCTCCTATTTCACCTCCTGGCAAAAGTGTAAACAGATCAAATACCAACATGGCGGCGTTATCACCAGTAAACATACAGGAAGGTATCCTTGACTAGGGAGCAGACGTTCCAGACCTTGAGTCTACTGTAACCTTTATGGGGATGGGGAACAGCCGTGGAAACAGAGATTGCATGCTCACTCTGTAATCTCAAAACTCTAGAGCCTGAGGCAGGAGGATTGTTGTGAGTTCAAGGCCAGCCTGGATTATGCAGCAAAATCTTTTTTTTTTAAATGAAATAAATAAATTATTTTGGCTGAAATTGGTGACACAGGCTTATGATCCCAAAACTTGGGAGGCAGAGGCAGGGGCATCACTGCCAGTTCCAGGTGAGCCTGAGCTATAGAACAACACCCTGTCTCAAATATATAAAAATGGTATGTGTCCATGGTGGGGTCAGGGTGGAACACACCTATAGATTCAACTGTTAGAAAGCTGGACCAGAAGGATATATTCAAGGACAGTTTAAGCTATGTATGGAGACCCTGGCTCCTAGAAAGTAACAAAATCCAAACACTAGATAACAGAACCAGAAATCACTGAACCCAGGACAAAGATCCCAGAATGCCGCAGGGTCTGAGAATTGGATCCTTTAAGCTACCGGTGGCTGAACACTAATACTGCTGCTCTCGGGACCACACTTCGAGCGACTTGACTCTACACTGCAAGGGTGAGGTCTACTTAAACCCTCAAAGTCTATCACTTGGGGATCTACAGAAGACAAGTGGCTGTCTCCTCACACTCCCCTCCCTATTCAAGCCCTTGGCTGTGTGTGGCACACAGATACTCATGGCTGAGTTGAGGGTGCCCTCTTGTGGTCACCATGTAAACAACCTGCTCTTTAATGTGCTTGCCTTTCCCCTTAACAAGGTAAACCAACCTTGAAATTGTATCTGCCTGACAAAAGAACCAGGAAACTGGAGATGCTCACCACCGCCAAGGATCTGGTCCATATGCAGAAGACACGCTTGGTGCCCATTTGATGTGCGTTGCGTGAAATAAATGACATATTAATGACACTACGGCTTGGATATTCTTGCCCAATGTGAAGTCTTTAAGACTAACTATCACTCAGATTTTACGGGTATTAAAACTGAGACAGGGCTGGTAAGATGGCTCAGTGGGCAACGGCACTTGCCACCAAGCTTGGCAACCTGAGTGTAATCCCTGGAGGAGAGAACTGAATGCCACCAGTTGTCCTCTGACCTCCATACATGGGCTATGGCGTGTAGATGCTGCCTGCCTCCAACAAAAATAAATAAATGTAATTTTAAAAATCAAGATGGATTCTATGGTCAACTTAAGAAAGATCAGTAATGAGTGCGAATCTTTACAAGACGCTCCCCGTGAGCTGTGCCCTGGGCTCGGCATTGGGCATGCACTACATCTTTTCGTAGGCCCATCAAGGAGGCATGCAGCAATCGCCTTGCTAGAGTCCAGGTTAAAGAGACCCAAGTTTAAGAAGTTTGCCTATGATTTCCCAGATAACAACTGGAAGAGATGTGAGAGGGAGGATAGGAGAGGGACTGGAGGAAGGGGGAGGAGTGGAAATGTGCGTTTGTTGCAATTTATTGTTCATTATTATTTATTACAAAGTATTATCCCTTGTTCATAATTATTCATTACAGTCATCAGGTAGATGGAATCTACTCAGCCTTTAAAAGGAAGGAAATTCTGCCATGTGCTGCCACATGGGTGAACTTTGAGGACATCATGTTAAGAGAAATAAGCCAGACATAGAAGGATAAATACCACCCCAGTCCACTTTGCTGACCACCCAGAGGGATCAAAGGAGAACGTGGCTGCCTGGAGCTAAGGGGCTAGGAGGACTGGGCGGTTACTGTCTGCAGGGAGGGAGCTTTCGACACTGGTGAAAGATTTCTGGAAATGGGTGACAGCAATGGTTGCACAATCGTGTGAACATATGCTTAAAAACAGTTAAACTGTAAACTCTGTCACGTATATTTCATCATAACTAAACTCACCCACCTACCAGTGGACTCCCAACTGAGTCATGTGGGGTTCTCCCAGATCCTTCAGCCTCACTCTAGTGTGCAAACTGAAGCCCCCGCCCATACTGAGAGTGGGTCTTTAATGCAGTGGTTCTCAACCATCCCAACACTGCGACCCTTTAATACAGTTCCCCATCTTGTGGTGACCCCACAACCCTAAGTTTTTTTGGTTGCTTCATAACTGTAATTTTGCTACCATTATGAATTATAATGTAAATATACTGACAGGCAAACCCCAAAGGGGTCACAACCCACAGGTTGAGTTGAAAACTGCTGCTTTAAAGGAGCCAGGACCCCCCTGAAGGACTACTGGCTGTACAACCTGACTTCCTAAATTTCAAGGACTCTCGGCCATACAGGCAGACCCAGCGGGGGGGGCGGGGGGAGAAAAGGACACCCTGTCATTGGCTAACTGCCCCCACCCCATGAGACATCCTGTTTCTGTTGAAAATATTATCTCCTAGATCCCCACTGGCTCATTCACTGGCATGGGAGGCCCTGGCATTGCACCCTGGCGGGAAAGGGGGCAGAGGGATTGGAGAACCAGCCCTCAGTCTATGCCTCCCTTGCCTGGAAACTTCCTCTATCAGTCCTTGGGAGAAGAAGCCATTGTGACCACAGAAGACAACAATTGAAATATCTATAATTAAGAAGAGAGACAGGATGGGTCTTCTAGGATGAGAACACGCAAGGAAGAAATAAATTACATTTTCATGTTCCTCCAGCTTGACTCCCAAGCCGAACAGACGTTATTTTTATCAAATACTTTGTATGCTGTGATACGCTTTGCCAACTTTCTATTATTAGATATGTCGGGGGGGGGGGACGACCGAGCTTGGTTTTTCTTGGACTCACCCTTCCCTCCCCGTTTTGCCTGGCTGGGGGAGGGTGTGATGATTTGGGAGGGGACCTTGACCTATCAATAAAAAGAGCGGGAATCTGGGGGCAGAATGCCAAAACTTCCTAGAAATGGATTCTCCCTCCTATGAAATTATATCAATCATGATACCACCCCAGATGCCATAGCTGTGGGACAGGAAAAAGCAGGCATTCTAGAGTATTTACAACAGTGTCCCCAACCCCATTTCCTGCGAGGGAGGGCTTAGTCTCCTGCAGCTAAATTCCGGTGCATTTCTCCTACAGAATAGGGAAACTTGGGAAGGGATCTTTGAAAGATGCCATTCTGTGGGTGGGATGGCTTGAGGGTGGGCCACCTAAAAAGAGGCTCTCTTCTGAAGGAAGAAGTCGAGGTCAGAAGGCCAGGGGGAGGATAAGGGAGACAGAGCCGGGGGTGCTGAATTAATGGGTGGGAATTTCAGAGACAGATTCAGGAGGCGGAATAGATGCTAGGCTATCATTAGGAGGGCTTGGGAGAGAGACAAGAGAAGAGGATTTTTCAGAAATGCTGCTGGTGTTATGAATGGAATCCACCCCCTGGCCCTTTGGCATTTTAAAGAGATTTCAGTAAAGACATAAATTAACTTTAAAACTATGCTTTGCATGAGGGCACAGGGTGGGGGGGGGTGGCTGTTGTTTACTCAAGACATCCCCAACTACCAGGGGGGCTGGAATTTAATAGGAAGACGTCTTTACTTGCCTACATTTCTCCCTGTAACTTAGTTTTTAGTTTACATATTTTATTTATTTATTTGATTTTTTTTTAATTTGAGACATGGTTTTTCCAGTGTAGCCCCCGCTGTCCTAGAACTTGTTTTGAAGACCAGACTGGTCTCAAGCTCACATAGATCCCCCTGCCTCTGCCTCCTGAGTACTGGGACTAAAGGCCCAGATGGTTCTCATATTTTAAGTTGGAGTCTTGGGGTGGGTATGGACCCAAGTGTTTTTCTGGTTCCTTTTGGTTGGGTGATATTTTGTTGTTGTTTAATTGTTGGTTGGAGAGAGGGTCTCCCTGTGTAACCCAGGTTGGCCCTGAACACAGTATCCTCTTTCTGTCTGCTAAGTGCTGGCTCTATAGGTGTGGACCATCGTACCTGACCTGAGAGGGGCTTTTTGTTGTTGTTTTCATTTTCACCAGCATTGATTTGGGGATGTTGCCTTTTAAAAGCCTGTGTGTCCTTTTCTGTTTCTTGTACTTCCAAGCTGGCAGTACAAGGCCCTCACGCCCACCAGGTCCACTCCTAACCTGGGCAGCCACAGCTGCCACAGATACAGCCGCGTGTGCCTATGGCTGCATCTAGATTTATGTCACCTGCGATCTGGTTATAGAAGACTTCAGACTTCAGACCTGTATTCCTACATGCCGGCAGCAATGAGAAAAGCAGAAGAAAAAAAGAATGAAAATGAAATCTTCTCGAAAGCAGAGAGATGACAAAGAACCATCAGTCTAGGATCTGGGGAGTTCTAGCATCCAGGGAAGCAAACTCAGCCAATGGGACGTCCACCCCTTCTGGAACAAACAAATCAGAAGTGATAGGTCAGGCAGCAACTCAGCAGCTCATGAGCTCGGCATGCCTCCATGGAGCAAAGCAGGAAGACAGTGTCCACCAAACGATGGAAGGCCTGTAACCCCCAGTCTTGGGCCAGGACCATCAAAGGACGGTACCTCAGGGCTAGATGGATTGGAAGCAGATGGGCTTTGCAGAGCCTCAGCCAACATCCAATTAACTTAATTTGTCAAATTAGAATGAGGCGATCCCAGCCCTCTAGGGCTCCCAGGTGCCTTGCAGAAGCAGCGTAAATACTCCCCGGAGAACACAATCACATCCTATAACATCCTCTCATTACTTCTCCTAACAATTCTCACGTACAATTTCAGCATACATAAAAATAACCAAGGACACATGGAAATAAAACAGCACTGTTCAGCAGAAACAGCTTAAATAGGAAAAAGTCCCAGAGAACTGCAGTGTTTTGGAGTTAGCAGAAAAGATTTTAAAAATAACGATGAATGGGTTAGTGAGATGGTAAGGACGCTTACTGCCCTAACTATGAATGAGCTAGTGAGATGGTTCAGTGCGTAAGGATGCTTAACACCATAACTATGAATGGGTTAGTGAGATGGTTCAGTGAGTATGGATGCTTACCGCCATGCTCTGATGACTTGAGTTCGATTCCTGGAACCCACATGGTAGAAGGACCTAACTGACCTCCTCAAGTTATCCTCTGACTTCCAATACACGCTTAGTGGCACGCGTGTTCCCACACAGAGACATAGACATACACACTCACACAATAAAGAAATGTAAAGAGCTTCATATTATGTTTACTAAATGAGACAAAATACAAGAGAAGAAATAGAGAACTGAAAACCTATAAAAAAGATAGTTTGTTAGGCTAACCACATGGAAATTTAGAACTGAAAAATATACCCCGCAAAACTTTAGCTGGGTATGATGGCAGAGGAAGATGGGTCTCTGATTTTGAGGTCAGCACGTTTTCCATGCCCGCCAGGGCTACATAGAGAAACCCTATCTTAAAAACCAACAACAACAAAACAGAGAAACTGAACGCAGGTGATTAACAGATGAAACCCAGCTGAAGGGAGACTTGGTAAACTAAGAAGGAGGTGTAGGTCAAAAGAAAACGTCATGAGAAAACACGGACTAATAACGTGACATAAAACTGCTAAAGGAAAGAAAAGACTGTGAGTGCTGAAAACTGAGATTTATAAAAGGAAGTGAGGGAGAACAAGGAAGCAGCAACAAGTGGAGAGAAAATGGCAGAAATGCTTCCAATAGTGACCAAAGCATCCTATCCTGTGACACATTCTGGAAGCCCAAGGCGCCAGAGGCAGGACACATTTTTTAAAAAGCCACATCCAAGTACATTACAGTCAAGCAGATAAAACAAATGGGAAACAGAAAAAGGGAGTTAGAGCAAGCTACCCTTGCTAAACCAGATAGAAACCAGGAAAGTAGATATTAGTGACATTTAAACAACTCAGGCAACAAAAGAAACTAGCTATCACCTAGAATTCTAACCCCCAGTGAGAATAGTTCTAATAATTTAAAAGAAGTTAAGTTTCAGGAACTTTCACTAGCACAAAACCTAAAGGGTGTTCTTTGTGGAAAAGCCAAATGGCTGAAGATGACAGAATTAAAGAAATGAAGTACAGAGATACAACTTAACAATGTGTGCTGGGGTCTAAGAAATGTGAAAATATCATCTAAAACTAGGAGAGCAGAGGCAGGAGGATTGCCTTATACATCAAAACCCTGTCAAAAACAAAGAAAATAAATAAATAATAAGATGGGGATTTAAAAACGGGAGTCTTATGCTTATGCTTGTAATCTAGAGTATGCTACTCCAGAAACTGAGGCAGGACGACCTTAAGTTTGACTCCAGCTTGGACACTATAGAAAGACTTTATCGCAAAGTAAATTCAATCGGCTAAGGATGTAGCTCAGTGGTAGAGCACTTGCTTAGCATGCGTGAAGCTCTCAGTGGAATTCTCAGTACCAAGGGGAGTGCATTAGGTTTAAGTCTAGGAAGGTTGGCTATTACATTCAATATAAATGAATGAATTGCTTTAATTAAAAGCCAATTATAAATCTGGCTAAAACTCTATGCACTGTTCATAAAAAAAATCTGGAACTTTGTATTAAAATGAAATGATAGAGTGGTAATATAAATGCTAATAAAAATTATAATAAAGTTTTTTTTTTTTTTTGAGACAGGGTTTCTCTTTATAGCTCTGGCTGTCCTGGAGCTCACTTTGTAGACCAGGCTGGCCTCGAACTCAGAAATCCCCCTGCCTATAGGACTTAAACACTTAAAGTACTGTGGAGACAGCAGACTTTTAGGATAAAAGCAATATGTTGATAATGGAGAACACACGATGATAAAAGATTTTAATTCCCATTGGTTATAAAATTTGCACACACCATATAACACAGCTTCAAATACATACAGATGACACTGTCAAAGACCACATGAAGTGAGCAGATAAACGAATGGGGAAATAGGCAGTATTTGAACACGCTTTACTCTGTGGGCCAAACAATTACAGAACTCAGGTTCCTCAAATGTTTATGGCATTGCCACCCTGCAAGAAAACAATAGCCCTGAAATCGCTTACCTTGCTTTCTGTACAGTAGCGCCACGTAGGTGACTTTCTTTGTCCACAGAAATGTGAAAAGTAACTTCCAGTGTGTTGGCAAGCATCTTTCCCCTCCAAGGCAAGCAGCCTTGGAGCTGCTTCGGACCACATACCTGAGTGAGGATGGTGTAGAGGTGGTCTTCCCAGCCAACTGCAAAAGGATGGATACTGGTGAATGTACCAAGCAGAGACAGTTATCTAGAGGAACACAATCATTAGAATGGATGCACATGTGTGCGCATGTGTGCAAGTGGGGGTGTGTGGGTGTGCAGAATAAAATGGGAGTTTATTAGATTTGGTTTGTACAATAGGCCTGGGTGGTCCAGCAATGGCCATCTGCCTGCTGGAGTACTGGAGAGGTAGGGACCCCATAGCTGCACCCACAAAGCCGACTCTGCAGTCACAATCCGACACTGAAGGCATGGGCAGTCCCTGGAGAGTTGCTGATGTTAAATCTACACTAGAAGGCTAGAGAAGCTGTAGTCTGTCAGCAGAGGACTGCATCCCCAGATGCACTTTCCCAGGAAGCAGTAAAGGTGGCACCTGACCCCAATTCTGCCTTCTGTCTCTTCACATCTGGGCTGCCAGGAGTTTGTATTACCCCCACTGAGGGAAGGTCTTCCGGTCCTGAGTGGTTGCTCTCTGGAAACACACCGACTAGTCTGTCAGTGTGTTTCTATCCTGCTTCCAAGTCTCTCAAGTTAGCAATCAAGATTTCCCAGCCTTCGTTACTTCAAGTCACTGGGAGAGTATTTATAACTGTAACATATCTTAGTCTTTTCTGAGTTAGAACTGGGGGCATCAGGATGTCAATGGGGTAGGGTGTTCCTGGATAAGGACGTAGGCTGGTTTTCAGGAAATAGGGCTGGGACAGGGAAAGCAGACTCCAGGAGCTGCTTATGATGTGTGGTTGCAGGTGAATTTGAAGGACCTTGCATTTAACAATAAGTGGTGGATATTGTCCTTGAAGTTGAAGGCTGTAGTTTGGAAAGTGCTTGAATGTTAACAGTGATGGAGAGAGCACACTGTGAGAATCTAGCCTCGGGGTTGGAGGATGGGGTGGGATTAGGTGGAAAGCCATCACGGGTGACCTAGCTGGATTTGCTTGATTCTCACGCCCTCTAGAGGTAGCCACAATAAGGAATTTGGGGAGAATTTTCTCCAAAGTCAGATGCACACGCAAAGGCTTTTGGTTGGTGTTTTATCACAGCACAAGAAACCAAACAAGACAGTCCCTTTTTCTTACCTGTCTGGAAGCCCTTTCTAGACAGCGCTTTCTCCGCCATTTGGTCCAGATTCTTGGAGCATTATTCTTGCTTTAGAGTTCATGTCTCTAAAGCCACTGTCTCTCATTTTACCAAGGATGAGCCTGGCTCCTGGGGCCAATGCCCACTGTGCATTCTTAGCTCACTAAATGTCCCTTTTGCTAGTTCTTAACCAACCTGAACTCTTGTGGCTTATTTAAGTAATTACTAATCTGCTTCCTTCACTCGACACCCTACAGGAAGCCACGACAAAGGTCTCAGCATGTAACCATTTGGGTTTTACTCCATGTTTTTGTATTGGGTATCTAAAGGCCTGACAAATGGTAGATACTCAGTGAATGGATCATGATCTGCTTTCAGGCAGCAATAGACAGCCCTGGCGAGCAGCAATCTTCATGAATTTTTGCTGTTTCTAAAAAACACCACCTGTCCATCAAAATTGGTATGTTAAGGGTCATCTATACAACCCCTTCAAGGCTCGGAGAATGTGGCAGAAGAGACCGTAAGAATGTCAGTCAGAGTCAGAGGACAGGGAGGAGGAGGAGGAGGAGTGCTAGAGAATGAATTCTTTCCACTCTGACGTGAACGTCACACCCATGTGCCAGCAGCAACTGGAGTTACCGTATTGGACACGCACAAGACTGGGCCTGACAACATTCTGACATGCATGGGGAGGAGCCCATGAACCCTCACCCTTCCCTGAGGAACCATTAGTGGTTAATGGCTACTGGAGGAAGGGGGAGTTTCTTTAGTGGTATGGCTAATGGTAAATTGTCAGTATTCTCATAATCCCTCACCCATGTCCAGATAAGCAACCATAACTACACTTAGTCGGGACCTCATTACACCCCCTGGAAATGAAAGTGATTTCATTGGGGCATAAAAGGGGTTCAGCAAGAGGAGGGAAGGATCAAAAAAGGTAATGGAGGTGACCTTGATCAAAATGCCTTACACTCATAGACAGAATTCTCAACAAAAAAAAAAAAAAAAGAAAGAAAAGAAAAAATTAGTAAAAGGGTTTTAAACTCCAGAGCAAGTTCAAGGTCTAAGTAGGCTACAGAGCAAGTTCAAGTCTAGCCTGGACAACAAAGCAAGACCCAGGCTCAAAATAAAAAGTTTTAAAAAATAAAAAAAAAGCAATAGTTTGGGCTAGACTTCAGGGGTGGAATGCTTGCCCAGGGTGGATAAAACTCCAGGGTCAATTCCCAGGACAGCTCCAAACAAAAATCTAAGAGTCACAAAGAAAAGGTAAACCTCTCAGGTTTTAAAATGGTATGTTAAGTACATAGGGCTTGAAGATAATGACTTCCAGCAAGTCAGAAATACTGGAATTGTAAACTTACATCAGGGCAGCATTCTTTAAGAGTATGTCTATTCCTCTAGGACTTGGGAGAGACGACTCAGGATGTAAAGCACTTGCTGCGAGGGCTACGGGATCTGGGTTTGCACGCTAAGCACGGTGGGAGAAAGCTTGGCACACTGGAGCATGCCTGCTTTCTGCTTGTCATCCTAGCACTGCAGCATGCATGCCTGCTTTCTGCTTGTCATCCTCTCACTGGAGAGAGGTAGAGCCAGAAGGGTCCTGGGGGTTTGTTTGCTGGCCAGACAGCCTAACTGATTCCACAAGCTCAAGGTTCAGCAAGAATCTAATCACAAAAATTAAGGTAGACACCTGACAAGCCCATAAAGTTGGTGTATGCACACACACACACACACACACACACACACACACGGACAGGGAGGGAGTGTAAATTTTCTAATTTTCTTGAACTGCTTCTAGAATTCTAGCACTCGATAGTCAACTTCTGGGGGCGGGGGAATGTTCAATGAGGAAATGCTTAATTTGTCAAGTTGATTTAAATTACCAAAAGAGGCTTCTGGAACTTTTGGGAACTTGAATTTTTTAATTCCCATCATTCTAACAGATTTGAGTAAAGACACCTTACTCAAATCTGTTAGAATGATGGGAATTCTTGACTTTTATATGAGCACTGACATGGTCCCAGGTAAACCAGTTTTTTTGGAAACCTGGAAAAAGACAACTCATTCTTGCAGTACCTAAAGACACCACCCTTGTGTAATGGGGCACAGACACCTGCAGAGGGCAGTGTTGGACAAGCAGTTGACTGCTACCTCTGGCTCCTTCTCAAAGAGACAGGGCACTTGGGCTCAGAAGGATTGGGAGCCCAGTCTAGGCAGCTCAGGCCAGCTTTCTCTAGTGTTTGCACAGTGAATTACTCATAGGGAAATGTCTCCAAGGACAAGGGACACCAGAGATTCCATCCTGTACCTAGACTCAGCCTGGGACAGTTAACACACACAAGCTATGCTCTCACCCTTCAAAAAATGAACTTGGGAATGAAACTGAAGATTGAATTAATGGGTGGGATTCATCCCCAAAGCTTTTTTGTTGGTGCCCATCCCCCCCTTTTTTCTTTTTTCTTTTTCATTCTGAAAAGGGCAGTGGAATCTCAACTAGTTCTCGTTGAGAAGGCAGCAGAGCTAAGTGGCCAAGAACACCAGCTCTGGAGTCAGACAGTCTGGAGCCCGCACCTCAACCTTCCTGAAGGTATGGTTCGGACTTTCCGAATCGCAGCTTTCCTGGCTGTCCCACAGAGGCAGGGGTTGGCTGCCTTGAGGATTAAAGAAGCTGGGACATGCTGGAGATGGCACTCAGCAGGAGCCCATGACAGTGGGGATGACGAGGTTAAGCTGCATGCCAGCTGGTCAAGTACTACTGTTTCAACTCTCCTTCTTCACGGTCAGTGAAGAAAAAACAGGAGGTGAGAAATCGACTCACTTCAATGCTATCTATGTCCCACAAACCTAGGAAGCAGGAACTACCAGCAGACCAGGGCAGAACTGTGCACTTAGTACCTGAGCCCAGCTTCTCCACACTGTTTATGCAATGCCTTCTAGTTTCAGGGTCTGCCCTGTGTTGAATAGAGGGTCTCCTTGTTTGACAGGACCACCAGCCTCCGCAACCACCTGCCTCATGGAAGTGAAGGCAGCTTCTGTCACGTCCATGTTCAGTGAAGCCTCACAGGGAAGCGATTAATCAGTTGAAATGCACGGGGAGCTGCAAAAGTCACTCCGAGTAAGACCCCTACCCCCCCTTTCTGCGTCATAGGGGAGAAGGGACAAGGATGAGTTCAGAGTAGGGCACAGACACAGCTTGGCCAACATATTTGTCCTTTCACCTGGCAGCTGTCCAGCCCCCAAATAGCCTGCGTGTCTAATCCAAAAATAAATCACACGAGAGGGGAAATGAGCATAGGCTCTTGTCCTTGTCCTTTAGTGCCAGCTAGCCTTACAGGGGTGCAAGGGGGTGGCCTTAAGACCTCCTTCTGCTGCCTCCTCCCACGGTCCCAAAGCCAGGAAGCCACCTGTTAAGTGGCCAGTGGGGTGTGTGGTTTTGCTCAGCCTTTCTCTTGGGGGCTCTCCTTGGCCCTGTTCACACCAGAGGGAGAAGAATAAAGGAATGTGGCTCAATAGGCTCTAGGAGGTAAGGCATTGCCTGACGCCTTTTCTGGATGGACACTCCCTCCTAATGGTGAATGGAAACTCCCTTTCTCAGTAGCCTCCTTGTAGTTCATCCCGGTAGCCCAGTGTGATTGCAGCTGCTGCCACCACCCAGACAGGAAGCCTCCCAGAGCAGACAGAGGTGAGTGCCGGCTCCCCACACTGCCCACTTGTTCCTTCCTCGCTCGCTCGCTCCCCCACTTCCAGACCTGGATCTGGGTGGAAGACAGGCTGGAGTCTGCAAAGATTCCAGCCTCTAGTTCAGATGCGAATTCGCCCCCCAGAAAGAACTGCGTAGGACCAGTTCCTAGCCGGGGAAGCAGGAAATGAGTCCTACCCTGTGAATTCTCTGTGATTAGATCCAAGAAGAGGTTACAGGAAATTGTAGACTGGCCAAATCCCATCACCACAAAGTTAATGCTTTCTAAAAAGCACAGCGCAGAACAGGAAATAAAAGAAACCCAGCTGATTCGCCCTTAATGGGCCAAAAAGTGGGGGGGTGGGGGAGGAAAACAAACAACAAAAAACCCCTAAGAGCTGCAAATCTTCTCTGCTTCTGGCCCCTCTGATGTTTCAGAGTCCTGCAAGATAGACTTAATAGACTCAGTAACTCCATGCTGTAAGAAGAGGAAGAATGAAATAAAGAGTCTGTGGGATGGTCGCTGGGCAAGCAGGGCAGAGGAAGAGGAGTACAGTTTGTATCTTTGTCTAACCTTCTGCACCCCTGATCATTTGGGGATGTGCACAGGGCCCACTCTTGCCAGCACATGGGGTCTGTTACTGCAGACGCTGCACTGTGGCTTGCATATATCCAAGTCAATAAGATGTAAATAAAATCCTGACAGGGTCATGTACTTGCATGAATCGGGGATTTTTTTTTTCTCAATGATTATAAACCAAGATTGGAGAGACTTAGGCAAAAGGATGGTATTTTCCTCCTCAGCTTGAAAGCAAAGACTTGGGTATGGTGGCTCTAGGTGGGTAGGTGTGGTGGTTTGAATAGGTATGGCCCCCATAGACTTGTGTTTGAATGCTTGGCCCATGGGGAGTGGCACTATTAGAAAATGTGGCCTTGTTAGAGGATGTGTGGCACTGTGGGGCAGGATTTGAAGTTTCCTATGCCCAGGCTCCATGCAGTATGGAATCCAGTCTCTTTCAGGCTGCCTTCAGAACACAGTCCCCTTATGCCTTCAGATCAAGATGTAGAACCCTTGGCTCCTGCAGCACCATGTCTGCCTGCATGCTGCCATGCTTCCTGCCATGATGATAATGCCCTGAACCTCTGAAACTATAAGCCAGCCCCAATTAAATGTTTTCCTTTTAAGAGTTGCCTTGGTCATGGTGTCTCTTGGCAGCAATGAAACCCTAAGATAACAGGTAATGGCAAACTGATCCTTCTCTCTCCATCTTTCTTCTTTGGCTCCCTGTAATGTTCTGTCCCCAGAAGGGATTGCCATGATGGTGGCCGTGTGGCTTCCAGCAGCTCAGTTGACATTCTGCTGACATCCTGTTCCAGCTGGTCTTAGGCTTGCTTCTCATAGAACCATTGTGGAAGGGACCGCATCCATCGCTACCATGGGGGCAGGGGGATAGTCATCTTCTCCAATGCCACTTGGGTTGAGAGCAACGGGGCTGGCTCCCCAGAGGCAAAGTGTTCATCTCAAGAGAACAGGGCTGGTTGCAAGACTCAGGGCCAGCAGTTGCTCCTTCTGTGACAGTGACTTTGGTTCCCTTCCTCTTTCACTCATCAGTGTTATTGATAAACGGTTTCAGAGGCAGAATAGTTATTGGTAGAACAGGTCACTAAAAAACGTCACCATAGCTTGTCATAGCCAGAGAATCCTGGTCAGGAGGAAGATGCTAACCCCAGAAGGCTGACTCTGGCTCAGGTCTAGGCCAGTCCCATGCCCTGACTCCTCTAGGGGATCCCTTCCTGCCTCACACATGCTCTTCTCTCCACACCCCTTGCCCCCAACCCCTCTACTTCATTGACTGAACTTGCCTTGCCTTGCACCTGCCAGCCTCTAAGTCCTATTTCCTTTGTGGCCCTGGAGTGGCTCATGCCCTCAACCCCAGCACTGCAAAGGCAGGCAGATCTCTGTGAGATCAAACCCAGGGTAGTCACATAGCTAGTTCCTGGCCAGCCAGGGCTACACAGTGAGACCCTGTCTTAGAACAAACAAACAAATAAATAAACAAACTTCATAATTCTTAAGTTTCTTTCCTACCTGAATTTTGCACCCTTGGGGGAACAATTAAGTTCATTCTTAGCCCTCTGACCCATAACTGCTGTCCAATTAAGTAAGTTAAATTAATTGGCCAATAGAAAATTAGCCTGCTCATGGGCCTCAATTCTGACTTTAACGGTGATATAACTCCAGCAAGCATTGGTGGAGCGCAGAATGCATGTGGAGACCCAATAGCACAATCCCAGGAAGTCTTCCCCTCCACTCTCCAGGCATGTTCTTTTTTTTTTTTTTTTTGTTTTTGTTTTTCGAGACAGGGTTTCTCTATATAGCCCTGGCTGTCCTGGAGCTCACTTTGTAGACCAGGCTGGCCTCGAACTCAGAAATCCACCTGCCTCTGCCTCCCGAGTGCTGGGATTAAAGGCGTGCGCCACCACGCCCGGCCTCCAGGCATGTTCTACTACCGTGCCATGTCTGGTGGGGGAAGTGCATGCCCTGGAGCATACTTCAGTAAGTGGTGACACTGGAGTATACCCCAGGCATGCCTGCCACTGCCTTTCCAGTTTAACATATGGGTCCCTGTCAGTGGCATATCCTGGTGCCTAATTTTAAAGCCCAAGAGACCCCAGGGGGTTGGCAGACTCCATAGTATCACCATTAGATGTTTTAGACACATCCCTGTCACCTGACATCTCAGTGCAATGAATACAGGAAGTCTTATTTGATCTGACCCCTCTCCAGAGGATCGGGGTTCCCAGCGTCTACATCAGGTGGCTAACAACCACCTGTAACTATAGCTCAAGGTTACCAGATGTGCTCTTATAGCTTCCAAGGGTACCTGCCTACATGTGGTATAGGTACACACACTCAGGCACACAAATACATACGAAACATGTAAGTATATAAAGAACACGGCATAGCACTATAAAAAACATTCACAGCAGCATTGTTTGTAATACAGATCCCTACCTATTTATCTGCTGGTGGATAGAGCAAAATGAGGTGTATCCGTACAATGAAAAATTCTGCAGTAAGGTTTATAAATAAATTCTGATGCATGTTACAGCAGTGTGATTGAAACCTGCAGATATTACGCTAAGGGGAAAAGCCAACACTGAGTGGTTATATTGGAACAAAACAGCTAGGACAGGGACTCCTCAAAGATAGAAAGTAGAGCTGTGGTTGTCTGAGCCTGGCAGGAGGGGGGAATGGCAGCTGACGACTAAGGGGCACAGAGCTTCTTTTGAAGTGACCGTGCTTGTGGTTGCATAGGTCTGTGAATATACCGAGACCTTTGTTGGACACTTGTGATGCATAGGTCATGTATGCTATAACTGAACAAAATCCTTAAGACATTGTCTTACTCAGGGTTTCTATTTCTATGAAAAGACACCGTGTCCAACAGCAACTTGGGGAGGCAAAGGTTTATTTCAGCTTACAGGTCCACATCACCATCCACTGAGGGAATCAGGGTGGGAACTGGGGCAGAAGCCACCGTGGGATAAGCTGCTCATTGGCTTTCTCTCTGTGGCTTGCCCAAACAACTCAGGCAGGTCAACCTGCTCCGAAGTAGCTCCACCCACATCAATCACTGACAAAAATAAATGCAGTCTGAGTGAACACACTTTCTCAGCCGACGTTTTTCCTCCCAGAGAACTCTAGCTTGTGTCAAGTTGACAAAAAACTAGCCAGCGCCGACATCAAGTAGGATCTTAACCCATGACAAGGATTGGCTGAAGGTGTGGTCTACTGCGCCCTGGTCAGTTCAAGTCTCTCCCACAGAACATGGACACAGATGGGAAGACCGTCGATGGGAAAGAGATGGGTCCAGGGACCTGCCGCCTTTCCCACACAGATCCCTTAAAGCCTGTGTTATTTGCATGGTTTTCTTTCTGCCTGGTTTCAAACCATCCTTCTGTAAATATCTACTGTCTGTCTCACTAATGTTTTGTGGTAATGCTTACCTGGAATGCTCCCTTAAGGTCTCTGTCTGTCTGTCTCTCTCTCACATTTAAGACTCTGGTTTATTTAAATCGTAGACTAGGGATCCAAATCTGCTCATTTCACTGAATAGCAAGCAAACCAGGAGTTCTTTGCTTTTTTTTGTTGCAAGTTTTGCAAGTTTTGCAAGTTCTTTGCTTGGGACTAACCTGAGCTTGGGACATCTTGTTGTGTACACATGTGTATGTGAGCAAACACGCTTACTTTTCTGGAGAATGAGGGCATATACATTTTGTGGGATTTTCAAGGGGCGAAGACTCTCTTTGTTTCATAGTCTGCTGTGGAACAGGACTCTGAGCACCAAAGGCTGATTCTGAAACAGCAGCACAGTTAGGCTGCTCCAGCCATACTTACCACACCCAGGGACACACAGCTAGGCCAGGTTTGGGGCTGACAATGTGCTGAGAACAGCAGTGGCTCTCACGGGTCCTCCCTCAGGCCTCTAAACTGGGAGAGTTCTCATCCCTGGGCATCTGGTCGATGGGGCTGATAAACTGTACTAGCTGGCAAAACTTGGATTCTTTCTGGCACAAAAACTTTAAGAAGGTTTCAGTCTAGCCCAGAAAAAGACCAAATGTAAACAGAACCACAGTGCTGGGTCCATCTGGGCAGGCTCTACACCACGTGGTAAGCAGTACACAAGTAACACAATGAATAAAGAGAGCTACATGGGGTGAACTAAGAGACACAGAGGTAAGAGTGGGCATGGCTTGGCTCTTAGTGCCAAGGAAGGGTACCAGGAAGTTCTGAACAAAGAGAGCTGCAATCTAACTCACCGTTCAGCAAGATTCTTCTTCATGGGCCTGAAGGAAGAAATGTGAGGACAGATGAAAGGGAAATTACTGAAATCAATAATCCCAGAAAGCAATGAATGCTTGAATAAATTAGCCAATATCTCAAAACAAAAACAAAAATAAAAACAAAAAAACCCCTCTCATTATGTAGCCCAGGCTAGCCCTGAACTCCCTATCTTCTGCTTCTACCCCCAGACTGCTAAGATCATAAACCTGTACTATATCACACAGCCTAACCCAGGCTAGCTCTGAACTCCCTATATTCTGCTTCTACCCCCAGACTGCTAAGATCACAGGCCTATACTACATTACACGGCCTAGAGGTCTATTAATAAGAAAAAAATAAAACAAATCAAAACAAAACAAAAATAAAATAAAATCAAACGGCAGCTCTGTAGAAGCACAGTAAGCTGTCATCTTTCCCTGAGAGAGCCTAATTCCACATATCTGGCCATCTTCAGGGAGGACAGTTAGCGAGGAGTGTTTAATAGTTCGGGGTACTGTATGTTCTTATCACAACAAGAGCGTCTGCACATCAGTGTAATCAGGCAGGCAGGATCTGGCAGCACAGGCAGGCCTGTAATCTCTGCAACTGGGAGGGCTGAAACACAGTCGATCTGGACTATGTTGTGAGTTCAAAGCCAGCCCTGGCAAATGAGTAGGATCTTGTCTCAAAGCAGTGAAAGGCCCCAGGCTGGATTTCCCAGCACCATATACACTGGATGTGGTAGCTTCTTGTGCTTTTGTAGCCCTGGCACTTGGAAGGTATAGGCAGGAGGGTCAGGACTTCAAGGCCATCCTTAGCTTACATTTGAGTTTGAGGCCAGCCTGGGATACAAGAGACCTTGTCTCCAAATCAAAAAAAGGAGAAACCAGAAGAGGCCCTGGGGCATCCGTATCAGAACTGAAGCAGCCCACTTGTGGGAGGGACCCTTTCCAAGCGATCCTCCTGCAGCAGCCGGGAAATTTGCTAATGTACTTGGGTAATGATGAGGCATGGCCAGGCACCCCCTCTCGTGAGCCGCTGTATCCAACATCTGTCCTCCAGCTCTGCTGATGCATTTGGCTGTGAGGTCACCTTGGCTAACTAATAGCAATTTCTTAAGAACGTCGGAGGTGCTTCCGAGTCCAATTGGCAGCCAGCCCCCTAGGTGGCCAGGATGCCCTTGTTTAACGGCTGACTGGGCATGAACAGGAGGAAATGCTCAGCTAGAGACTGCCACTCAGCCGCTGATTTTTGCCTGTCAGCTGACTAGGATTGGCTGGGCCGGAACAAGGTCAAAAGGTCAAGTGAGATTAGGAAGGGTCTCTCTCTGCAGAGCTGAGTCTCTTAGTCAAGCAAGATGAATGAGGAAGGAAGGCTGGAGTCAAGGATGAGATGCCAGGGTGGCAATTCTGCCTGAGAGGAAGAAACTGTACTTTCTTGCAGCCTTCAAACTCTTGCCAATCTTTTATGCACTGGTGCTTCTTTTAAGTCAGCTAAGTTAAAAAGTAGAGGGTTCCATGTCGGTTATAAAAGATCACCAAACATGAAAGCAGTAAACAACCAAAACAGACATGCTGTCCCCACCTTTGTGGGCCTTCCTAAGGTCTATCCTAAGAGGTTTGGAGTCACATTCTGCCAGGCATCGAGTCTGGCTCTTTGGGAAGGAATATGTCACCTCTGTTAACTGCCCCAGCTGGCACTTTAGCCTCTGACAGCTCTGGGCAAGCCCACATCTCTGTGGATAACCATACCAGGATTTGGTCTGTCCTCAAAGAGCTATTGTTTTCTGTCTTCCCTCAGGTCATGCCTCTGCAGTGGTATGTGGTTTCTGTAAAAGGTCTTATTGTGACAGAGGAAGCGTTTAAAGTAGCCTAAGAACGTCCAGAGAAAATATGATTTCACACACACACACACACACACACACACACACACACACACACACACTGTAGAGAACCTAAAATACTGTGGGTGCTTAATAAGTGGCTATGACAGCTATTTTTTTCCACAGACTATTTCCTGGTTTCAGGACTCAAATCTATTCTGGGGCCAGACTTTCCTACTACATAATCTCACCGTCTCTTCCCACTCCAAACAATAGTGGGCCCCAGAGCCTCTCATTGTTGTTGCTCAAAAATTTTAAAACTCTGCACGTGTTGTGTCAAAGATAGGTATAGACCCTTTAAACATGTTGAAATAAACAAATAAATTGAAGAATGTTAGAATAAAAAAAAATTAAATGCCAACAATCGGAGAACCATACTATAAATGTACCTTAAAGAACTAAGGATTCATTTCCCAGGACTTGGATCATAATAATGCCAGACACTCACAATAGTACAGAAATTAACACAGGTCAGTAATTAGCGATTGTATTTACCTAAGCAGTAGGGGTGAGGTGTAGGAGTGTATGATAGTGCTCTCTGCTGGAGACAATGGAGAAATGAGACAAAGGTGTTTCCCCTTGCACCCAAGAGCACGCCAGCACATGCTTAGGCACATTAAATTGCCGCAATGCTCCCGATTTCACAGGGATGCCGTAAGTTGGAATTCTTATTGAGCGCCTCGAGAAAGACGGAATCTGGAGCCTGGAAGAGCTGAGTTACACAGGAGTGGTCAAGGACACAGCGTCCTCAGGTTAATGAGTGTTAGACTGAAGTAGGGAGGGGGGGTTAGTCACACAGTGACTTTACATGGGGGATGTGACTCTGGACGCGACTTTGGACTTTGGTTCTGTGTCTTTGGTTCAGAAAGGGTCTTTCAGCACATCATTAAAATATTACAAAGATTTGCTAACTGGGTGGTTTTGTTTCCATAGCTGGACAGGTCTCCTGTCAGATCCACCAGCGTGCTGACCTGTTCCTTTTCAAACACATAATGCCATGTTGGCACTGTATTGTTTCTATTGCTATGATAAAGCATCATGATAAAATCAACTTATAGAAGGAAGGGTGTCAGGCTTCAGAGGGATAAGAGCCATCACCACCACAGCAGGAAAGCATGGTAGCAGCTGGAAGAGCAGGCTGAGAGCTCACATCGAAAACCCCATACAGGGCTGGAGCGATGGCTCAGCGGTTAAGAGCACTGACTGCTCTTCCGAAGGTCCTGAGTTTAAGTCCCAGCAACCACATGGTGGCTCACAACCATCTGTAATGAGATCTGACGCCCTCTTCTGGTGTGTCTGAAGACTGTGTACTTATATATAATATATAAATCTTTGGGCCAGAGCGAGCACAGCCAGAGTGAGCAGAAGTCCTGAGTTCACTTCCCAAGCAACCACATGATGGCTCACAACCATCTGTACAGCTACAGTGTATTCATTCTTTAAAAAATAAAATAAAATAAAATAAAACCCACGCAGGAAGCAGAGTCAGTTAAGAATTGTGAGTGGCATTTGAAACCTGAAAGCCCGCCCTCATCTCATGGACAGCCTTCCTCCAGCAAGGTCACACCTCCTAAGCCTATCCAAACAGAGCCACCAACTGTGAACCAAGCATCCAAATGCCAGGGGCTACAGGGGACCTCTCATGCCAACCACCACAAACACCTTCTGATTTGAACTCCTGTGGCTTGCGGAATGAAAGCTGCCACATCCGAAATGAGCACACTGTAATTTCCTCCAAAAATGAACTCTTCTTCCTCAGCTTAGAGACCCTGAACAAGAAACACCTTATATTTTTGGTTGTGAGCCTAGCCTTTAACGGCTGAGCCATCTCTCAAGCCGGGCAGTGGTGGCACACACCTTTAATCCCAGCACTCAGGAGGCAGAGGCAGGCAGATTTCTGAGTTCGAGGCCAGCCTGGTCTACAAAGTGAGTTCCAGGCCAGCCAGGGATATACAGAGAAACCCTGTCTCAAAAAAAAGGAAAGGAAAGGAAGGAAGGAAGGAAGGAAGGAAGGAAGGAAGGAAGGAAGGAAGAAAGAAAGAAAGAAAGAAAGAAAGAAAGAAAGAAAGAAAGAAAGAAAGAAAGAAAGAAAGAAAAGAAACACCTGCTCCCATCTGAATGAACATCAAGGGTGTATATTTCACACCCAAAACTTTGGGTTTTGACATGATCACCCACTCTCCTGTATAAGGACACTGATTGGGGACAGACTCCCACATAGCACTGTGCTTGAGGGTAGCTCCATGAGGCACTTGTAGTCTTGTTCTGTGTGTGACACATATGTCAAGGGTAGAATCTGGTCCTATCTAACTGGGGACCGGGCCAGCCTGTACTTCTGTTCTTTCCGGGGAGACTAGGTTCGGTACTGATGATGGAGTCCCTCTGTAGGGCTTCCCTGAGAACCAGCTCCCTTTTGAGAGATCCGAGTCAGAGCCACGTGATGTCAGTTTGGGACCTAGCTCTAAGAGCTGAACTCCTCAGGACTCCTTATGCTGAAGGTCCAGCCAGGAATGGCTCTGGATGCTCTCTCAGCCAACAGATCTCACTGTCACTTTTATGTAACTATAACAAAATGCCTGGCAGGAACAAGTGAAGGGAGGGAGAAAAGGTTCTCTGTGGCTCAGGGTTTCAGAGACATTTCAGTCCATCAGCGGTAGGGAAGGCACGGTGACAGGAATGGTGGCTGTTCATTGATGTTCATTCAGGAAGTGGAAAGAGAGAGACCAGAGGCAGGGATATGTACAACCCTCCAAGACCTGCTCCTACTGACCTCCTTCTATCAAATATGCCCCGCCTCTAGACTTGATAGCCTTCAAAACAGTGCCTCAAGCTAGAGCCCAAGTAAGTGTTCAAAGCATGAGGAGCCTTTCAAATTCAGACCTTGCTTTCTTCCGACCCTCACTCTACTCACTGCCCCAGAGCGACTTTACTGGCTGAGGAGAGAGACCTCAGAGTATACTCCCAGTTCCCCTAGGTCCATGTGCCTCTCTCTGTCTGAACTATCAGGTGGGCAGGCTGGGACACACACACACACACACACATGCTCGCTCTCTCACTCAGGCCTCCCAGGCTGAAACGCTTGTGGAAGGGAGCCTCTCTTCACCAATGATCGGAAACAACTGATCATGGTTTCAGTTGCTTGCTTTGATCCATATCGCCTGAGTCCACTTCATTCCCTTCAAGCCAGACTTATTTGTTCAGATGACAACCTTCCTTCCCTCTCTGTGGTATGAAGATGGCATGCAGGGCCCACTGAGGAGGTCCCAGGCTCACCTGCGGACTCTCCTAGTCTAGCAGGGATGGGTGGTCTATGGTGCAGAATGCTGGGGACCTCCCTCTGCCGCCCCTCCCTAGCCCTAACCAGGTGGTCACTACCTTGCCTAGCTCTGTAGAACACACTTGGTAGGGCTTGGCTCTGGGAATGGTGTGGATGCATAGACAGACACTGCCACACACAGACACCTACACCCTGCATGGGGACAGATGACAGAACAGAGAAGGGCTCCCTTTCACCAGCGGTGTGATTTTAGAGGAGTGTCTTTCAACACAACCAGTTGTTTCCCTGGTGACAGAGGCCTCAAAATAAACAGGACTCTCTGCTCAGACATTAGTCCACTGGGCTCGGACTTCTGCCCCAAGACAAACCGTGCTAAAATAACACCCAAGGTAGTTGCTGCCCCTGTCTGCCGTCTCTCTGCAGTCCCAGGTCTGCTGCAGACTGTGAAGAGCTAGGGGCACTTAAGAGTTTGTTGTGCACTGATGTGGTAGGGTGGGGCTGTGGGGTGGTCTGCAGGCAGGGGAGCGGAGCCCCCTCTGCTGATGAGCAAGGGCCAAGGGCAGACCTGGAGGCCAGCACTCTCTGCTCCCTCACCCGCCTCCCTGCTTCCCACACAGCCCTCTGGGACTGGCATGGTGTCTGGAGGCGGGCCAGCAACCTGATGTGCATGCCACAGCCCGTCCCTCTCCCCACACAGAGCTGCAGAAATCCTGAGGCTCAGAGAGCCGGCTGGAGAGGCAGCTTCAGCCCAGGAACTCTGTGACAGAGCAAAGGCTACCCAGCGGATTCATCCCTGTCTTGTGATAAAGTGGAGTGAAGAGAGCCCCCAGCCTGCCAGTTCTTCAGGTAAGAATTAGGGGTGTGTTCATTCTATCCCGAGCTGGATTTGGCTGTTTGTACAAAGCTAGTAGGAAGGGAAGAGAAGGGGAACCTATAAGGGTAGAGAAGTGTTTTAAACAGTTAGAAGGGAGCCGTTGTGCCTGCCAGTGTGTTGGAAGGGCTTTCCTCTGGCCACTTTGAACAGAGGTGCAGCAGCCCTGGAGAAAGGGCCTGCTGAGAGCACAGACATGGATAAAGAACACTTACAGGTTAGAGCAGCCCTGGAGGAAGGGCCTGCTGAGAGCACAGACATGGATAAAGAACACTTACAGGTTAGAGACTGCACAAGTAATCCTACCCCGGGCTGCCCTATCATCATCTCCTACCAGTGCCAGCCTAAGAAGAGTGGAGGGGGTGGGGATCATCTGATTGACAGCAGCCCTGGATGCAGCCTTTGAGATCTGGGGAAGCTTGAAAGCTATGGCCACAGTGGGTCTGGCTGGCAGTATCGTGCTGTGTCATGATCACTCTATCCAACAGCCTAGCAACTCAGCTGCCCCAGGAGAAGCTGTGAGAAGCTTGGGTTTTTATCGGCTGCCTCACAGAGAAGCTGAAGGACTTGATAGGATGGACTCTGAGGCTCCCTGCCCTGACACCTGAGTTACTCATCACCTTCTGATCCTCTCTCATAGTCACAGGCTCATCTGAGGACAGGTCTCTTAAGCTCCTGAACATACCAACAGTGTGCAAGGCTCCTGGACAGGAGGCCTTGAGACTCAGACCTCTGGGTGGTGCCCATGTGGGAATTTCAAGCATTTAATCGAGGGTCATTGTGCAGAAACTTTGCCGCCCATCTCAGTCCCAAGAGCTCTCTGTCTCAGCTTAAGCCTCCATGCCTTCTTTTTTGCTCTTGTTTGTTTGTTGTTTTGGGTTTTTTTGTTTGTTTGTTTGTTTGGTTGGTTTTTTTTTTTTTTTTTTTTTTTTTTTTTTGGAGACAGGGTTTCTCTGGATAGCCCTGGCTGTCCTGGAACTCACTCTGTAGACCAGGCTGGCCTCGAACTCAGAAATCTGCCTGCCTCTGCCTCCTGGGTGCTGGGATTAAAGGCATGCGCCACCACCACCAGGCACCTCCATGCCTTCTTATACCCATTTAGCATCCACCGTTGTGTCTCTTCCTGCCTGTCTGCTTTGGTGACCAGCACCTTCACTTTCCCTCTCCTTGGGGATGTCGGGGCACGGGGGGTGGGGGTGGGGTAGTTCCCCATGCTGTAGTGGGGAGAGACAGGTATCCCAAGAAAGGCTGCCCTGTGCCCTTCACCTCCAACTGCTGCCACAGCTTGGCACCTGGCAAAATGTTGAAACGATAGCTCAGCTGGTAAAACGCTTGTCATACAGGCTAGAAGGCCTGAGTTGGATCTCAGTAAGCCACTATTTTTGTCGTTCTTGTTGTTGGTTGGTTGGTTGGTTGGTTGGTTGGTTGGTTTTTGAGATAGATCCAGTGGTGAATGATTGAAAGCCCAGTACAAGAGAGGTAGAAACAGATAAATTGCTAGGGATCACCAGCCAGCCAGTCTCCAGACTATACTCACTGAGCTCCTGGTCCATGAAGGACCCAAATTCAAAAACAACAGAATAAAAGCAGGAACCAGAAAACAAGCAAAACCTAAGGTAGACAGCTTCCAAGGGGTGACATCTAAGGTTGTCCTCTGGCAACCTCTGCATGCACATGTACATGTACATGTGTGTGTGTATATATATACATATCTGAGTACACACACAAAACTGAGAACAAATGGCCTTCCTTTGGGGATAGTATGATCTGTGAACAGTTGCCTGCTGGCTGTGTAAATAAGTGTGGCTTGGTGGAGACTCTGATTCACAGCCACCAACTCCCTCTGCCTTTCCTCAGTGTGGATCACTCTGGGTTTCCCAGGAAAGTCCCCTCTTAAAATTGTATCTTGGAAGGCAAGCTGAAGAGTTTGAGGACAACTGGCTGAGGATGTGGGAACACTTTCTTCTTGTGGTCGCTGTCTTTGAAAGTAGGTGGATTAGCTAACGAGATGCTTCGTTTAAAGCAAAAGCGGAATGTGACAAGTCAGGCAGGAAAGCAACGCTGTCTGCGTGCCCTTGCCTGGCTCTTAAGAGGGCACGGTCAAGTGGTGTGAGCCACAGGTGAGGGCACCAGCCATGCAGATGCTCTTTACAGGGGTGATGACAGGTGGACACTCGATCTACACTAGCAAATGGATGTCCAACCCAGGGAGAGATGCTGAAGTCAGACTTTTTGCAGACATGCATTCTCTGGGCTCTGAGAAACTTAATAATCAAGGCCCTGCCATCCTGTGTACCAGGAGCACAGAGAGCACACATACTTCTGCCCATTATCAAGGCATTGCTTAGCTGACACAGTACCCTTGATTTAAGTTGCTAAGACAGGACTCATGCTATGGGCATACCCTGCTTTAAGTAAAAGTAACATCTATTCACTGTACACACATGGCAAGTGGGTGAATATTTTTTACAGACAGGCAGTTTTCCATTAACTACCAACAGATGTCCTGTATCAGAGGTGACTGGCTAGAGCCCAATCAGACAGAGAAAGGAAGGGAGCTACTGAGTATATAGGTAATAGCATAGGTTTGGGATGAAAGGTTAACAAAGGAGACCAAAACAGAAGACCGGAGCCAGCTCTAGGGCAATGGACTTCAGGAACTTTGGCAGCGAGGCAGAGGATGGAATAGCAGTGATTTCCTAAGTCACAGTGAAAAGCATTGTAGGGACTAGGGAAATAGCTCAGTGGACACAGCCACTTCCACACACACACACATAAGGACCAAAATTGGGACCCCTAGCACCCATGCAAAGGAACAACAGCACACATCCGTAATCTCAGGGGTCCTGTGTAAGATGGGAACCACAAACAGGAGAAACACTGGAAGCTTATAGGTCAGAGAGTCTGCATACATACCAAGGAACAACCAAAGGGAGACCCTAATCTCAAACTAAGTGGAAGGCAAGGGCTAAGATGCCTATACTCACACATGAATGCATATATACATAAATACATGCATACACACACACATACAATACACAAACAGACACTCACAGTGGCGAGCAACTTAAGACACATAAAGCAAATCTATGACCTCCATATACATAAATACATATATCACCATACCTGTATATACATGTGCATGTATATAAACATGTACATAGCACACACATGCATGTGCTCAGGAAAAACAACGTGACCCGGTGACAAAACGCACGGATTCTGCAGTGAGGCAGCGGAGGCCCACATTCTGATGCTCTTACTAATTAGTGTGGTGATTTGCCCCTCAGTTTTCTCATTTGTAAAAGGGTGATAAAGTGCTAACCTAATAAGGGCAAGATCAAATGAGTAATGGCCTTAGTCTACAGCCCGGCTTTCTGTGTTACTGAGAGCTGAGGAGGCTGTAGTGCCCCAAGCACCACCCTCTGGTACTTGTACTTGTTAGGCTTGGGGCTTGGTTTGCATTTGTGAAGATCTGGAGACAGAACTGTCATTGTCCTAGTCACCAGTGTTCTGGTCCTTTCTGTATCTCGGCATTGGGCTCAGCTTTAAGTCTGCCAACATCCCAGAGAATCAGAGGCTGGCACGGATGCAGGACTCAGGCTCAGTGGAGGGGCCACTTACTTGCCAGCCCACAGCTACCAAAGGGCAGTGGAGTCAGGCTGTCCAACAGGTCTGTGCTTCTAACTGGGGAGGCATCCTAAGAGACAGGTGGAATTTGGTGACAAGAATTCAGCAACAGATGACATCTGAAGACCTCAGAGAATAGGCTAGAGTTTGTAGCCACTGTTTATAGATGGCAGGGCTCTAGCGTCGGTCATGAGCTCGGTCTCAATCTTCAAGACTTACATGCAGGCATGTCTGTCCAGTCTGCAGCTGGTGGGCCACAGTCACTCCAGGATAACCATGAATGCATCCCAACATAAAATTATAAACTTACTTAAAACAGTATGAGGAGGGCTGTGTTTATTTGTTTGTTTTAAAGTTTTTTCTTTTCTTCTTTCTTTTTTCTTCTTTCTTTTTCTCTTTCTTTCTTTTTCTCTTTCTTTCTTTTTCTCTTTCTTTCTTTCTTTCTTTCTTTCTTTCTTTCTTTCTTTCTTTCTTTCTTTCTTTCTTTTTTTGTAACTTAATTCATGGTTCTTGACTGAACTTTGTAGATGAGAATATCTGTCTCAATGTCCTGAGTTTGGACACCACGGACAGCCTTGAGTGACAGGGCCTTTGGAAACAAGATGGGCTACACAGGTGCTGTAGCCTCCAGTTTCCTGAACCAGGCAGTGGGTGGGGCTCCAGAGTACAGGAAGTGAGACTAAGAACAAATTCAAGCATGGAGAGAAGGCTGAATCAGGGCTCTCTGAGGGTAACACTGGGTCACCTTGGTTGTAGAGATAGGAGGAATAGATAATCCAAAAACTAATTGTCTTAACCAGGCAAGTTTCTAGTGAAGGCAAAGACTGGACCTTTTAAATACATCCAGTGTAACCTGTGGAGATTGGGTGTCTGCGTGACCACTCAAGACCAACTCTCTAACCTTGTTCAAAGAAGGCTGATGATGTCGGCAGAGGGGAAAGGGCATGCCTACCTTGCAGGAGGCTGGGTTGGTGTGGAGGGTTACTCTGGGGCAGGACTCAACCCTGCCCCTCCAGGAACTGTGCTCTGGTCCAGGGATTTTAAACCTTTAAGGTCCATAAAGAATCTGACTCCTGTTGGGCTCAGTGGTGCAGGCCTGTAAGCCCAACTGCTCGGGAGGCTTGCCCGGGCATTTAAAGAGACTTTATCCGAAAATGAAAACCAGAAAGAAGGGTGGGGAGATAGTTGAGCATCTTGCATTCCCAAGATCCTACATTTAATCCTTAGCCTTATAAAAGGGAGCGGGGCAACTCAGATTCCTAAGTCCTATACACAGAAGTGATATTCATTGGGTTCACAATGGGACCCAGGATTCGGCATTTCCTTGGCAATGTCCAGGTGGTCCTGGACATCCATGAGACACACTTAGCAAAGCTTAGATCTGGCTTCCCACTACGGGTTCTTCCTTTTTATTATTATAAGGGGAACACAGAGTTGTGTGGCCTGACTAGCAGTTCGCTACTCCGTCATACTGACTTGACTGACAGAGGACCTATTATAACAACACTATTGTGTCCATCTCCCATGATGCTCTTCGCCCACGAGTCCTTCCCAACAATGCCACAAGGTAGATGTTACCTTCTCACAAGGTAAGACATCCATACATCTCACTAACAGAAGAAACGGGTCCACCACCTGAAAGCAGTGGAGCTGGGATTTGAACTCATGACTAGCAGATTAGCAGAGCCCAAATGCACAACGGAGGGTCTGTTCCATGAGAAGAGGATCAGTCTTCATTTCTCATTCATAGGTGGGGTGTCCATCTCTAGTTCCCACTCTTGTCTTGCCCAGCTTTCCCAGGCTCACGTAGGGGTGTGGAAGCAGGAGTAATAGGTCAGATTCATATGCCGAAACCACCCCATCCCTAGAACCCTAAAACATGATCTTATCTAGAAATAGAATCTTTTCAAAGATATCCAAGTTAAGATGAGGTTGTTAGCGTCCTTATAAAGAAGGGAACTCTGCATACAGAAACACATACAGAGGCAGAAGGATTTGAGGAGACACAGCCACAAAGGAGAGGAGCCTTGAACAGGGCCTCCCTCACATCCCTCAGAAGGAGCCAACCTGACAATACCCTTCTGATGTTTTCCCCACCCAAAAGCCACAGCCAGGTCTTATAGTAGGACACCAAGTTCCCAGAGCTTCCTGTAGGTTCTGACCTTGGGATGATCTAGCTGAAGGTCAGGTTGGCACAACATTTTAGAATTTCAACTCTGAGAGCTTTTCTCTTGTCTTAAGTGTTGCTCTTGAGAGCACCCAAAAGGCCCAATGCTCAGGAGGAGAGAGAGGACTGAAGAAAAGGATTGAGGAAGGAAGAGAAAAGAAAGCAGGAGAAAGAATCAAAATGGGGACTGTGGGATCATTTATGGGTGCATGTAAAGACCAGGTCCAGTTTCTGCAGCTCGCTCCTGGGAGCCTCCTGTGGCCAGGAAGCATGCCAAAGTTTCTGCACGGCTGCAGCAGAGCTGCGACCCACAGTTTCCTGACAAGAGAGGCCACAAATGAAAGTATAGCAGTCTCTTCTGGGTGGCATGGCGAGCACATGGCTGAAGTGACACTTGCCTGGGCCGAGATCTGAAATACTGTCAAGTGGCGGTGGAGGACGACAGAGGACTCCAGAAGGTCACAGGGCATGAGGAAGTGTGGCTACCAAGGAGTCAAAAGGAGGCCAGTGTGGCTGGGAGACAGGGAGAGTGGCTACAAGGAAGGTCTTGTTCTCATTGGCTTCTCTGTGGCTGGATAAACGCTAAACACAATTTGGGGTGACAGGTTACAGCCTGTTCTTGAGAGAGGCCAAAGCAGGAACTTTGAGGTGAGGTGTCCTTCTCTAGCTCTCAAGACAGGAACATGGAGACAGAAACTGAAGCAGAGACCATGGCAGAGTGCTGCTAACTGGCTTGCTCCCCACTTCTATTCAGTTAGCATCCTTATGCAACTCAGGACCACCGGTTCCAGGGCCGCACTGCCCACAGTGGCGTGGGCCCTCCTCCATCACTTGGCAGTCAAGAAAATATCCCTACAGACATGCCCATAGGCCAAGGGGATGGCAGCAATTCTTCATTTGAAGTCCCCTCTTCCCACATGTGGCAAGTCGCCAATCAAGGACAGCCAGGACAGGCATTTAAGCTGTTAGGCCACAGAAAGCTGTGACCTTTTAATATAGTTCCTTATGCTGTGGTGACCCCCCCCCCCACCACCACCATAAGATTATTTTGTTGCTACTTCCTGACTGTAATTTTGCTACTGTTTTTAATTGTAACAAATATCTGATAAGCAGGACTGCTGGTATGAGAGCCCCAAAGGGTCCGTCACGACCCACCATTTGAGAAACCACAGGAAGTAGGGGTGGGCACTTCCTTCATCAAGGCTCCACCTCTTAAAGGTTCCACAGCCTTCCAAGCAGAACTCCAAGCTGAGGACCAAGGGTTCAAATGTGAGCCTACATGAGACATTTCACATTCAAATTATAGCAAACCATTATTTGTGGTCTCTAGAACCCAGCAGTAAGCTAGGCAGTGTCATACTTCAGGTGATGGGACCTCACTGGAAGGGCACAAAGGTCCCAGGGACAACATAGCCTCTTGTTTCTGCTTATGCTCTGCCTGCAGTAGCAACAGCTGGTACACACTTGGGGATCTAATTGTTCAGCAAGGGCTGGGGATAGTGGACAAAGCTGGGGAAAGGAGGAGACAGAGGAGAAGTGGCAGTAAACAGAAGAGAAAGCTTGTAGAGACAAGGTATGAAAAGGGATCGAAGTTGCTTCGTGCAAAGGCCACCAAGCTACAAGTGTCTTAGTCATGATTTCATGTAAGAGGCTGAGGACAACAGTGATGGAGCACACTTATAATCTCAGCACTGGGGAGGATGAGGCAGGAGGATCAGAGTTTAAGGACAACATGGGCTACATGGATGGGGTCTGTTAAGGAAGAAAGGAGGGGAGGGGAGGGGAGGAGTAAGCTAGGCCTAGGGGTGGATTCTGGCTTGGATTTGCTGTCCTACTAGGTATCTGACTGCCTCTGCTACCTGATACCACATTCCCTTCCCCTGGAAAACTTATCAGTAACGACTGTCAAGGAGATAAGTCACCTGTCCCCAAAGTCCTGCTGGAGAAAACTGAATGCATTTCACGTCCTTGTTCCTTCTCATCCACAGAAGAAATCCCTGATTCCTTCAGATTTAAACAGAGACCCTGGAGATTGCTAAGCAGGGATGAATTAACGGAATAACTGGGGAACAGAGAGAGCAGCCTAACCCTTGTGACTAGCACTTGAGCCGGGTGGCTTCCTTTCTTCTCTTTTGCTGGCTTGTTCCAGCCCCTGGACTTTGCCACTGTGCCCTCAGTGTGGAATGCTATCCTCTGAGTTCTTCACATAGCAAGGTATCTTGTTTTGTTTATTCTCAGCCTCAGGCCTTACCTCAAAGAGGCTTCCTCTTACTCTAGTCTTAGCCTGTCTTTCCTACGTGGCCTTACCCCGATCAGTAGCCTTTGTACCAATTTTAAAAACATTTGCCTATTCTATTAGAACACAAACCTAACAGTGCGGGAGTCGGCGCTTGTCTGTCTTGTTCCAGCTCCCTCCCCAGGACAGAGGCGAGCCACAGCTCAGTAGTAGCCACAGAGGACAGTGAATGAGCAAATCACTTCATCTTGGTAATTAGAGAGCCAAGGCCCGGGGCAGCAATGAGAGGTCCGTCCAGCTCACCCTCTTCTGTTCTCACAACTCCTTTGCATCTCAGAGCAGAGCTCTGAAACCTGGGTTCAGGACCTGCCAGTCCTCAGCTGACAGGTTTAGCTGGCTTGACATCACCTCTGCAGAGGCACGTAGGGCAGTGGTTCTCAACCTGTGGGTCTCGACCCTCTTGCAAGAGTTGCCTAAGACCATCAGAAATACCAGATACTTGATTCCTAACAGGAGCAAAATTATAGTTATGAGCTAGCAACAAAGGTAATTTTATGGGTGTGGGGTCACCACATCACGGGGAACTGCACTGAAGGGTCACAGTGTTAAGAAGGTTGAGAACCTCTGCTTTATGCCGACGGAAGCCTATCCCAAGTGTGTAATTCGTATAGAGATGGATAATCTCATGGATGAGGGGCACCTAAAGCAGGTGAGTGACGTCAAGCACCTGGGAAAGACACAGGGCTTTCCCCATTGATGGGGATAACCGAGTGGCTCACAGTCATCACCCAGCGTGTACAAAGTGCCCTCTGCAGACTCGAGAAAGAAAGTACTTCTAGAAGATGCTCCGGTCCTCCTGCCTCATCAGAATCCTTGTCAAGAATACCCAGCAAGGGTGGGAGTTGGGAACCAATGTTCCAGAGCCTTGTCCCTATCTCAGAGGCTGGGTGGCTTGACTTTTGGAGTAAGTCGCATGGCACAGTATTCTTCCTTCAGTGCAATTATTATGTCTGGTACATGGATGTTTCAAAATGGTTGGTGTAGGTTAGATTCAAAATGGCATCTGAGTAGGTCAGGACATTTTCTGACAACTCCCGTTCTTACCCATCCTCCGCCAGCCTGTGGTGCTCAAGTGTGTAGCATAGTGGTCAAGGATAGAGGCTAGGGGGTAGGATGGCCTGGGTTTAAATCGAGAATCCAGCGCTCCATAGCTGTGTGCTCCCAAGTGAGTTAGAGAACGTGTATGGCTCTATTAAGTAAACATCTTGACAGCACCTGTCTTTTAGGGTTCTTGCCAGGCATTTGTGAGTTAACACGGGTGAAATTCACAGTGCCTGCCAGCGCAGACAGTGCTGCCCTGGGGTCGGCTGTTCCCATCTCAGAGGGTTAGACATTTGAGACAACACCCACCATATTTTAGTTCACAGTGCATCAATAACAGCTAATATTTCCTCAATGAAATTTGAACAATTATCATTACTGACAAACTCAAGGTTTCTGGAAATTTCCATATGACCATTTTTTTTAAACAGAAAGAAAGAAAGAAAGAAAGAAAGAAAGAAAGAAAGAAAGAAAGAAAGAAAGAAAGTAAGTTCAGGACCATGAAGGCTCCCTCTTGCCCTGCTGATTCTGGTGACCCTGCCCTGAGACCCCCATCCTCAAAAGGAAGATTATCATTCTGGATTTTTCTTCATGCCAGGAACCTGGAGCAGCCCGCTAAGAGCTCTCTAAGTGCTGAAGGCTCAAGGCCGGAGTAGATGCAGGTTACCTATGTGTCACACTGAGCTGTCGATGTCCCCAACAATGACTAAAGACATGTAGGCCTTTGTTCCTTTTGCCCTTCACACAAAGGCTTTGGGCTTTCTACCCCAGGAACCATGGTTCTTCAATGCAGGGCCTCCCCAACAAAATTCTGTTCAGTGACCCCGAAACTGGTGTTAGTTTCAGATCACTTGGAAAAGGGTGGCAAGGATGGCAGTGGCTGCTGACAGTGGCAGATTGCATAGCGTTTGCCTGCCTGATGCTCTGCCCTCCCTCCTAGCTGAGGAACTACCCTTTCTGCTTCTCCCTCTGTGAGAAAGCCTTGACAGGGGGAGGGCTACAGTCAGACTAGAGGTGATACATGGCAGAGTGCAGCCTCTATTGATGCCTTTAATTCCCCGCCCTGCCCTGCCTTGCCCTGCCCTGTGATAGCTCAGAGTTGTGGCTATGGAAACAGCCAGTGGGATCAATGTCTCAGTGATGTGCGAATCGCTTGCCTTGCACCAGGTGACCATGAGCACATCACTTGGCTTCCGAAGCAGCACAGAGAGATGAAGTCTGGGAAGGGGTCCAGGCTGAGGTCTGGAGGAGAAGATGTCGGCTGCACCCACACCCAACTCAGCTAATCTTTTACCTCTGAGGCCTAGGAAGTAATATGGATTTAAACTTGGCTGCTCTCCAGGGTCTTTAGGCAGCTGCTCACTGAAGATTGATACTCTCCTCCCCCCCCCCCAAAGAAAGCTGGAACCTCTCCAGTCCCCCTTTAGCCCTTCCTGATACTCCCCTGCCTCCCACTAAGGCCTGAGGGTTTAATACACAGCTGGATCAGGGTGGACCCAGAGGTCTGCAGTGCAAGCAAGCAGGGAGGGCGTTTCTAAGGCAAAGCCCCAGTTGTTTCTGGTGACCCATTGACCTGACCCTCCCTGCCTTACGCAGTCCTAGACTGAGCCAAGTCTTCGGAGGGCGGCTTCACCTTGGGGTAGCTGGCCTGAGCCTACTGTGCTGGGTGGGAGGTTTAGATCCCACGCTGGATAGGCCCTGGGGAGGTCAAGGGAAGGACGGGCCAAGGAGGGCCTCATCTCCTCTCTCCTTCTCACTCTTCAACAGTCAGCTGAGGGCTTTGGGGACCTCTGTTCTAGGAACTGTCTTGAAAGTCTTTTAGCACGTCTTGACTGTAAGAGGGAAATCAATCTTGAATTGGTGACATGATGTCTTTTCATCAGCAGAGTGGCATTTATATGTAATCTTAGCACTTGGGAGGCTGAGTTGGGGGTTTGAGGTCTACCTGGCTACATAAAGAGACTGTTTTGTTTGTTTCGATTATTGAAAAAGCCTTATGGGCTGCAGAGATGACGCTGTTAATAAAATGCCTGCCTGTATTTGATTCCCCTGCATCAACATAGAAAGCTGCGTACCATAGAACACATTTATAACCCTGACATGATGGAGGAAGTGGGATGGGGTGCGGGGATGTGGGTGGAGGCAGGAGGATTCCTGGCATTCACTGGCTAGCTAGGCTTGCCTAGTCGGTGAGCTCCAAGGTGAGTGAAAGACTTTGTCTCAAAGAAAAATAATCAGGTGGAGGGTGATGGAGAAAGCCATTGCTGGCACCTGGCCTCCTCTTGTGTCTGCACATACATGCATATGTATGCACCTCCCTGAACACAAACAAGCTTGTATACATGCATGCAGTACAGACACAAAGAGAGATGGGAGGAGGGATTTCATAAAACTTCTCCTATACTGCAGCTGGAGGGAGGAGGGCCTTCTGGTAAAGGGCAAGGAGCTGTCCATTTGTCAGCGGAGGCGGCCCTGTCAGTGTTTTCCTGTATCCAGAGCCTTTTCTTCCTGGCCAGCCTCACATCCTGCTAGGCTGTGCCGGCCAGCTTATGTTGCTCATTATCTCTCCCCATCTTCTCTCTCCTCACTCCACCCGGGGCGGGGAGGGGGGGGGTATTTTTAACCTGCACTGTAATGCCAGGCCTGAGCAAGACTCACTGCCTCCATCCACAGCAAACAGGGCTGCCTGGAAAGACAACCCTTTTCCTGTGCCGGCTGATTCCTCTCCTTTCACCTTGATTTAGCAGGTACTTCCATAGGGAACCTGCACAGACTACAAAGGTAGGGTAGCCACGGTCCCTGCCCTCAAGGAATTTACATTCTAATGCGGCAGAAGCAAGGGCAGGGGTCAAAGAAAGCACAAGCACGCGCAGGTGCACACATGGTATGCCAAAAAAGAAATTAGAGACATTAGCAGAGGCTGTGGCAGGTCTGTGTTGGAAAACACTACAAGGGAAGACTTGGCTGGGGAGACTTTGATAAACAGGGCCGAGAAGCAAATCTCTGAGAGGCGATAGAGGCAGAGGCCGAGAACAGGCAGAGTTCCTTTCTCTTCCTGAGGTGGGAGAAGCTTGGTGTGTTCTACAACATTGCAGGAAGCCCAGGGATGGCGGAGGAAGTGGTCTGGGTAAGGCTGGGAGACATGCAATGAGCAGATGATATAGGACCTTGGAGCCATGCGGACTTGAGGCTTTATTTTGATGGCTGTGGAAAGCCACCGGGTAGTGGGTGATGATGGCGGTAGTTAAACTGTCACTTGGCTCCTGGCAGAACAGACTCAACAAAGTGAAAGAAAAACTGAAGAGATGTTCGAGAGACAGGCCAGAAGGGCCATCCTAGGAATAGGCTGTTGCCTCGAACTTGCCAATCACTGAACATTCTCCCTCCAAAAGCTGGCAGAACTGTATCATACAATTATAAGATAGGACAAAGGAATAGTCAGCCGCCGTGTCACAGGTGCTTAGTAGAATCTGTGTACTCAGAATAACCTATTTATTGCTTACAACTGCTATCTTTATTAGCTTTCTAAGCACGGTAAGCTTTTTTGCCCAATACTGGTCCCCTTCGAATCTTCTGGAAGGTGTGTAAATATTGTTTGCATCGTGGTACTGACTCTGTCCTTTATATGCTTGGAAAAGCTGCGGAGCCAAATGTGGCAAATGCACTTGTGTGTATGTGTGAGTGTGTGTATGCACACGTGCACATGTGTGCATGCATGCATGTATGTGCTAGTGCGGCTTAAACCTAAAGTCTTTTGCTCGTTAGGCAATTGCTTTACCACTGATGTACATACCTAGTTCTCTTTCCACTTTTTATTTTGAGATGAGGGACTAACTAAAGTGCCCAGATAGGTCTTGAACTTGTGATTCTCCTGCTTAGGCCTCCTGAATAACTGCAATTAAAGGATTACGTCATCAAGCATGGCTCAAATCTGCCAATCTTAAAGAAGGGATAGATTGTTGTGTATGCTTTTTCAACGTGTGTGATTTCGAACATAGTATCTTCACAGGGAATAACGGAATTTTTTCTTGTTGAATTACATTCTTGAATTAATGAGAAGATGTCACTCAAAATTATTTTGGGATAATTAAAGGAGCCAATTTTATTATCAGAAGTGTAAAATAAGGTGTAGGAAATTTTAGAAAAAGTAAAAATATACTTGTTTTTGTTAAAATATTAGTAATGTTGACTTATGCTGTGGCAGCTTTGTCCTTGGGCTTATGTCTGTCTACTTATTTACCTGCCTACCTATTACATGCATGAGTAACAAACACAGTATCAAACTGCATTTATAGCCTTTTCCCTCAATAAAGCACATATACTCTCCATCCTATTTAATATTCTCCTGAAACAGAATTTTGAGTTGTGGCAGCATATTCCTCTATAATTTTTAGTGAGTCTCTTACTATTGGATATTCACTTGGCAATGGTCAATGGTTCTGCATTGAATGTGATCCTTCAAAAACAAGTATGCATTGCTACCATTATGATTGGGTCCTACAGCAATTCCTAGACGCTGGGTGGTTCCTAAGTGAAGGCAGTTTATTTCTTATGGTTCTGAATGGTGGGAAGTCCAAAACTCAGGAGCCATCAGACCTAGTGTCTGATGTGGGCTGACTTCTTTTCCTGTGAAGTTGAGGGGTGATGAATCTCTGTGGCCCAGCAATCTACTGCATGTGGGCTCCACCCCTGAGTTCTACTCATTTGCAAAAGCAGTAACCTCCTACTACCATCTTGAAGAAGGGACTCAGCATGGGAATTGGGGATGTACAAACTGTTCAGATGGTAGCAGTCAAGGAAACCCACTCAAGTACAAAAGGGGAGCATGTCCCTCTGGCCTTTTGTGGTGGGCCAGTTGGTCTGTTTTTTGCCATTGTCCTTCAGAACAATTAGAACCTAGATGTGTTTGAAATCCTTCCATTTCCTCAGAGCTGCTCCTTGCTCTTCTTTCCAGTGTGATCTTGGTGCAATTTCACCACAATGGGGTAAGTTAGGGAAACATCCCAATTGTGACTAAAATGTGAACCCTGAAGACAGGCAGTCTGACCCCTCAATATCCGGGTGACCACAGAAGACCCTTCCTTAGAACTTCTGGTCCCTGTGTATCAATGAAAAGGACACTGGGTAATGTATGACAGTTAAGGGAACTTTATCCTCAGATTTGGAAAACAATTTCCTACTCGTCCCCCCCACCACCCCCAGTGGAAACCCAGGAGAATGAATCTTAAAAGCAGTCAAAATCTCTGCTATCTTTATTGCTCCTTTTCCTCATTTGGGATTGGGACAGATGCCAAACCCTAACATGTTAAAGACAGGGGTTCTTTTGTCCTCTTTACCAAGAACTAGGTTAGTTGGATTAGAGCTAAATTTAAATAATTCCATGGTTCCCAGCTGCATAAAGAATGTAGTCCCTCTTCTCCCGAAGCCAGCTGTGTTTTATAACTGTCTATCCTCACTCTAAACAAATAGAGTGGAAAAAAAAAACCAGGGCTGTCTAGAGCCATCCTAATTTGCTCCCAGTTTTATAGAACAATCCAGAAATAACTGACTCTGCTGTGCAGACCACAGAGCTAACCTTACTAAGGCACTGTGTCTCATCTAAACACACTGATGTTAACAAGCACATAGTAGGTGCTCAGTGAGCTGCGCTGGAGGCACAGCATGGGCAGACACTTTTCTTACCAACAGCAAACCATAAAGGAGTAAACCAGAGTACCTGTTTAATGGAAACACTGGCCGACACTGTAGGAAGGGCTGGAGACCAACTGACCGACCGATGATTAAACGAACAAGTGAGAGTTGAGTTTGTCAGTTGAACGTAGAGTACTTTTTTTCTTCTACATCAGAGCTCTTGGAACATATCATGGTAGAACTGTGGAAGGATTTCTTTAAACCACTGCCGCAGGTATCGTGTGTAATAAAACACTGCTGATGGCCAAGCTAAGCTTTCCCATTTCTGTCTAGCTGCAAGTCTTAGGATGTGTAGCCGTGTCTGTTCGATATCAAGATCACCGATAGCACATCTGACTGTCTAGCAACACACACACCCTATGCACTTGGCTGGTGTTGGCTGTGTGCCTGCTGTGTGTTAAGAAACCACACTGCTGAACAATCAATGATAAAATGGCTTCTCTTGGGAGTAGGGAGATGGCTTGGTGGCTACAGTGCCTGCTGTACACACATGAGAACTTGAATTTGGTCTCCCAAACCCACATTTAAAAGCCAGGCATGGTTGCTTGCTTTTGTAAGTCTAGCAGTGGGTCAGCGGGGGCAGAGACAGTGGATCTTAGCGAGTGCAGCATTCACTGGCAGACTCCACCTTATCCTTTGAGGTAAGGTAGCCAGTGCTAGTGGAGGATAACATCCTGTCACTCAAAATACATGAGTGTATACAAAACTGCACGTGTGTGAGTGCACACACATACACATACACACATGCACATCTGCTTGCACGTGCACATACACTAACACAAAATAAACACCACATAATGGGCTTCTTTTCTTAGGCTACTACAAGTCTTAGAGGGAAAAGATAAGCCATAAACAAAAGTAGGCAGGAGAGAGTCTAAGCTCATTGAAATGACATCATTTGAGGTCCTCTATGATTAGTGTCAAACTAACACTAACCCTGGACATCCCTGTTATACCCTCTGTTCAATAGTCTAAGGCTAGGGAGATGCCCTCTGTTTTCCCATGGACCTTTGTTCAAGTGATTCCTTTATTCTGTTCCCACACATGCAAAACCTGCTTGTGCTTCTGGCAGAGATGCCTCATTTTCCACCAAAGCTCCCTAGCCCACATCCTCAGCTCCTGGTACTGGGCTCTCATAGCACTTAGCAGAGCCTGATACGGTGCTTGTGATTTAACGTCGCATCCTCTCTCAAAGACAGTGAGACTATCTTATCCATCCTGAATCATCCGAACAACAAACAGAGGCTGTAAGATGAGATCCTGCCATGTATGTTTTACTGTGGGCCAGGGGCTGGCAAGAATGCTTCTTTCACATCTGGGTAACCTGCACGAAGGGTAGCAGCTGCGGTTGCTTACAAGTGTGGTGACTGAAGGTCAGAATGGTCACCTGGCTTTGTGGGCGTAAATCCAGAAAGCCTCACATTGAAGTCTATGTCTCTAATCATGATTCCAACTTTATCCTCTTGTTCTGTCTAGCCAGGTTTCTTGTTCATAATAGGTTTCTTGTTCATCATAGCTTTCGTGGGGCGACTCCCTGACAGGATAGGGAAGCCCAGGGCAGTCTCTCCAATATCATGCTGTAAGTCACAGCTACCAAGACTTGGCAAATGCCATAGTTAGTGTTTACATCTTCTCTTGTACTTATCTAAGATGGTGGTTCCCTACTGTGGTGGTTTGAATATGCTTGGCCCAGGGAGTGGCTTTCTTGGAAGAAGTGTGTAATTGTGGGTGTGGGCAATGAGACCCTCCTTCTAACCAGGAGCTAGTTTTCTAGCAACCTACAGGTGAAGATGTAGAACTCTTAGCTCCTTCTGTGCCATGCCTGCCTGGATGCTGCCATGCCTTGATGATAATGGAACCTGTAAGCCAGGCCCAATTAAATGTTGCCCTTATAAGAGTTGCCTTGGTCATAGTATCTGTTCACAGCAGTAAAATCTTAGCTAAGATACCAGCCTTCCAAATGCTTGCACTCTTTAATGCAGTCCCTCATGTTGTGGTTACCCCAACCATAAAATTATTTTCATTGCTACTTCCTAACTGTATATATACTGTTATGAGTTGTAATGTAAATATCCATATTTTCTGGGGTCTTGGGTAATCCCTGTGAAAGGCTCATTCAACCCCCAAAGGGGTCGAGACCCACAGATTGAAAATGGCTGACTGAGGGCATAAGGGCGATGGTGGCCAATGGAAAAGTAAACATTTTGAACTGGTTTACCACAAAAGATTAGATGGCGGCTTAGTTTAGACTCTTTGGGTCAGCGGCACAAACCCATCATGCAGCCCTGCTTGAACCCAGGCTTTCATGTAGCTGCCTCTATCTGGGCTGAGAGGGTCGGCCTCCCTCCTGACAGGCCCTGCCAGCTTCCTCAGAGGAGAGTGGTGTGGCTCCCAAGCCTGTCCCCGTGTATTACCCTACTCAGTTCCAGACAGGCCTACTTTTGTGAGCACAAGTGGGTGGGTAGCCCTCTGTGGCATCCCAAGTCGGTGGAAGCAGGGCCAGATGGGCAGTTGGGTTGGAAAAGTTAGGAAAGGGAGAGAGTGGGAGAGCTTTCTGCAGACAGCCACCAGCAGGCCAGCCAGAGTGCTCCCTCCATTCTCTCTGGGTCATGAATAAGACCCAGACCCTGAACTCCTCAGGGTTCCCCAAGCATGCCATATCTGTTGGCAGGTAAGACAGGCAGTTCAGTTCTCCCTCTTCTTTGCCCCTCTGTCTAAGGAACTAAGGACTTGGTAGCAGCCCTCTCGAGCTGAAAGCCATCCTCATTGTAAGATATTCAGAGTTGAGACCAGGAAGGATCTAGGAGAGGTGACTGGGTCATGAGGGCTTTGAACAGCCTCATGGAGTAATGAGCTACTCTGTTATCTCCAAGGTAGGTCTTTAAATTTGTTTGTTAAATTTGAGATAGTCTCTAATAAAGATTGTTCTCAAACTCACTATGTAGCCAAGGAAGATGACTTTGAATTTCTGATCCCCCTGACTGGGGTGACAAGCATATGCCACTTCAGTGTGGAGGGTTGAACCCTGAACCTCATATATGCCTGGAACACACCCTACCAACTGAGCTATGTACCTTCCCTTCAGGATAGGTTTTTTTTTTTCTTTTTCAGTTTTTACATTTATTTCCTTATTCATATGTGTGTCCATGTCCATACGTACATACTAACACGTGTGTAGAGCTCAGAGAGCAACTTGCAATAGTTAATTCTTCCTTGTACCATGTAGGTCCTGGGTACTGAACTCAGGTCATAGGCTGGGGAGCAAGAACTTTCAATGGTCTGAACCAACTCACCAGCTCAGGTTAGGTCTTTCCAAGCCGCCAGTCAGCTCTGACTCTGTCATGTGTCTCTCTTGCCACCTGATGCCTGTGCTGCCAGTAACTCTGAGAAGAGAAGACAGCCCCCACTAAATATGACCCCTTGACCTTGGACTTCCTGTCCTCCAGAGCCATGAGTTAAATAAATCTTCATTCTTTCAAAGTTACTCGGGCAGGAGAGATGGCTCAGTGGTTAAGAGCACTGACTGCTCTTCTGAAGGGCCTGAGTTCAACTCCCAGCAACCACATGGTGGCTCAAAACCATCGTAATGAGATCTGATGCCCTCTTCTGGTGTGTCTGAAGACAGCTACAGTGTACTTCTTTATAATAATAAATAAATCTTTGGGCCAGAGTGAGTGGGGCTGACCGAAGTGATCAGAAGTCTTAAATTCAATTCCCAACAACCACATGAAGGCTCACAACCATCTATCTGTACAGCTACGGTGTACTCATATACATAAAATAAATAAATACATCTTTATAAATAAATAAATAAATAAATAAATAAATAAATAAAACCCAGTGGGTGACTCTATTTAGCAACAGAATATAGATTTACTTTCTTTCCTTGGCTTGAACTTGGCTTACCAGCCACATTCTCATCTTTATATGCTACTCCATATGCCATAGCTCAACTTAGCTGCCATGTTTTTTGGGAAGATGCACCAGAGGATATAAAGACAGACAGACAGACAGACAGATAAATGAGTGATTGATGCTGGAGGGTCTAATGTAGCACACCATGATTTCCTGATTCACTGATGCCGTTCTGCTGGAATTCTCCATGAAAGCTATAACGTGCACAAGGCATCATGAGATTCTCTAAGGGTCAGAAACAGGTACTGGGAAGATGGAGCGTCTCTGATATGCCCCCTCTGACCATCAGTTATATTCCAGTTCCGTGGCCTCCTGGGGGACATCTGCAAGTGTCACTAGAAAAGCCAGTCCTCTATATCAGGTCCATGGGGTTGATGTTCTAGCTGCGCTTCACTCAACAAAATCAGACTTTAATTATATTCCATGCAGCGTGGCTCTCCACTGACAATGTTGTTAATTCAGGACTGACTTTCCTGACCTTGGTTTCCAGAATATGAAATGGGACAATTAGAAAATAAATTGCAGGAGGGAGCCTCATCCCCAAAGAGAAGGGTTTGCAGACAGCCAGTCTGGCTAGAGGTCAGTAGCTCTGTCCTCAGTGCCATGAAGCAGACAGGCAGACTAGTGATCAAGAAAAGAGGAGGCAATGTTTGTCTACCCATGGACCTTTCCACCAAGACCACCAAAGGGAAGCTTATGTGTGTCTGGGGAAAAGCAAGAATCTCTGTGCCCAGGGTACTGTGGATAGGAAGGACCTGAATGTCTACAGGTATAGAGAGGCCCTGGATCAGCCACTGCTACTGAAGACATAAGGCTTGAAATGAGACTTCGTAGGTAGGGGGAAAGGCTTAAAGGAGAAGAGGAAAAACGGGGGTCAGAGAGGTAACATCACCATCACCTAGCCCAGTTCTCACAGAAAGTTGTAATGAGCCCAACACCTTGGCTCCTACCCACCAGGTAAAGGGCTTAACCAGTCCAGAGAATAGATAGCTATTGACACATCTACAGCATCATGCAGCAGTTGGCTACCCAGCACCACAATTCCTGCTTCCTAGATGCTGTTTCCACATATGACCAGACCTTGAGTACTGTAAGTTGTAAATCAATGTGTGCACCACTGAGGAAAAATGTCCCCCATCCTGACTCTAGAGATGCCAACCTACTTACAATGTGTGCATCTGAGGTTAGGAAAGATTAGGCACCCCAGTGGGTCAGGAGTCCAGTTTCTACTTCCATGCCATCTCAGCCATATCTCCTCTGTATCCCCTGGTTATAGAGGAGAGGACACAAGGCTTAGAGCAGTGGTGTCTACACCCGTGGCAGGTGACACAGCTGGGGATCCACAGAGCCTGGATCTATCCTGTGCCCAAACTCATTGCCCTAACGATTAAGCCACACTGGCGTTTGTTCTTCCTCCTAGGCTCAGCAAATAGAAACCACCAAACTGTAGGGAAAAGGGAACCTTGTTGTATTACGCCCTTACCCATCTGGGTTCACTTGTGCCTAGGCTCATTTTTATCTCAGGCTCCCTGGGATTTACACATCTGCCCTTGGGTTGTGGAGTCAGGCAACTTCTGCAAGAGGCTCAGAGCTCTGGCTATTCGCTTCCTGGTTCATAAGCCTGCTTGGGATGGGTCTTTCTTTTTCTGACCCATCTCTTCATTTCCCAAGCCTCCATTGGTGATTTGTGCCAGATTTTATAGCATCATCTTTGACCTTGAACCTCATCCTTCCCACATCTTCCTCGCCTCCTCCCACCGCCCTCATCATCTTAACCCTTCAGCATCTCCCTGCCTTCTTCCAAAGCCTTATTCATGTCTTAATCACTTCCTGGCCCATTCACATATCCATCTCATGAAAAAGTTTCCTAGAATTCCTGCCTCTTAAGATGAAATATGGGATGAGATAAGAGATGTCTGTGTGGGAGAAAGACAACTGGACATGTCTTCTTGCTCGCTTTGTGGCCCCTTGACCTTCCCCGTTGACTATGGATCACACAGACAAGCAGCTCTTGGCTCCCAACTCCTGTATCACATCACCCTCTGCCTTGACCTTTGTCTCTCCTTCCCCAGTTTTCCATGGTGCTAAAGGTAAATATTCCCACTCAAGTCTTCCCCATCGCTTTCAGACGCTCTTATTCTCTCCCTTCCCGGCCACTGAGTCACCCTTTCCTACCACACCTCTCTCAAAGCCTTCCCCAAGATGAAGACTAGGAATTGGTACTCCCCCCTGACTCCCCACCTCTCTTTCTCTCTCTCTCACCTGATTTTACTCCCTGCTTCAGAGAGACAATAAAACCATGGCCTGGGACCTCTTCCTAACTAGCCAGGCCTCTCTATTGGAAATGCCTGTTCCCTTCTTCCCTGACCTTCTCATTCAGCCTCACCCATCGGAACCCATCCTCACCACACTGGCTCCCTGACATGATCCCACCAGGAGGAACCCTGAGACACTTGCCATGCCAGCACGCCTTCAATCCTGACTGGCACGGTTCACTCGCAGCATTCAAGGGCACACTTGGCTCAGCATAGGTCTCCTCGGTTGGAAGTTTCTAGAGAGCACAGAGATGCCTGCTTCATTTACCCGTCCTACAGTCCCAGGAGGCCTCTGAATGCATGTGCTGAGGACTGAGGTGTAGCTCAGTGGTTCAGCACTTGTCAAATGTATACAAAGCTCTTTGATGGATACCCAGACCCCCCCCCCCAGTACCAAATCTGAAAACGAAGAAATGCAAAGAATTCCCAGTCACCAGTGAGACTGTGTGTCCATTTAAGACGGGAGTGCCTCAAAGGCTCCTTTCATTTGATGAACATTTACAGATCCTACAGTGAACTAAGTCTTGTGTTAAACATGGTAAACATAACAAAAAATACATAAACAAAACAAAAATCTCCCACTTCTTGAAGCTTGCCTTCTAGCAGAAAATGCCATTTTTTAAGTGATTATATTGTTACCCTCTGAATATTGGACTATTGTAAGTGTATTAGAAACAACCTTTGGAAAAAATGCACTGTGTCAGCCCAGCTACATTCTCAGCCCCCAAGTACTGAAATAGCAGAAAGTATTTCAAAAGCAGCTTTCTAGAGATATAATTCACACATTACAATTCACCATTATAAAGTACACAACTCAGTGGCTTTTAGAATCATTTAGAAACATTTATAGAATCATGCAAGTGTTTCTACTGCCTAGTTGGGGACATAACTATTAGCAGCTATTTCCTATTTTTTTTCATTCCTTTGCTCCTTAGAAATAACTAACCTACTTTCTGTTTCCATGGATTTGTCTATTCTGGACATTTCATATATGTAGAATTCTCCGAAATGTGACTGGTGTCTTTCACAGCCCAGTTCACCATGCCGAAGCTTGTAGCAGAATTTAAATCCATTTTATGGCTGACTAATCCATCCCATGAAGGTACTTCTCGGATGAGTAATTCCACCGACATTAGAAGACTCATCTTATGTGGACATATGCCTTCCCTGCTCTTAGGTATATACTTAGGTGTGAGATTGTTGGGTTATAAGCTAACCCATGCTTCACTATTTAAGGAACTGCCAGCCCTTTCCAAAGTGGCCACATGATTCTGTGCTCCAAGCAGCACCACACAAGAGCCCCATTTCCTCCATCCTGGTCAACACTTGTTGCTGTCTACCTTTTCCCTTGAGGTCCTCTTGGTAGGTGTGACATGGTGCAGGGCTCTGGACCTTGAACTTTCTCAGTGGCTAAAGATGTGAGCATCTTGGCATGTGGAGACAAGAAAGTCTGGATTACTTGAAAGTTTGTGAGGCAGGTCCTGACTGGGGTTGGGCAGCACAGTCCCTGCAGGGTATCAGCTCTTCCATTAGCTACAGGGCCTGAGAGGGACGTCGTACTGAGGTGAAGCAACGCACCTTCATCGTACCTCCCTACCCCACTGCTCATAACCGGTGCCCCAACCCTCTCAGAGGCTAAGATGGCAAGCCTGTCATTGGCATCCAGAGAAAGACCAGAGACACAGAACAAAGAAGACAGCTGACTCAACTGCCTAAACCTGTGGGCATTGCTCTCAGCTCAGGTGATCTGAGAAATGGCTTCCGCTCTCTTATCACATGACAAGGGTGAGGATGAGGCCAGACAGACACAAGTTGGAGTTCCCGCCACTCTGGGAGCAGTGAGGAGGGAGGGCATTTACCTGTCTGCTTCTGAAGTTTAGAACCAAAGATGAGATTGTAGAAGAGATCTGACGGGGGTCATCTTCAGCTCTGCAGGCATCACAATGAGTTAGGGGCACACCAAACACTCAGCCCTCACAAACTGTGGGTCACAGGGAGTGCTAGGTTGAATGGGTACATCAGCTTGTGAGTGGGTGTACTCTGATACTGTTCCCACATGATATGAGCCAGAGGCCACTGTGGAGTGACCCTACAGTGGGGTCAGGGGCAGACCTCCTGGGTGGGGAGGCAAAGGCCCACAGCCAGGAAGAGCTGGTCAGCCAAGGAACCGCCCTTAGCTCCAACACAGCCAAGAGAGACCAACAGCTCCAGTTTGAGTCATAAAGGCAAAGGAATGGGCAGACTAAGACAGGCTGAGGCCCAGAGCAAGAGCCTTGGAAGACAAGTTCTTCTCTTTTGGAGAGGCAGAGGAACCCTGACTCCTCTCTCCTACCACCACTGAGGGCCAGGGAGGGTGAAGCTGGAGAAGTCTGAGGGACAACACGTGGCCTAAGAAGATGTGTATAGACAAGGTGTTTTTAGCCACCAAAAAGCCTCAATATAAGAAACAACAGTCATGAAGTGTGGTGGCGCACGCCTTTAATCCCAGCACTTGGGAGGCAGAGGCAGGCGAATTTCTGAGTTCGAGGCCAGCCTGGTCTACAGAGTGAGTTCCAGGACAGCCAGGGCTACACAGAGAAACCCTGTCTAGAAAGAAAGAAAGAAAGAAAGAAAGAAAGAAAGAAAGAAAGAAAGAAAGAAAGGAGAGAGGGAAGGAGGAAGGGAGGGAAGGAAGAGAGAGGAAGGAAGGAAGGAAGGAAGGAAGGAAGGAAGGAAGGAAGGAAGAAAGAAAGAAAGAAAGAAAGAAAGAAAGAAAGAAAGAGAAAGAAAGAAAGAAAGAAAGAAAGAAAGAAAGAAAGAAAGAAAGAGAAAGAAAGAAAGAAAGAAAGAAAGAAAGAAAGAAAGAAAGAAAGAAAGAAAGAAAGAAAGAAAGAAAGGAAAGAAAGAAAGAAAGGAAAGAAAGAAAGAAAGAAAGAAAGAAAGAAAGAAAGAAAGAAAGAAAGAAAGAAAGAAAGAAAGAACAGTCATGTTATACAGAGGGCCCAAGGATCTGACTTTCACCAGCTGGCTCAGTATCAAGTCCCCTGTACTCTGCTGATGAGATGACATGTCTAATTAGTGAAAATGCCCTCAGTCATTTTCAGGGACAGCTGGAGTCAAAGGAGACTATAACTTTCCCAGCCCCTCCAAAAGAGAGAGAGAGAGAGAGAGAGAGAGAGAGAGAGAGAGAGAGCGCCTCTCTTCTTTGTCTCTGGTGGCCAATCTTTCAGAAAGCCACTTGGAAGAGCCATGCTTAAAGGCGTCTAAGACTTTACCTTGTCCCAAATGCTAGGCCAGCTCACTCCATGTGCCCTAAGTCCTCCCAGAAAGCCACTGCAAGCAGATACAGCCACACATGCTTCTTGGACATAGAAACTGAAGCCTTGGTGAGGCTTCCCAGGGTCTGGGTAAAAGACTGGGCCAGCATTTGATTTAACTGCAGAGGCTGAGCACTGAGCTGCCCTTTTCTGCCCCTCTCTGTTCTGCTAAGGAAAAAAAAGTTACCCATAGGGCTCTAAGTAAGGGCTGTTTCTTGAAGACAAATTAAAAAATACTTCCATTTGTAAAATACATACTCATTTCACATGTGTACTGAAACACACAAAGGTAGTTAACCAAAGTGGTAGAGAACCTGAGAGCTTATTTCAGCCATCTTCAAAACACAAAAGTAAATTCTGTCTGCCTCAAGGCTTCGGCACTGTCGGCTTTGTAACTGTTCCTAAAAGACACCATACTGAGCTCAGCCCACATATGTCTACCCAGGCATGTGTGTGTCTATCCATCCACACATCCATCCAGTTTCTCATCTCACAGGTTTTTAACTTACTCTGTGCCAGGCATTGCCAACCCAAATGTCCAGGAGATCCCCCCTGAGGAGCACAGTCAAAAACATCTCCCAGCCCTCAGGAACCAGAACATACAAATACTACTTACAGATACCAGGAATATGGCCCTCTGCATCCTGTATCCTACCCCTGGTCTAGGCGTGCAAGGCATGCACATTGCTCTTCAAAGAATCTTGCCTGTCCATCTCACTTTTTATTCCTATTTGGTCCCTTGAAAGTAAACAGAATATCTTTCATATGCAATGTACTGTTTTTCTTTTTATATCCTTTGATGATGATGATAATGGTAATGATGAAGTGTGTGTGTGTGTGTGTGTGTGTAGCCTTGCTACAGTGTGCCCCCCACCCCAGTACACAGACCAAAGCTAATCACACAGGGTATCTATCTCTAAGGCCTGACTCACCTCCAGTACCTAGTCTGTTGCTTGAATAAATAAAGGTTGCTGTATTCATTCCAGTCGAGCTGTAAAATTCAAGCTTAGCCTCTAGACAATAAAAACTAAAAGTGAAAATTTAATTGTCTTAGTCAGGGTTTCTATTCCTGCACAAACATCATGACCAAGAAGCAAGTTGGGGAGGAAAGGGTTTATTCAGCTTACATTTTCCACATTGCTGTTAATCACCAAAGGATGTCAGGACTGGAACTCAAGCAGGTAAGAAAGCAGGAGCTGATGCAGAGGCCATGGAGGGATGTTCATTACTGGCTTGCTTCTCCTGGCTTGCTCAGCCTGCTCTTCTTATAGAACCCAAGACTGCCAGCCCAGAGATGGTCCCACCCACAAGGGGCCTTTCCCCCTTGATCACTAATTGAGAAAATGCCTTACAGTTGGATCTCATGGAGGCATTTCCTCAATTGAAGCTCCTTTCTCTGTGATAACTTCAGCTGTGTCAAGTTGACACAAAACTAGCCAGTACATTGATCAAGGGTAAGGTATGATCTAATCTGCAGTGTATAAGGAAAGGCTGGCAAGGCTGTGGACAAAATAATGTAGAAGAAAAAGGAGGAGGAGGAGTATAGGAGCAACTTCTGCTGGTAAGCTGAGAATTCATTGTTATGACAATAATGGCAGAGAGGGAAATTTTAATAGGTCAGATCCTGACAAAAGGCCTACGAACAGTCAGAGACAGGAAGTGTGGCCACAGCTGCACTGGGGGCGACTTTGCAAGCCCTGCACTGCCATCAATCAGGAGAGTGAGACAAGAAGTGGGTGACAGTGGGTGTTTTCAGGTTGGGTGGGGCTCCCCCTTCAGGAATAGGTCCTTGGTGGTCACAGTATTATCTTAAGACTGCACATTGCCTAAGGATGCTCTTGGAGGGGGTGGGGGCTATGACTCTGGGGGATTAGGGTGGGAGCAAGACAGACTCTAGGAGACACAGTTGTCTCTGGAGTTGCCAAGAACACTCAGAGAAAACATATTGATAGACTCCCTAGGTAGGTGCTTGAGGCTGCCATACTTCAAAGAGTGGCTAAAGGAACAGGTGCCAGGCGTGGGCATTCAGGTAAAGAGCCAGAAGCCTAAGTTACTGAAGAGACCAGAGAAGGGAGAATCCTCTGGGCTACATTCAAGTTCTGGGCCCATTCTGCTGACGTGTTTTGGGAAGCTTGGATGAGAAGATGGAGGGAGGGAAGCAAGAGCCCTGGAGGGTTCATCGGGAGGCAGGGACCTTCCATAGGTGATGAGATAGAGAGGGACCTTCCATAGGTGATGTGATGTGAGAGAGGGACCTTCCATAGGTGATGTGAGAGAGCTGTAGGGAGAATCAGGACACTGGGACGTCTCAGTGAACTCCCCGTGGCTGCAGATGATTTGGAGAGGACCCGGATGTGGAGAGCAACCAGATTACAGTTAAGTTCTGTTTCCTCGAGGAATTCATTTCTTCAGAGTTCCCTCCATGGTGATTTCGAAAGCAGTCCTGAGACAATTCTGCACTCAAGATTCCCATTTTCTCTGTGCTTTAAACCTCATAGGTGTCTATCAGGTGCTGGGCTAAATAACTTGGTTTCTCAGGCCATTACTGATGCTGCATGGCTCCTCTATTTTTTTTCCTCCTGCACACAGCTTTGTGGGGGCGGTTTTCACACTGCATCTTAGAGTGTTTGTGTGAATTGTTCTGTAAGAGACTGGCCTTGTCTATCATAGTTCTATACCTAACTGGGCTGTTTCCCAAAAGGCCTGCTCAAATTCATCCGCTCTCCTGTGAAGGACAGAGACTGAGAAGTGCAGGGAAGAAAAAAACACGGAAGCTTGTATACATTGGCTGAAAACAGGGATTTAAAAGTATTCCAACTTAATGGCTGCACTGTTTTCTTTTTAATTGAAATGTAAGCTATAGGCAATATATTTATGCAAAAGCAACCCTGATGACCTTGATGTGATATGCACCACATGGAAGCCCCTCTCAAGGACAGAACATGACAGTCTGCCTTCTCAGTTCAACTATCTTCTATGCCCAGGCAATATGTGAAGGGGTCACTGCCTCCTTGTGGCATTTTTAGACTGTTAAGAGTGTGGCATGTTAATTGTTCGCATATTTCAGGGTTCAAGTCTATTAAAATGTTTTGTGAACATGACTATATCCCTGGAATTTGGTATTTAACACATGAGTTAAATTGTGTTTTCACAAGATTATCTTTGGCACTCAGTGGGGAAGCCCTCTCAGCTCCCTACAGAGAACACAAAAGCCTTCAGAGAAAGAACAAAAACCAGGTGAAGACCAGAAAGCAAAGGACCCCTGGCTCGCCCTGCAGGAGGCAACACACTTGTCTCAGAGCGCCCTCTTCTGGCCTTAGGCCCCATTGCACCAACCCCAGTCCAACCCAGTCAAGGTCAGGAGGAGCCTGAGTTTCATCTTTTGGAAGTCAGCTCTACCTCTCCAACCAACACTAACATCAATGAGCCTTTGATTTTCTTACGCCGAAGCCACTGAAACCCCAAGGTGTTCTCTTTCAATATTTGTGCTAGATTTTCAGTTTGGGCAGAGCTCTGCCTCTTCTTCAGGGCTGAGTCCTTGGTGACTGCATTTTTTTGATACCCTCCTTAGATCTGAGTTGAGACTTTGGATATACAGGAAGTAGATCTAGAAAGGAAAGCAGAAAGCTACAATGCTACTCATTACACGTCATGTGTGCCGAGGACTCAGGCTTTCTGACCACTTTGAAAAGCTGGCCTCCTTGACTTTCCTGTCTTCATCTAGTAATATTTTTCTGAGTACCTACTATGTGACAGGAAATGTGCTAGAGCCCATCTTTGCAGCCAGCAAGCTGTGAACAGCATCACTCTCCACTCTGTTACTGCTAATTGAGCAGGAGTTTTATTGCGAAATACTTGAAAACCTAGACACATCCTAATTGCTTACTGGAGCCCAGGTGTTAATCTGTCCTATCCTGTGACTATTCATTTTAGCTAGGTTAATTCTTGCAGTTCCACAGTGGCTTCTTTATAGCATCCTTAAAGGAAGCTATTGAATTCTCCAAGGACTAGGCTCATGGTCTGTTGTGATGGGAGGGAGGAGCTAGCATGACAAAAAAGCAACTTTTCCAAATAACTGTTTTCCATGGAGCTCCGAGAGCAGACTGAGGCCAGGACCTGCTTGGATGCAGGAGTCTCTGGTTACCTGGCACTAACTCTGTAAAGCCTGCTGGTGAGCCACAGGTCTGTAACCCTCTGCTTCTGCCTAGTTACCTTGCCCTGCTTCTCCTGTTCTTCCTCCAGGCAGAAGTGGAGCCTCCTTCTCCTTTCTTTCTCATTCAGAGGCCTATCTGCTTAACAGAGGGATTGACCCAGGCTACCCTAGCCAGGCCTCAGTATGCATGGAATAGAAGACAGGAAATCAGTAGGCAACAGTGCTGGCAGGTGAGCTAGAAATTGCCATGCAAGAGAGATATGCAAAGTAGCCCACACAAGACCAAGGGCTGTGAGGAACCAAATCCCAATACAGTGTCCAGCAAGTGCTCATCAGCTGCTTCGGCCTGGACTTACTCTAGACTCCAGCTGGATCTCAGAAGGTCAGAGATGCTCCCAGATTTACAACCATAGTACCGATGCTTCTTGGAGAAAACTGTGTGTCCTAGTCTACTGCCCATAGCTCAGCGAGCTCTCTCTCTCTTCACTGCCAGTTAACCTGGCTTTTGAAGAAAGCTACCATTCTCTCTATAACTATTCTACTTTCCAAGCCATCTGGAGGAGGGCTACATTTTATAGGGCTGTTCCATCAAAAGTTCCAATATTTCCAGCGCCCATCTAAAGCCACATTGTTCAATCAATCCCAGCTCATGCAGCCCAGCTCCTCAAATATTTATTGAACTGAGTACCGTGTGTTAGGAAAAGACCTGGACTCACCCTCAGGAAACGCAAGGACCTAGAATGAGACATGGCAAACAACATTTCAGTACCGAATGGATAGGTGCAAGGAGAGGCTGCCACATCCGGGAGCACTGTGGAGTTGCTGTCTGGAGAGACTGGCCAGATGTTAATTGGAAAATTACTCAAATAAGAGGAGAATCTGGAGTCTGAGCAGCGCTGTGGAGGAGAGGCAGGTGGTGCTGTGCAGCTTTGATGCCAAATCTGGCTGGGGTGGAGGAGCATTAGGCAAATTGGCTGCAAGAGTGTTCCAGGCACAGGAAGAATGGAAAGGTGGCAAAGGTGACAGGGGCCACAGGGTAGAGCTGTATTGGTAACTTATCACTGTGACAAGAAGCCACTTCAGGGAGAAGGGGTTGACTTTGCCCTGGGGCTTAAAAAGGGACACAGTCCATCGCTGTGACCGGAGTGTGAGGCAGATGGCCATATTCCAGCAGTCAGGAAGCAAAGAGCTGCCAGGAGGTGGAGCATGGCTAGCAAATCACAAGGCCCACCCTCAAAGGACCCACTTCCTCTTGCAAGGCTTCACCTAAAGATTCATTACCTTTCAAAACAGAGCCACCCCTCTGGGGACCAAATGTTTAGACACACAAGCCTAAGGGAGACATTTCATATTCAAACTGCAGCTGCAGCAGCTAAGAAGTCAGAAGAAGGTAGATATGCCTGAAACACAAGGCCAGCAAAGTTAGCCAATCAGACTCCCCCCAATGGGTGTGGCTGACAGTGGTCTTCACTTCCCTGAGCACACTTCTTCCTCTGTAGATACACCGTGTGGAATGGGTGAGCCTTACTACCAACTCGGTGTCCCTATTCACCAGGCTCAGCCTGCAGGAAAGGTCCTTGCAGACTAGTCTAGTGCTCCTGTTCGATAGTTCACATGAATCTGCGGGCGCCAGGCCAGGAGGTCTCCGAAGCCATGGAAATTAGCGTAAATGTCTGTAAAGGTAACCACTGGTTTTTCTGGAGACATTCTGAATGAATGACTGGTTGGCCAGCTGACCACAAGATTAAAAAAAAAAAAAAAGCCAAAGAGTTTATCCTGAATATCCCAAGGTTGGGGGTGGGGGTGGAAGCAATGGGGGAGGCAGAGCCTTTCAAGAGAAGACTAGCTATAAATGGAAAATTACACTGAAGGAAAACAAGTTTGATGTGAGCCCATTTTTGACTCTGTCTGGAAATTCAGGGCATAAGGAAGTGGAGGGGACAGGGAGTGAGCAGATGTAGTCAGGCTGAACCATCTGCCTTTGGAGTTGGGGATGATGATGATGATGATGATGATGTGTGTGTGTGTGTGTGTGTGTGTGTGTGTGTGTGCTGAGAGAGAGAGCGCAATAGTAAAGGCAGTACCCACATGGCTTCCATCCAGACAAACTCAGGCTCCTAGGGTTGCACATACTGGCTCATGTGGGGATCAGGGCATGCAATATGGGGAGGAGCGTGGAGGAGCACTATGAGGCTTGAGGGGCACGTCTGCTTTAAGAGGGTCATGATGCCCATGGATAAAATGATCCACTGGGCGAGTGATTGGTAGCTGATTGCTGCTTTCTCAGAGTAGGGCTGAACATTTGTACTGAAAGGCGACAGCTCCAGTTCCACAGCTCACTGGAGAAGCACTGGCTATTTCTGAGCATCACAGTGCTCTGGATTTCTCATCAGAAAAGAAATTATAACCCCAATAGTCCTACACCAAAATATTGACATTAGTAAGAGGCAACGTTTGATGATGGTAGAAGAACACTGTTTACCTTCTTGGGTGGGACACGTCAAATGCAGTCATGAGCTCCACAGGGTTGATCTTGGGCTGCTGAACAGGGTGGTCCCAGAAGATGACAAAGTCTAGGGATGTTGTAACTGTCTTAAGTTTGTCTAAGTAGTGTCTATGTTGTTTGTATGACAGAGCAACCTTGTGACACATTTCTTGGAGCATGGCCCTATTGTGAAATGTACATCTATCTGCTTAAAGACCTGAGGTCAAAGTCTCTGGGTTGTGGTCCCATGAAGACCCCTTCCTGAACATGTGGCCTTGAACAGTAACATAACCTCCTGGGCTTTAGTCTTCATCTGTAAAGTAAGACGGTTGATATCACCTACATGACGGGCTTAAAAAGAACGATGTGCTGAAGGCTACTCCAGAGAATGCCTGGTGTAAAGCATTCAGTAAATATCCGTAATGGCTATTACTGTGAAGTCTTTCAGCTAGTGCTTCCGATTACCTTGCTAGCCAGTCCCGGAAATGGAGTTATAAAAGATAGTAGAGGTCCACATGGCAGAATAGTGCTTAGCACTAAAAAGTCAAGAGCTATATCAAGTTACAAGAAAGTATGGAGGCATTTTAAAGACAAACGACGGAGAGATGCCAACCGGAAAGGCTGCAGGCTGTCTGACTCCTACCCTATGGTTATCTGAGAAAGTTAGAACATGGAGGCAGAAAGATGTCCATGGCCACCTACAGTTAGATAAATCTGTGGACATGGATGACTGTTTTCAGGCAGGGAAGCTAGCTGTGTGATACTGTGAGGAGAGACAGCTGTCATTATGTTTGTTATAACCTTTAGAAGGTACAACCCCAGGAGAAAATCCATTATAAACTCCGGACCCGGGGCAGCAATGTGTTGTCAGTGTAGGTTCATGTGCCACTCTAGTAGAAGGTGGCCACTATGACAGAAGCTTTGGGCAGGTGTGGGGCTGTGGGGCTGTGTGAGGGTGTGTGGGACTTGTTGTACCCTCTGCTAGGTTTTGTTGTGACCTTGAAACTTTTTTTAAAAATCAAATCTATTAACTAAGAACAGTTATAGGATAGCAGGTGTGTTAAGCATGCCTATAATCACTTGGGAGGTGGGAAAGGGTAGAAAATTCAAAGCCAGCCTGAGTTGTCACAAACAAGCAGTTATAGGTATCTGTCCACCATTATCATTTATTGGCTATGTAAAAGTTACAGATTAAATGTGTGAGAGAGAGAGAATCAAGAGGTGTGTGAACGTTCAAAGGAGGCAAAAACAGTTGATGGGTCTGAAGACAGAGCTGTGACATAAACAGCTCCATGTGGAGAAAGTACAAAGGAGAAGGCCATGAGGAGGTATGAAGAGGATCACAGAAAACAACTGGGAAGACGTTGCAGGAGCAGTACCTACCTGTCTGCTGGACAGAGAAGGACAGAGCCAAAGTCCTTCCTCCAGACATGAAGCAAAGCTAAGAGATGGCAGGAAAATGGGAAGCCCCTCTGCCCAGAGTTTGTGCTCAGGAGAAAACAGAAATATTGGGTTATTCAGATAGGAAAGAGAATAAAGAAGCCAAGGAAGAGCATGGTTCCTGAAGTCTGCTTGGCTGGTGATCGCTGGACTAAGAAACCATCTAAGTGGGCCAATGTTCCAAGAGGGCCCAGGAAAGCCAATGGCAATGGCTGAAGTAAATTTATGTGAGCCAGGTGTTGTGCCATAAGGAGACAACCATGTCCAAGTTATCAACAATCCAGGGAAGGATGGGCCCACAGAAGGCCTTGCTGGTAGGACAGTTGTTTTCATCAAGAGTGTCACAATGAAGATGCTCACTGCCTCTTGACTGCTCTGTGGCCTCAGAACCACATTCCTCAGTCCAAGGGACATTCCTCCTCTGTCCTACAGACAGAGCGAGCACAGCCTGCCAACTTCATAACATTTATCCCTCGGGAACTTTGCTTTCTACTAGACCAGGGCTTCTGAAATTGAATATGTTTATGAGTCACCTGTGAGTCACCTGAGGCATCTTGGGAACTTGAGTATCAAGGAGGATTCTTCAGTAGTAGTGGCATCAGAACTGACACCTGAGTAGTAGTAGTGGCATCAAAACTGACACCTGAGTAGTGAGTAGGTCAACAATCACAGAGCTAAGAGCTAAGCATACCTGGGGTTCAGGGACTGGTGTTTGGGGCAAAGGGAATGGCGACTATCTGTTGTTAGGAAAGCAAAGAAAGTTCCAGCATGGCTGGAGCTCTGCTGACGAGCAGAGAAAGTAGAATGACAGGGCCAGGGAGAGCCCAGAGGCTGCTCAGCCCACAAAGCACACATCCCATTACCTAGCTGCGCCCTCAGCTTCGGTGGGAGCATTTTGAGCAAACAAAGAAACATCAGCTATCTCAAGAAAATTGATCCAGGAGCACAGTGATTGGAAGCAGGCAGTCTGGGACATGGTGGCAGCCGTGGAGAAAGCAGACGTCAGAATGACGACACACTTTAGAAACAGAACTTGATGATGAGTTAGATGAGGAGAGATGAAATGCTCTTTGTATCTGAGGCTGAGGCATTGAGAACATTTACTAAAATTTGAAATACTGGGCAAAGAAGAGCTTGGAGGAGCCAACAGTTCCATTACATAAAGATAATTAGTGCATTTCCAAGCTGAGGTGCCAAGCAGGTAATGGGATGTAAAGTCTGGTTATATATGATCTCCGTCCCCCACTCCCCGTGTTCCCACTTACCACATCCCAATGAACTCCTAAATGCCTCAAAGTGGACAGTTTCCTTTCTCTTTCTTCCCAGGTGATTTGCCTTACTATGTAGTGACCTTTGCCCAATGTACCTGCCACTCTTAGCTTCTTGAAACACTAATCATGTATGATCAAGCTACCTTACTCCTCATCAAACCATCCTTGGGGACTCCTATTAAAAGTAGAGAGCATGGATATAGCTTAGTCCATAAAGTGTTTGTCTAGCATTCATGAATCTCTGGGTTCAGTCCCCAGCACTACATTAAACAAGGTATGGTGGAACACATCTCTAATCTTGGCACTCAGGAGGTAAAGGCAGGAGGATCGGGAGTTCAAGGCCAGCCTCAGTTACACATCAAGTTCGAGGCCAGCCTGGGTTATGAGACCCTCAGCAAACAGACAAGCAACAAAATAAAACCTGGATGCCAGCTAGAGTGTGGTAGCAGATGTTTCTAATACAAGCACTGAGGAGGCTAAGACGGGAGGGCTGAGAGTTTCATGCCACTTGTAGGCTGTACTGGGAGACCCTGTCTCAAGACACAAACAAAACATCCAGTCATTAGTTATCTGCCATATTTTCTTTATGAGAATTATTTATGCATGTCAATCTCCCATGGTAGTCAAAATCCTAAAATGTGGGGCTTAGAACCACTTCCTTAATTTATTTTGACACTACATTCCATTGCTATACAGAAGTATGCTCAGCACAGAGAGAACTCCACATTCAGTGTGCTGAGAAAGTGAGCCACGAGTGAGGGGGCTTTGTCTCAAGGTGACTGTCACCTTTATATAGTCATTGGTGGTCAAAGGGGGAGATCTCTGAATCCTTAGAAGACTTCAAGATAGCTGTGTTCCTGGTTCAGTGTCTACAGCTACGCCATGCAAAGAGTCTCAACACATGTGTCTCCAATGATTATTGTGTGCTGTAGGCAAATGACACCTTTCTTGAGAAAAATATGAATCTAATTAAAGAACCCACTGATGGCACTGTTATCAGAAAAACACATTATTTCCTGATAAAAATATTACATTTCTATCTTAAGCCCTCTGTCCATTCTGTCCATGAGCCCTCAGGAAAACCAGATTTGTCCATTCTCATGCACTTTATTACATGCTGGGCTGGGTCACGGATTCTGAAAATGGAAAGAAATGGTGAGAAGTCAGATATCAGGTAGTGGGGTCTTGATATGCAAGCTGACAGACTCCTACAAAATGAGAGAGTACCTGAGAACGAAGAGGATTGCTGCAGAAGGAGACTGGGCTGTGGTCTGAGTTCAGGAGGACGGTAGAGGTAGAAGCTGAGGTCTGCAGGCCATGTAGCATGGATGAAGGAGTGAAAGCGTGGATGTATACAGAGAAAGGGAGGAGAGCATACAGACGGAGAAGCAGAGGAGAGCGTATAGATGGAGAAGCTGAAAAGAGCATGCAGAACAGAGAGATGGAGGAGAGTGTGTAGACAAAGAAACAGAGAGGATGTGGGAAGAGGACGGCAAGAGGACATAGCCAACGATGGCGGCCACCACCAATGGAATGTCAACCACACACCAGACACCGCAGTAGACATTTTCTATTGGTTTTCATTATTACCTTATTGCAATGACCATGGAGGAGGTATGACTATTTTACTCATTTCACATATGAGGAGCCTGGGGGTGCAGGGCAGGGTGGGCTTGGGGCTGGTAAATTACTCAGGGTCACTGTGTCAGGGACTTCAAGAGCAGAGATTCAGATCCAGCTTTAGTCTCCCACCTTCTGATCTTGATTCAGGGACATTGCTCCCATCGAGCCTGCCATCGCCGAGGAACGAGATGTCTCCTGGCACCTCAGAGAGCAAGGTGCTGAGTGATGAGCTAATTTGGAAGTGTAACTCAAAACCCTTCTGTGACTGAACTGTCTCAGAGCCGATGCACTCATCCATCACTGGGAGTACCCACACCATTGTGTCTGGCCCGACCTAAAGGGTTTTTTTATTGTCTGCCCTTCGTCATGAGTAATGCCACTTTCCATTTTAAGCAGGGAGCTTCAGGAGATGACCACAGTGTAAGCCATGATTTAAAGTTAAGCACTGCCTGGGTAGTTACTCACCCCCTTCAAGAGGTGGCTGGCACACACCCTCCCACCCGGGGCACTGCAGGAAGACCTGCTTGCTTGCTGAAGCTTGAAGGCAATCTGGATGCCCCAGAGTCAGACTGGGCGAGGTGCCAGGGTATGTGGAGGTTGGTGGCTTGGCCGGCTCTCCACCTGAAATGCTGGCTTCCTCTGAGCCCCCTTCGTATACTAAGGTGGTGTTACTTGCCTGTGTGGCATCTCCTGAGGACCTACTATGTGCCAGGCACTCTGATTCTTTGCTAAAGATCCTGCCAGCAGCTACACAGCTACCAGTCTAGGGAAGATAAACAGGCAAGTGTGGTAAAATGTCACAAGCAATAGATAAAATATGTAATCCGGCAGTCCAGGGAGGTTTTGGGGACCGGCAGCCACAGCACTGGATGCCATGGTAGACAGGAAGGACAAAGAAAATGTTGGCTGGTTTTCAGAATTGTAGGCAAACAAAATAAGCTGAAGAGAGAAGTTTGAGGTTATTCCAAGGGTCACTGGGAAAGCACAGTAGCCCAGAGTTACAATGTAGGCATCTTTCACCTAGACAATACCTGTGTGTGTGTGTGTGTGTGTGTGTGTGTGTGTGTGTGTGTATGTGTGTGAAAGAGAGAGAGAGAGAGAGAGGGAGGGGGGGCACACAGGCAGAGACAGAGACAGAGAGACAGAGACAGAGGTATTTGCAGGGAGATAACAATGAAGACGGGCGGGGCTCCAGATGTTGAACAGTCAAGGATGACAAATGTCCAGAGAAGCAGGTAGAAAGTGGGGAAGGTAGGGAGGAGAAGGCTGGCTCTGGATGACCTAAGACTGTCTGAGTCAGAGAAGCCAGGAGGCCCAGCTTAAAGAGAGCCCAGGCTTCCTGAGGGAAGCAGGCACCAGGCACAGCCAGGTTCTTAGGGGATCCTTGGCCAGAGACATCTTCTAATCTTTGAAGGCTCTACCACCTCTTCAGAAAGCCTGCCACGTGCCAGCAGGTAAGGAACAACTATGTTTTAAGCCTTTTTTGTATTTATGTACTCCTCGGGCCAATCTGGAGGACATGGTTCTTACTGTATGACTCTGGACTTATAGAGCCAGTTAACTCAGCAATGTTCCTCATGTGGTAGGTGGAAAAGGTGAGGAGAAGAAAAAGGACAAGAGAGCAGCCAGCCTTACAGGGCTGTGTCGACACAGGCTGACAAACATTGTCTACGGTCCCCTTCTCAGTACACCTGCTACTTTGCAGGTGAGAGACTGGGGCACAAAGGCTGATCACATGGCTCAGATTCTGTGGGGGGCATTGGGGAACCAGGGTACAAGTGCAGATGTGGCTGACCACAGCTGTATGTTAACAGGAGCATGAGGAATTGAGGGTTAGAAGAAGTCAGGTGACCACCTGAGAAGCAGACTCTCTTCACCGATGCTAAGTGCATAGCAAGGTCTCCCTGCGCAATCACCCCTCTGATTTGAACCTTAAGATCAGCTACTGAGAAAGTTCAAGATCCATTTGAGTGGGGGATCTCCACCTTCCTAGAGGGAGCCTTAAGAGAGAACCTTTCAGCACAAACTCAAGGCATTAACTTCTGGACTAGCAAGGGGGGGAAATATTCAGCATTTTAAAAATTAATTATTAAAATTTCCCTGGTTATATAAAAAGGGTTCCTTATAAACTGTACAAAAATAGTACAACACAAAAAAAATAAAACCATTGATATTAAACAATAAACTGCTAAAGGTATCTTAGCTATAATCTTACCACTCAGTGCTGGCTCTGATCATATTTTGAGAGGTGTATGTATTCTATAGTGAGAACGTGTGTGCAGATGTATGTATGTAACTTGTAGTCTTCCCTCCCTGTCATACTCATTGGTGTTGCCTTTTGAAATCATAGTTCTTAATATCTGAAATGGTTATTGCCTGATTTAATCTTCATCGACGTGCGTGCTAATATACGAGTTTGGAAGTCCACTAAAGTGAGTATCCGCAGAACATGGCAGTGACTACCACTTTGTTCAAGCGAGTGGACACCAGCCGGACACAGTTTATGGGAAGGGATGTGATTAGGAAGCGCTCGCATTTTCCTTACTAACTAAAGTCTGTTCCTTTGTTCTTCATCCTTCTACGATAGGGTCTCATGTGACTGAGGGTGACTTGGAGCTCACAATTCTCCTCCTTCCACTTCCCAAGGGCTAGGCTGACAGGTGTGTGCCACAACATTGGTTTTATCTGATACTGGGAACTGAATCCAGGAGCACTGAGCTACACCCTTAGCCCCAAGAACTCACTATTATTAACTAATGACACCATACTACAAACAGAGCTCCACAACTTACTCATCCTGACTAACTAGACCCATGGGCTAATACCTCTCATTTCCATTTCCTTTCTGCAGGTACCACTTCCTTCTGTTGCTTTGAAATTGACTTGTTTTAGATTCAATAGATGAGCAAGATCTGTGATCTTTGTCTTTCTGTACCTGGCTTATCTGCTTAGTTCATACCTCTGGGTTCATCCATCTTGATGCGAATGGCAGCATTTTCTCTTTTGATTAAGGCTAAAGAGTATTCCATCTGTTGATGGACATCTGGGCTGATTTGTAATCTTGGTTGCAGTAGATCCAAGGATAAAAATATCTTGGTTGCAATAGATGTGGGGGTTAAGGTGCTTATTTAATACAGTGGTTTCAATATATTCGATAGTGGAACCACTTACCATCTCTTCATGCCCAAGGATTTCTTTATTTTTATTTTATATGTATGAGTATTTGCCTGCATGTATGTCTGTATATCATATAAATTCCTGGTACCCATGTAGACCAGAGGAGGACATTGAATTGTCTGGGAGTGAAGTTCTGGGTGGTTGTAAGCTACTGTGTGGGTGCTGGGAACTGGTCCCTGGTACTCTGCAAGGGTAGGCAATGCTTTTAACCACTGAGCCATGTTTCCACCCCAAAACCCATCCCAGACCATTTTTAGGAAGTTTTTTTTTTTATCATGTAATTTACTTCTAGTAGTTTATAGTTTTGGCTTTATACATAAGATGTCCATCCATGTTGAGTTGATCTTTTTATATTATATGACCCAACATACTTATTAAACATGCGTTCCATGCCAGACCTATGTGAGAAACTGGGAATGAAAAGCTAAGCAAGACAGATAGGGGTTCCATCCCTAATGCAAACAGCCAGATAGCAAGCATGAGGCTTGCTCTGAGTCTGTGGGAAAGCAGAAGTGTTCCGTCTTTCCAAGGCAGTTTGGGTAGAGACAGGGCTGGTAGAGAGGGCTCTAGGCCAACAGGAAAGCAAGATCAAAGGTGAACACAATGTTGGCATATTTTGGAACTGGAAGTTCACTCTTGTTGGAAGCCACTGATGGATGTGATGCCAGGGAACTCTTGGGCCATCTGTCTCCTCTCAATACAAAGACCAGGAAACAGCTCGAATATACACTCTGCGGGTGTGCTCACCAGCAGAGAATGGGACTGGAACACAGTAGATTCTCCATGGCCATTTGTAGAATAAATGAAAGATGTCAGGCAGGTGGTCTCAGCCATCTTCGCTGGCATCACCAAGTGCCAGAGAAAACAGAAGTGGCTAGGGATTTGGAGCACAGGTTGTCTTCCCTGTCCATAACCCTCCTAGAAATGACAGCAGTTGTCAGAATGGTCAGGACCATGTGGCTGGAAGGCAGGTCTGGACATCACATTCATCTGTTGAAGCACAGGCCATCTGTCTAGGCTCCCATAAGTGGAAAACAGACAAAAGAGGAGTGGACAATGGTCCCAGTACCCCGCCTGGCACAAGAGGGTGAGCTGCCTCCTCTGTTAGGTGTCATTGCCTGAGCTATAATTATGTCTCATCTCAGTCAGCTGCTTCACATCTGAGTCCCACATTCCCAAGACATGCTGCCACCTTCTCAGAGAAGGTGCCTGGACTGACATCCCCAAAATATTCAGGTCAGGCAGCTGTGAAGACTGACTTTGCCCTTGGCAAACACACCCACACATGGGAGGCTCCCTTACCTATTATGTGGCCTTCTGCATGCACACCCCGGCTCTACCTGTCCACCACGTCACTCAGCAGCCAAAGTGACCTTTTAAAAATTGCAAATCTGATGATGTCACTTCCCAGCCTACTTTGTCTGGTCTTTTCCCATAGTCCTGCCAATAAAGGCCCACAAAGCTCCAAGCAGTTCACCAGCTGCTCTAGCCACAACCTTCTCTCCTCCTCCCTGATGGATTCTTTAGTTTCTCAGCTGAAATACTCTCTTTCTGGATGCAGTGCTTTTGCGTATGCCTTTCTCTACTGACTTCCACTAGGAACAACCCTTCCTCTAGAATACCTTGCCATCTCTCAGGCTCTGGAGAGCGCTTGTCATATGCCTCCCTGAAAGCCTTCCACTTCTCTGTTCTAATGTCTAGTTCATCCAGAATCCCTTGGAATTTGAACTTCAAGGGTGCCTCGCTGCCTGTGCCTTAGTCTCTACTACTTTCCTTATGCCTGGCACTACTAGGTGCTCGTCAATGCATTTTACGTGAAGGCATACACATCCAGACTCCTGAACCCATGGAAGCAACCTCTCCAAATAAAATAAGGGCAGAAAGAGTCTAAAACATAATGCTATTGTCTGGTTTCAGTACTATCGTTTCATCTGGGATGGGCTTGTCAGCTTCTGTGCTGTGGGTAAGCCTGAGTTAATTCTTCAGCACCACTTGCTGGCTGAGCTCGGAACAGTCTGGGCCTTTGTAGTAGGCCATGCCAAAGCAAAGCCTTGGAAAAAAACCCACAAACATCAAACCATGTGCAGGTGCTTCTGCATGGCCCCAGCCTCCTGCTGCACAGCGCAAGAGCAGGGAGCCTGCCCTCCTCTTGCCCCGTGCTCTGTTTTGCTTCCTCCTCCACCCCCCAGTAGCAACAACAATTATTCAGTAAAGAAAATACAAGTAATGGAAAGAAAGAGAAAAAAATAAACATTGGAATGGGCAGTGTCCCTTAGCTACTGCTTAAACACACACACACACACACACACATACATACATACACAGTAGATTTGGAGACATTTCAGTGACTTTGCTAAAGGAAGAAAAATAATCAAGTTTGATCCCCTTAGGTGGCACCACTTTTCTTTATGTTATTACAAAACAAAAGTTACTGAGGCCCATGTTTCACACAGCAAGGTATTCATCAGAGTCCCCTGGGGTAACCTGCTAGATGAGAGGTTCCCAGGGTTACTTGGCCCAGTGCATTAGAACTAAGAAGAGGGACTTGGTCATAATTCCCAGAGAGATGGGCCACGCCCAGAAGAAAGCTCAGGATGTGAGCAGCATGGTGGGTCCTGTGCTGGTAACAGGAGAGGCAGCCGACAAGGAACCTCTACTCTCCTGGGAATTCCAAAGGCAAGGGCCAAAGATGCTGAACCAAGAAAAATGCCACACATCAAACTCTGACATGCAGAAAGATGGAATCTGCTGGTCCCTCTTCTAGTGCAAGTGGAAAAAAGGGGGCAGATTCCACTAATTCACTAAGTTAACACTGCCTGAACTAAACCTAGCAACAGGGACCCGTGACAGACTAGGAAGACAATGGTGGCAGTGGAATTGGCCAGAAGTTGGTAGTAGCTCATCATGTCGATCAAGACCTTGAGCGAATGTGGAGCGTGTTACATGCATTAGGTCTATTACTCCACCTGGCCACCTCACACAAGATTATTACCATCATCAGTCTATGAGAGAGAATGTTGAGATTCAGGGGACCTAGGAGACTTGCCCAGAGTGAGCTGGTACCAAAGTAGATGGGAAGCCAGGTCCCCAACTTTAGAGTTACTGGTGTAAACCATTATAGTGCATCTCCCTGATTTCTCCATACTTATGATCAAATGGAAAAGGCCTCATAAGATAAGCCTTCTCCTCTTCCAAACACTTTCTAGAAAGACCCATTAAGCTCTGCTTAAAGCGTGCTAGCATTCCTAGCCCCAAGTTCTGAACTCTTTCACATTCCTCCCACAAGCCAGCTCCAAAGGCTTACAAACCACACGCTCAGGTTTATCAGAGTGACAACTCCACTCCCTATACCAACTTTCTGCACTAGTTAATTTTTATGCTACTGTGGTAAAATATGTTGGCAAAAACAGCGTAAGGAAGGAAGGGGTTTTTTTTGGTTTAAAGTCTGAGGATTAAGTCCACCATTAAGGGAAGGTATGCTGGCAGGAGCATGAGGCTGCTGGTCGCACTATGTCCTCACTCCGGAAGCACACAGTGACCAATGCTCACTCTCAGCTCACGTCACCTACATGATGCCATAGTTTAGGTCTTCCCAATTCATTCAACCAAATCAAGAAAATCCCTCACAGACATGCCCAGAGACCTGTCTCTTCAGGCATTCTAGATCTTGTTGACAATCAATAGTAACCATTATAATATGTTTATTTAAGTGTATGTTTATATAATTTTATTTTATAAAATGTTTACATTTTTAATATAAAAATTAACCGGAGAGCCCAGCATCATGGTGCACAACTTATGAACCCAGCACTCAGGAGATAGGGGAAGGAGGACCAGGAGACCAAGGCAAACCTCTAGGACACAGAAAGTTCGAGGCCAGTTTGAACAACATGAGACTGTCAAAAAGAAAAGAAAATGTAATAAGAATTAATTCTGGCAAAAATAATCATATAACTTAAAAATATTTTCATCATTACTTATATATAGTCTAATTTTCCTATCTTTGCCTACCTATATAAATTTGTCTACCTCCTGCTTTATTAAATTGCTACCACATATGTAAAAATTATCCCTGTTCCCCAGGTATGGGGCACCATGGCCCAGTGGTACAGGAGAAGACATGTGTCTTAGAGATGCTGTGATAGCAAATGAAAGCCCCTCCCAAGTCTCCGGCGTATGTTTTTTTGTTGTACAAGGAGAACATTCTTGTTTGGGATCTTTGTGTTCCCAACTCCCTGGAAGCACTGCTATTCTGTGATAACCTAAAGCACTCTGTAGGCAGGATGCAACCAAAGACGAGATGGATGAGTCGGTAACACTCGTTCTTCTAGGAATTTATAGCTGACTTGGACTTAAGCAATTACCCCACAGAGTCAGCTTCCTTTAATAAGGAGAATTAAGTTCAAGTTGACAAGTTGCAAATAAGGGGCCACGTATGAGGACAGAGAAGGGAAGCCTCACACCTGGGCTGGAGGCAGGCATGAGCTCTGGGGCGGGGGGGGGGGGGTGGTGGAATGAGCCTCCTCTCCTGGAGGATCAGCCTGGCAGCTTGATTTCCTCCCATCTTCTCATGTTAATGCACAAACAACAGCATCAAAATAATAAATGAGCAATTGACTAAAGGAATGGCCCAGCCAGCATGGGGGTAATTTCAGAGCGGATATCTGAGTCTGGCCAGATAGAGTCTGCTGAGAGAATGATTGAAGAGAGACTCTCCTAGACGCAGATAAAATTTCCTTGTAATGTTTGCCCTGAGGAAAGGCATCCTTTCACAGGAAGAAGGCCAAATCCGGTCTATTTTTGTAGGAACATTTCAAGTGGTCAGTCGACTGATTTCCTGTGGTTCCCAGAAATTCTGCAGCAGACTCTGAAGAGGATGTTGGTGATAGGGAATAGGGACTTGATGAGTGCGAATCAGTAATTATCTCTATATTTGCCTCTTTTTGTTTCCTATAAAAATCGTCTAGGGGAAAGCCACCTGTTTAAAAAGTGCAAGAAGGTTCATTACAAAAGAGCTTAGAGAGGCACATGAAAGTCCCTCGGTGGGGCAGAGTCCTTGGGTCAAGAATCTGCAACCCGAAATTTCATTTATCTGCTCATTCCCTCTCCCCATCTCTTCCTCATCACCTAACAAGCATTTGAGCCAACCCTTGAGGGCTAAGAAGAAGGTGAAGAAAAATGGACTCTACCCTAGAGGCTCACTGTGTCAGAAAGGAGACACAGCAAAAAGGAGCTCACGGTGAGAGCTAAAGAATGAATTACAAGTGGTGGTAAGGAAGAAAAGAACAAGAGGTTATACAGCCTGGAGAGATGGCTCAGTAGTTGAGTACTTACTACTCTTACAGGGGCCCCATGTTTGATTCCCAGTACCTACATGGTGGCTTATAACTGTCCATAACTCAAATTTCAGGGTACCCCGTACCATCTTCTAACTTCTGTGAATACGAGGCATGGACATGATGCACATACACATATGCAGGCAAAATACTCATACACAGAAAGTTTTCAAAAGTTGATATATTTTTGAGAGAAAGTAAGAGAACATAGGGGAAGAGGGGGCACTAAACTTGGGTGGGGAGGTCAAGAAATATCTCGGAGGAGATGGCCCCTCAGCCACCATCAAAAGGGTGAGTAGAAGCCAGACAACAGCTACTGCTGGGAAGGACACTGCTGGAAAGGGCACTGTTTGTTGGGAGGCTGGCTGTATGGTGAAGACCACAATGAACTTAGGATCCAAGAGTAGATGAGGAGGAGGCTGGACTGTGGGAACAAAGTCGTGTGGGGACGGTCTGGGTCACACAGCATCATAAGGGCCATACCAGATTTTGCTTCATAGAAATGCAAAATTATAGAAAATGTTAAGCCAGGGAATGATCAACCTGAAGCTGGTTCTTAGAGCTCTTTGTGACTCTGTGAATTAAGTAACATAACGAATCAAATAAGAAACACGGGCTCAGATGGGCGTGGTGGCACACACCTTTAATCCTAGCACTTGGGAGGCAGAGGCAGGTGGAACTTTGTAAGTTCGAGGCCAGCCTGGTCCAAATAGGGTCCAAATAGTGAGTTCCAGGACAGCCAGGCTAAACAGTGAGACCCTACCTTCAAAAACAAATACAAAACAAAGAAAGAAAAGGAAAGGAAAGGAAAGGAAAGGAAAGGAAAGGAAAGGAAAGGAAAGGAAAGGAAAGGAAAGGAAAGGAAAGGAAAGGAAAGGAAAGGAAAGAAGAAGAGACAGAACTGAAGATGTGGTAGCCGGTTCAGGAACTAGCAAAGGAGCTGGTAATGAGGTGTACGTGTGGTGAGCCTTCACTGGAGTCAGAATCTGATCAGTATACCTCAGGGATGTCAGACAGTTAATAAGGCTGGGACTCGGGTAGCATGAAGGAAACCTTACTTAGCAATCATGCAACATTTTATTTAAAAATTCAATGCAATGGGGAAAATATATTAGAAATAATAACAATAATAATGAGGAGGAAGAGGATGCAAAGACAGTTTGAGTAAGAACGGTAAAAATATGTGAGCAAAACAAACATGACATGAAACCTAATAGTTGTGTGTGTGTGTGTGTGTGTGTGTGTGTGTGTACACATGGACAGGCGTGTGTATACAGTAGTGAGACCGATGGTAGTAAGAACCATAAGTTACCACGACACATTTAGGTCTGAGATGACGCAGGGCAGTGAGGGGGACTTCTTCAGATGAAGGCGATACAACAGAATTTGATGCTAAGGAGACAAAAGCCCTGCCTCAAAAGGCTGTGTGCTAATAAGGGTTTTCTGTCAATCAAATTCTCCACCCTGTGAAATGCTACAGTCTAAGGACTATCCCTGTGGAAGGTCACGTTGAGCAGCAACACTCATGTATGCACGTACTTCCTAGAAGATCAGATCTATGGGAACATCACACCACTGTGGGGGCTTACTGCAGTAGGGTAAAAATACTGGGAAACGTCTGCCTTCTCTGTGTCCCGCTCTGAGCCTATCCAAAGGCGCTTGACAGAACTCTAGAACTCGACAAGACCAGGGAGGATCTGGGAATGTAGACCCTTGGCTGTCCAGGGTAATTATTCACATAAATACGGCAGTAGAGAGAAGACAGGAGACCCTTTGAAGCCTCTCCTTCATCCTTGTTGCCCAATCTCTTTTCAAAGGCCAATAACTTAAGTGCCTCCTTTTTTTCTTTTCTCAAACGGCTACACCCAACACAGTGATTTTTTGATCCCTAAATCATGAGAGGGGTAGTGGATGCTGAAGAAGACAAATGGCTTTGGAAGGTCAGATAGAAAACACACTCAAAGGAGGAGGCCATGAGTGCTGAAGGGCTGCGAGCATGGTGTGCTTTGAGCTACCAGCCAAGCTTGGAGGCCTCCTCTGACAGAGGGGTGGGCAGTCGCGGCTAGTGGTACCTACCTGCCCTCAACCTTTTCTAAAAAATGGCATCTTGACCGTAACATGTACCTTCCTGGAAACAGGAGATACCAGGGCAGGTTTATCTCTTAAGTTAGCTCTTAAAAGGGCATGAGATTTCAGCTCACTTCCAAGTGATTTCATCCCTTATCCAAGGCTGGCCATTCCTTTGGGACCTGCAGTGATATTGTTCCATATACCTTCCATAATGTGCACTTGGGTGCTCCACTGTATATGGAAAGCTCTGTCACAGGATCCTGAGAGCCGCAGGGAGCATTGAAATGCAGAGCAAATGGAAAAAAACAGCCTTTTGGGGGCTACTCATATGGGATCAGAGAGAGTTGGTAAATACAAGGAAATCTAAAAATAACCAGAGTCCTTAAAAAGAAGAATACCAAAGGGAGCAAGTGTGCCCCTGCTCCACTGCCGTTCCTGTGAAACCAGCCCTGGAATGCTTGCGCCTGAGCTCCTGGCTCTTTCGTCCCTGCTCTTTTGCCTGTGATACCCACAGAGTCCCTCTGCAAACCCTGGGCCTGGCTTGCCACTGGTTCCCAGCCTGGAATTCTCAGGACCCAGTGGGTGCCTCCATAGCTTTCTTTCAAAATCTAGGACTGATAAGCAAGCTCTATGGCTTTTCATTTCTCCCGTGGTAACCAAGCATCTTAAACATCAGCCACACCCCAGCCCTGCCACCTACTCTTCCAGAGACACTTGGATAGCATCTGTCTGGCCAAAACATGAATTTTATCCTTCGTTTTCATACAGTTTTAAGTGAGTCAGGACTACAGAAAATGAGGCTGCCCAATAGCAAGGCAATGTTATAAACAAATGTTGAGGGGTTTATGTCTTGGCTAAAACAAAGGTTTACTTTGCTGAAATGTGCAGTCCCTTTACAGCACAGTTGTCTAGGGCGGCGAAAAATGCACTACTTAAATGGCTCGCGGAAGGAATAGAAAGCATTCCCCAAATGAGCCTCTGAGAGAAGCTCGTTTGCTCAAAATGCTCCATGAAACTCCAGTAGTTTAATTAAGAATCGACCCACCAAAGCACAGGGGCAATGAGCAATGCAATAATAGCATCTACCAATACTTGTCATGTGACAGGTTCCTGCCCAGGCCTTGTTCTGTTTCCTTATGACACTCTCACAAGATTGGCACTCCTGGTTTTCTTTATTATGATCTGCTGTATATAGAACCTTGGGCTACCTGCTAAACATGACCTTTGCCACGGTGCTATATCCCAAGTCCCAGATAACCCAGAGGAACAGAGAGGTCAAGTAACTTGCCAGTCATACAGGGGTCAACGACACCACAGAAACCAAACTAAAAGTCTCAAAAAGCGTGAGAGCGCTCCTTTTGTGCTCACCTTGAAGCATGAGAGGGACAAGCCAGAGGTGGCCACTGCAGCACCCGAGAAGGGACAGCTATCTCGGGCAACTTGCACAAGAGTAAGCATCCCTTTTCTGATGCTGTCTATGGGGCTACACAAGTCACAAAAGCTGGTAGGGTACAAAGAACAGAGAAAGTGAAGGGTCACCCGGTACAAAGAGCATTTGTTCTCCTGATCACATTCAATCCATGATTCCAGGAACCTTCCATTCAGATCATAAGCTTTCAACACTAAAATGGGTCAGGATACATTTCAGGATTGAAGATATTACTCTATCCATTTACCACCTTTGTTAAAAGGGGGTGGGACAATGCTTCTCTAAGACAGTTTCTTTGAAAATTAATCAATGTATTCAGCATGTTTAGGACCATGCCTGGTCCCCTGCGCATGTTTAAGAACTTTTACTGTTTATGGTTATAGCCAAGGCAGGTTGTTGAGTAATGCTTTGGTAGGGCACAGCTTAGACTGGTCCAAATAGATAACAAGCATACTCGTCAAAAGACTGAGTTTGAAGATGTTAAGATTTCTAGATCAGGAGCAGGGACGGGGGAGTCGGGGGAGAGCAGGCAGGAGAAAAGGCTCTGCAAGCTCCATCTTCTAAAGGGCAGAGAAGTCAGCTGACCTGAAGAAAGGAATGTCCTTGCTGGGCCCATCCTAGAGACTGTAAAATTGCACAACAGATTAAAAAGATTTTTGGAGACACATCAGTAAGAGGAGGTTGAAGGAAGAAGATTGAGGGCTGCAGGAACCCCTGCAGAATCACTTAACATTTGGCTCTGAGCCCAGGCTTTAATGCATCAGTCTACAGGAAGGATCTTTCTGTTTAAGATGTGCACAGGTCTTCAGGACACTCTGGACCAGAGTGTGCCATTAAAATTCAGACAGAACCGGGGCCAGCAGAGCACAGCACTGCCCAGGGAGCCTCTGCTTTTCCTCTCCATGTGGATCTGCTCTCTGAAGGCACTTAAAAGAATGTCTGACCTCCGGTTGGATGCTGATCTCGTGGTAGGGAGGAGGTTGGAGGGTGAACAAACCAGACTGCAGAGGATAAAAGGTCTCATATGGAGGGAGAAATAAAGGATGTCGGAGATGACCCTCATGGGGAGGGAATGCATCCGTCTCTCTTGGTCTCTGTGGAGCCGTATAAGGTCACGGGCTGTGACTGAGCTGCCGGGTGATGCACCTGGATGAGATGACAGTCTCACTTCTTGCCAGCTGCCCTTGGTCTAGACAACAGTGACCTTCTCAGGCTGAGCCTGTCAGGGCTGATTAAGCCACCTTGAGGGTAGAAAGCACAGTGGTACATACCTTTCATCCCAGTACTCAGGCAGCAGAGGCAAACAGATTTCTGTGAGTTCAAGGCCAGCCTGGCAGATAGAGCAAGTTCCAGGTTAGCCACAGCTATATAGAGAGACCCTATCTTGAAAGATTGTTTTAAATGGAGTTGGGATAGTTCATCTGTCACACATCATGGAACAACCCCAGTGGGATCTAGCACACTCGCCTAATCAAACATAATAGCCATTCTACAGGCAATCAGATGGAAGTTAACAATGGATAAACAAGGACTTGGAAAAGGCTGTAGAGTGCTTGGCCACTGAGTTATGAAAGTACTTCTAGTTTTTTAAGATTTTGGGTTGGAAACTAGGGACTCGGGGGCTCTCTTTTCCTTTCTTTCTCTAAATTACCGGGTCCTCTACAGCACTCTCTCCACGGCATGTGACCAATAGAAGTTATTGACACATGAAGTATGTCATCTTGATGTCCCCCAAGTATTTGATTCTGGAAGCCCAGAAACAGTATGTCTAGTAACTTGTGATCTCCTTGGGACTAGAGGACTCCTAGAGAACTGGAGAAGAGAGTGGTAATGTGGATCAGTAGTAGAGAACTTGGCTAGCATGCAGGAGAGACTGAGTTCCATCCCAGTGCTGAAAAGAATGGAGAAGAAATCTAATAAAACTACTTAGGCTACCTGTACTCATGGACAACATAAACTTTAAACCCACAAATACACAGAGGGCCCCTGTCTGTGTTTTGTAGCCTGTGGGTTGTGACCTCTTTGGGGTCAAATGACCCTGTCACAGGGGTTGCATATCAGATGTTCTGCGTATCAGATATTTACATTATGATTTATAACAGTAGCAAAATTACAGCTATGAAGTAACAATGAAAATGCTTTTATGGTTGGGGGTCATTACAACAGAGGAACTGTATTAAAGGGTGGCGTCATTGGAAAGGTTGAGAGCCACTGATCTAAGCAACTGAGAAAACAACACCGTTGCATGTACATGATGATGGGACATTCCAGTCTAGCAGAATGACTCTTTCCAAGCACTGCTAAAGTACCTTTAAATGTTAAGACTCAAGTTCTTCCCATTCTACATCAATGGCATGGGGGTGTGCACAGTGACAGTCAAATTAGCAACAACCAAATGCTTGCACGTTCTCTACGGTCAGGCTAAGCACTGTGGATGCATCATAGGCTAAGACTCACAGTGACTCAGCACAGCAGCTGTGGTTATGGGGGAAATAAGCATCTGCAAGAAAGGATAATTGCTAATGAATGTCCAGCAAGATCTGAACTCAAGTCAGATTTATGCTGGTAAATCAGGTAGGGGATATATATATATATATATATATATATATATATATATATATATATATAATTGAAATAGAATTCATCACTTCCCACCTTTCCCCCTTTCTCCCTCCGGCCCCTCCCAGGTACCTTCCCTCAACCTCTTCCTTCTTCCCACCACTCAAGTGGATCGCCTCTTTTTCTTTATTATTGTTACATATATATAACTGTATATTTATGTACATATATAAATATAATTTGTTGGGTCAGGTTTTGTCATTTGTATACACAGCTTCAAGGCTACTCTACATTGGACAGCCAGTAAGGAGGCTCATCCCTGGGAGTGGGTATTTCTCTCCCAGTAGTCATTAGTTAACTGTAGTTCTTGATCTAGGGTGGGACCCTCTGCAATTTCCCCCCTTCCACGTTAACACGCCCATTGATACTGCCATTGATCCAGTCTTGTTTATGCAGCCATCTCTACTGTATAAATACTCTCAAGAGCTTATTTCAAGCTATTAATGATGGTTTAATAGAAGACAGATTTCTGCCTGGGCTATGATCTTTCAGGAACTTGAAGGGCTTAACTCCTGAATGCTCTGGTCAAAGTCCACCTCAAAGTTGAGTACACAGTTTATTGTCAATGATGGAAAAAAAGGATTTCAGCTCGTGGAAGAGAACTGGCTTGGAACAGCAGGCTGATATGCCAACCCAGGCCAGCCAGTCAGCCAGCCAGCCAGCCAGGTCACACTCAGATCCATACAGAGCACCTAGGACACAGCAGGAGAAATAAAGAGAGCTGGGAACACATTGTCTCCCTGCCTGCAGCCAACTTTCCTTCACAGAGGGTGTGCCTGATCAGGACCCTGTGTGGAAGAAAGAAGGAGCCCTGAAATCCTTCTTCCAGGCACCGTCAACACATTTTCTTGGTCAGATAAGGAGGCTAGACCTCCAGATAAGGGTTTTGACCCTTGCCCTTCTGGACCTAGTAATTTTAATAGTATTTGTTCTGAAGAAGTTAAGGAAATAATAATTCCAAGTGGGAACAAACTGTGGGGTCTGCTTCTATGGAAGGGGTTTCCTGTCTAATATGATTGCAATTAAAATCATGTAAGACTTTTGGCTCAGTCTCTCTGTCAATAGCTGCAGGACAGCCCTGCTAATTAGGCCTCCTGAGAACATGTTTCCATTGGGGCAAACAGGCAAAGATATCTGTCAAGTGTTGGAGTCAGTGGCTTCCATCTCCGAGCTCTAGAGACTAAGGAAGCAGGCAGTCAAGAGCTGGTTAAACTGTATTCACCCACTCAATCTACAAATATTTGTCAAGGGCCCGTTAGGTGCCAGGCATCTTGCCAGCCTCTGGAATGCCATGGTAAGCAAGACAGACCAGTTTGTGCCTCTGTGGAGCTGGCAGCCTAATCACGAAGAGAAATATTAATTAAATAATCACGAGCATGAAGGAGTAATTGAAAATGGATGCAGGATTTCCAAAGGTATGGAAGATGGTCCTGTGAGGACAGGAGGAGCCCTGCTAAGTTCTGAGAAGGCAGGAAAGGCTTTCTGAAAGAACTGAAGACAAACGAGCGGTTAACCAGGTAGGTGGGGCAGAGGGACAGGGAAAATATTCCAGATGGAGGGAAGGGCAGGGACAAGCGGCCAAGGGTGTGGGGAAGGGCAGGAATCTCTAGGAAGTAGAAGGCAGGTTTGCAGAGGACACCGATAGGAGATGAGGCATGGGAGAAGCAAGGCCTGGGCTTCCAGCGCACTGTAGCAAGGTGTTGGTGCTTCCCACAGCAGCAGGAATGCATTGGAGGGGTGTGACAATGGAACTCGGGTGACACTGCTGCTGAAGGAGCCCAAAGAACCAACATCTGACCTGGTGTGTGCGGTGTGGACGGGTGTTGGGAGGTCAGAGTTGGGGAAGTGTGTGTACACAGAGCTTTCTGGAGGAGGAATTGTGAGAGCTGAATTTTTGAAGGGTGGATATGATTGGTTGGGCTACCATGGAGGAGAGAAAGAACCTGCTGCTGTCAGGTTTGGGATAAAGCCTGGAAAAGTATGAAGGGGGATGGGGAGGGGGGATGTATTAAAAGATCAGTAAGACAAAGTAACATAGTTGGGCAGAGACCAGATCATGAAAGCCACAGAGACCATGACAGGAATCTGCACTTATTCCTACGGGCAGCAGAAGTCTGCCAAGCCAAACATCTCCTGGAGGGAGCAATCCTCAGGTTTCTGAGGTGGGGAGGTCCTGAAGAGCAGGGCTGAAGTGAGTGTTGTTAGAGACCAGAGTACTGTGCGGGCCACAGCTGGGCAGGTGGGAGCTGGGCAAGGTCGGGGACTTTAAAAGGTGAGAGAGTCTTGCCACCTTCTGATGGGCAGGAGTGGTTTCTACTCAAACAATAGTCTGGGAAAACAAATGCTACTCTCTGGGTTGATTGAGTATTGCTTTTGCGATCTTGGTAAATATCCCATGGATCCCTGAGAGTAATGGTAGTCACTTCATTGGTAAGTGAAGATTTTCTCAGACAGCTATTCAGTTAAACGGTGGTCATGCCGTTCCATCATCTGCATCCTTGTTTGAGGTTTATCTGTTGGTACTATTGTCCAAGACAAAGGCCGGCCAAGATTCTCACCATCATTGTAAGGTTATCAACTTCTTGATTTTTTTTTCTTAACCTTGAATGTACTGAAACTGTATCATCAGATATACATGAACTTGGATATTTCAAGTCTACCTGTTGAATTTTTCCATTTTTCACTGCTTGGTGATTCCTTTATGTTTTTAATCATTCTTTTTTACTTTGGAATTATTTTATCTCATATCAATGTAGCCAGGGCAACTTTTAGCCTTTATTATTATTTGTCTATCATGTTTAAATTTTTAAAATACTTATTTGAGAGAAAGAGAGAGAATGTGTGTGTGGGGGGGTGGTTATGGGTACATGTTCATGTGCATGGGTATGCATAGGCTAGAAGTCAGCACTGGGCATTTTCCTCCATCATTCTGCACTCTGTTTTCTGAGGCAGTATCTCTCATTGAACCTGGAGCTCACTCAATGACTGGCCGGCCACTGAGCCTTAGGGACCTGTCTGCCTTGCCAGCCCTAGAATTATAGATTACATCATATGGTGTTTTCATAGATGCTGGGGATCAGAGTGTACGGCCTCATCCTTAAGTGCCAGGCACTTTATTGACAGTCCTCTCCCCAGTCATACTTCATGGCTCTGTCTTGCATGCCTATCTTGGACTGGCCTGACCTGATCCTTCTCCTCTCTATCCCCTCCCCCTTATACCTGGTCAACCTTCCCACCCCCCGTACCCCTCCTTCCACTCCCACATTACATATGTTCTGCCACCTTCCCTCTCCCCTAAAGCCTGTTTGTCCCCTCCCATGGCCCTCTTTCTAGTTGTTTAGTCTCTAAGCACACTCACATAAAAAAAAAAAAACCCATAATACAAAAATCGAAAGATAGCCGGGTGTGGTAGCGCACGTCTTTAATCCCAGCACTTAGGAGGCAGAGGCAGGTGGACTTCTGAGTTCGAGGCCAACCTGGTCTACAGAGTGAGTTCCAGGTCAGCCAGGGCTATACAGAGAAACCCTGTCTCGAAAAATCAACAACAACAATAATAATAATAATAATAATAATAATAATAATAATTGGAAGATAGTATCTCCATATCAGAGCGAATACAATCTTTTTGAACCCCAGTTACCTCACTTAATGTGATATTTTCAAGTTCTGTCCATTTTTTCTGTAAACTTTATATTTCTCCTTTCTTTATGGGTACACAAAATCCCCCTTGGTATATGATCATTTTCAATATCCGTTCATCAGCTGATTAGCATCTAGATTGGCCTCATCTCATGGCCATTGTGAATACAGCAGCAATGAGCTTGGCTGTGCAAGTGACTCTGCCCTAGGACACAAGGGTACTTTGGTCATATGCTCGGGAATGGTATAGCAGAGTCACATGGGAGTTGTAGTGTCACCTTTTTGAGAAGTGTCCACACAGATATCCACAGTCCTGCATCAGTTTACACTGTCATCAGCTGCATTTCCCAGTCCTATCAAGTTCCCCTTCCCCTACATCCTCACCAGCACGTTCCGTTTGCTTTCTTGGTGGCAGCCATTCTGCCTGGGGTGAGATGGATCTCAAAGCATTTCCCTTCCATCTCCCTAGTGGCTATGAGTGGTTCCTTCCATCTCCCTAATGGCTATGAGTGGCGATCCCTTCTTAAAACTTATTGCTCATCTGTATTTTTGCTTTTGAGAACTCTCCGTCTGGTTTCTTAGTCCATATTTTGAGTGAGTTGTTTTTCTCTTGTTTAACTTTTTTTGAGTTCTTTATATATCCCAGATATTAACCTTCTGTCAGTTGACAAGGCATTTGTCAACTTGTAAAGATTTTCTCCCACATAATAGCTGCCTCTTCATTCCACTTGTTTTGTTGTTTGTTTATTTGTTTGTTTGTTTTTTAAGATTGAGTCTTGCTGACTTGGCCATAGTGTGCATGACACTGAAGCTGGTTGTTTTTGTTTTTGTTTTTACCTTTTTGCTTTAACCATTCTGTATGCTTATATTTTAAATGTTCCTCTTGTAATCAAAATATATGTGCCTATATTTATTTTAAAGAGCTCCTAAGCTAAAAAATTTAGTCCATTTATATTTGTTGTGGTTATAAGTATGTTTGGATTGATTTTATTCATCTATTTTTGGATACTATTTTAACCTTTCTAAATTTTTTCTGGATAATTTATACAAATGCAGTGTTACCTGCTCTGTTTCATCCCTCTAGCCCCTGCTAGCTATTAGCTGAAAATGCATTTTATTTATTTTTTAACATCTAACATACACATCTGACTTAATAAAATCTAAAGTGAGCTAACATCTCTAGAGGCACTAGAAAGGCTTCTGGGTGGTTTCATTTATAGAGACATGAACAGTATATAGAACTGAAGCTAGGTCCTGTTTCTACGTGCTAGGTTTGAGGACACCCTTAATAGAAACTCACTATTTTTAATGGCCTTATGCAGTTCGCAAAATGCTTTTGTACATGGATAGTCTCTGCTACATAACCAGCAACAGGGGTTAAAACAGACGTACAGGTGTCAATGTCTGTCTGTCTTTGGTTCTCAGAACTATAAACCTTTCTCCAATCCCCAAGAGTCACTTCCATAACCATCCAGATGCCCGTATCTGAATCTGCAACAATGACTTGAATTCTCCCTTACACAACAGTTCATCTTTGCTTCCTTCATCTTCTTTGTGATTTAACAAGAGGAAAAGCTTAGCTAATTTATGCCACATATGGAAGAGAATAAAAAAACTATCTTAAATAAAGCTGACCCAGGTCGCGTCAGGCTTCAACCAGTTTAATAAAACCAGTGCTCTTGTGTCTAACAGGTCGGGTCACACTTTTACTCTTTTCCAAGTGTTTTTTGAATGTTGTGTTTGTTTAACCCTTTAGAGGATTCTGTGCAGCAGGTAGCATGGGAATCATAGAGGAAACGTCTCCTGACAGGGTGGCACAGCCACATTCTCATGGCGCATTTGTGCATGCCGAGGGCTGTGCAGTACACACTCGGAATCCCACGTGGAGAAATGACACGAGTTCCCAGGCAAGGCTATAAACTTCCCCGTTTCATGTGTCTGGTCCAGAGGCCACAGCCGACAGACTCTGTCAGCTTTAACATGGACATTCCAATTGGTCTAGTGTTCCTCTTACTTCTCTGTCGCTGGCAAATCAAGAAAATCATCTGGCTTTCCTAAAAATCTCAGCAGTGTCCCAAATCCAGGAGCCAGCTTGGTGTAAAAGGATGAAAGGGCATCCATTGGACTCAATCTCCCCCATCTCCCACACAAAAAATCCCCTCTCCAGATAGTCACTAAACCAGACAATAGTAATGAAAATCAGGGCTTGCAAATCCACACTATACTTAACGCCTGATTTCACTCAGTTGATGGATTCATTTATGGAAGCAATTTGTGTAAATTCCCAGGGACCTGTTAATGTTGCTGCCTTATGGTTTTTGCCATGCCATAGACTTCCTTTATTCATATCCATTAGCAAACAATGGATTGGCCAAAGAATCCTGGACTGTCCAATTCTCAAAACGAAGATAAATTGCAAATAAAATTAAGAATAGGAGGTTCTCCATGCCCCACCCTCTGGCTTCAGATGATTCATAAATCCACCTGCCACAGCTAGCAGCTCCACAGTGACACCAGGCTTATTTTAAAGGGGCAGCATGTGACCTTCAGCATCCGTGTACAAGTGTAAGCTTCTGGGTCAGTACAGAAAAGCATCTGAACTGTAGCCACCCCTGACTGCCCCGCTTACAGGAGGAGCAGGCAGAAATCAAGAACTGTAGATACTGTAGTTCTCACTGCATTCCAGAAGGACCAGAAGGACCTTCTGGGTGCTGGCCAATGCCACTAAACTGTTGAAGGTTCTGGGGGATAGCTTTCAGACTGCACAGCTTATACACACATGTAAATGAGAACATTAATATAATCCTTGGCCAGAGTTGGTACCTCCAACCCCATCCAGCCTTCTCATGTATCTAACTGTTCCTCTTTGTCCCAATTGATAGAGGCAAGGATACAGGCAGGGAGAATCAAATCCATGCCCAGTACTTTGAAAACAATCTAACAGCCACTTCTGGCTGGGACTGAAGAAGGAAGACCATCCTTAACATGTTGTTGGCACACATCAGAGGAAATACAAACAGAATCTTTGATTGGAGGAGACCCTGGGATAAAAGGAAAGTTCTACTCTCCTAAGATTGACAATACCAGTGGTAGCCATTAGAGTGAGGCTATTGTTTCCTGTAGAGTAAATTAAGTACACAGCTTAGGAGGTATAGGAAATGCAATCAGAAACCACCATTGGAGGAGACCCTGAGACAACAAGAAAGTTCTACCCTACTAAGATTAATACCCGTGTGGCTACTGTTTCCTATACAGCAAACTAAGTGCACAACTTAAGAAGTATTGGGGATAAAAATAAATGGAAAAAAATTACATAATCTCTTAGTGACGTGGTAAGGAAGGGGAATCTATGAGCTAATGAAGAGACATGTGACCTCCATCCCACTCGAAAGAGCTATATTGCTTTACATCAGAGGGGATTGAGGGAGCTGGGGTATAGCTCAGTGGCACAGTGCATGTAAAATTAATACGCAGAGCTGGGCAGTGGTGGCACACGCCTTTAACCCCAGCACTGAGGAGTTAGGCAGGTCAGGAGTTCAAGGCCAGCCTGGTCTACAAAGTGAAGTTGCTGCCAAGGCTACACAGAGAAACCCTATCTCAAAAAAGCAACAAGCTAGTATGCTGGAGATTCTATCCCCAGCACTTTTCGGGGGGGGGGGATAAAGTGATTCAGAAAGAAGCAGAGTAAGGAATGAGAGTGGGGTAAAAGTTGAGAGAGGAGGGGGAGGTGGGCGAAGAGAGCAGAAGCTTGACATGAAAGGGCACTGTTTGGAAAATATTAAGAATTTGAAAGGAAAACACAATGTACCATGCTAGGCAAACCCTCCCTCTGCAGCTGATGCAAATAACATGTCCTGCCTCTTCCTATAATATGTGGCAAGAACAATGTTGCACCATTTTATTGAAGAGCCATTTGTGATCATCTGTCTTTGAAAGTATATGTATATTTAAATTGGGGGTGGGAGCTGGGGAAGAAATGGTGTTTGCAAGGGCACCCCAAACAGTAACTGAAACTGAAGTCCATAACTGGCCTGTGGGACTGCAGAGTCAGAGGATGTGCCAAGAGCAGAGAAAAAAAGTAGACACTTCCAATTCAGGCTCATATTCTGGTCATAAAGAGAAGTTATCCAGATTGATGCTTTGGTTTACGATGGAATAGTTTCCCATGAGTACTTGTGCAGGACTTGATACCACATGGGATGTGGGGTTGTGGTTGGCCACTGGCATGAGTTTCCTCTGGACTGAGCAGCTGTGTGGAATCCTGCTACAGAGAGAGCAGGGAACAGATGCAAAGGAGGTTTTGGAGATAGCTAGCATTTAGATCATAATGGTAAGCTAAAGACAAGTTCATGGGAGTGAGTGTACATTTGATGCAATGGGTAAAAACCCCACTTCTGGTCCCAATACTTTCATACCAATGAAATCATGTAACCTTCTCAGCAGTTAAGGGCAAACTGAGGCTCTGTGATCACTGATTCATCTTGAGACTTATCTTCTTGTTGTTGACCTTACACAAGCAATTTAACATTTCCAACCTTTGTTTTAATTTTTTTAAAGATTTTTTAAAGGTTTTTATTCTTTATGTATGTGAGTACACTGCTGCTGTCTTCAGACACACAGAAGAGGGCATCAGATTCTACTACAGGTGGCTGTGAGCCACCATGTGGTTGCTGGGAATTGAACTCAGGACCTCTGGAAGAGCAGAAGGTGCTCTTAACTGCTGAGCCATTTCTCCAGCCCATTTTAATTTTTTTATAATGGGAGTATTGGCATCCACATTAAAGGATCATGTTTAAATTAATAAATACTATCTTTTCAACATAAAATATGTTGTTGATGATGATCATTGTTAATCATTGTTATCATAAGACCACCATAATACATGTGTGTATGTATGTATGTATGTAAATAGCTCCCTGCTCTTCTTCAAACAGACAAACTAAAACAAAAAACTTTCACTATCTTTGTAGTTATCAGAACTTTCTTCTCCTAAATGTTTGGGCAAATACCGGGCTTAAAATTATCTCTCTTATTGATTTTCTTTTTAAGTTCCCTGTGTCAACAATTGATATATTTTACACCAATATGAATCTATATATAGTAGATATATAAATATAAAATGTTAGAAGTTCAGAAGATGTTCTGTGTTAGACTCTGTAATATTAGTGTATATCTGTATATTATAGTGTAGTGTATATTAGATTAGTTATATTTGTGTACAGCTTATATTAGAAAACAATTAAGGTGAAGATGGTCTGGGCACAGGGACAGACCTGAGTTCTCCATGTGATAAGAGGGTCTGTGGAAGACTATGACAAAGCAGTGGCCAAGCACAGCCTTCAGATGTGCTGTCTCAGACAGTGTCCCAGGAGCAACGCTTGCTTTTTGTAAATGCCCCAAGTCCTTCTCTCTTCCTCCCCTTCCTCCAGCAAACTTAGATGGTCTCAATTCATATTAACCCGTTGTTGGCCCTGCAGCACCCTTGGTTCACAGGTGGCCAATAGTCCAGGCCATCTGTGCCCTCTGTGCCCTCTGTGCCACTCTGGCTTGGCAGCACCTAGTCAAAACAGTGCGAGGGTGGAGAGCAAACCCTCAGCCTCGGCCTCTTGGCTTCTGTGGGTTTCAGCCAGACCCCAGGTGTTATTTTAGTGCAACTTGAGTATTTAATTTGAAGATGTGTGTAGACCAGAAGGAGGGACCAAGACATAATGCTTTTCCTCTTGACCAAATGATTAAATTTGAAGTTCTTTAAAAAAAAAAAAAATCAAGTTTGTTGCAAAGTTGTGTCCAATTGAGAAGAGAGAATTGGCTGGAAACCCTCTCCCAGGCCAGGAACTGTCCTCCTCTTCTGCCATCTGCCACCCCACAGGCCTAGTCACTTTGGGTATCACCTGAGCAGTCTGTGGCTTTGAGTGACCCTTCCCTTCCTGAATATGTCCATCCATTTACTGGAAGAACAGTCTACAGGTGTGTTTAATTTCTTTCAGTGCTGAGCCTACCACCGCCGCTTGCTGCCGAGCCATGGCTGAAGGGGAGATTACAACCTTCGCAGCCCTGACCGAGAGGTTCAACCTGCCTCTAGGAAACTACAAAAAGCCCAAACTGCTCTACTGCAGCAACGGGGGCCACTTCTTGAGGATCCTTCCCGATGGCACAGTGGATGGGACAAGGGACAGGAGCGACCAGCACAGTAAGCAGCCACGTGAATTACACTCGTGCCTTTGTGCCTTCCCTAGTCCAGCACGGGAGGAGGGCAGCAACTGGGTACAGGAACCCATTTTCCCAGGCTCTATTTAGGCAGAATGCACTGAGAAGTAAGGTGACACATATATACCAAGTTTATATGGTAAGAATACACATATATCTGGCTTTGGAAAATGAGGAACTGTGGGCTACCCTTAGCTAATTACATCTCTCTGCAAGCTTTTGGAAGGATTCTCTGCTGACCTGATGTAACTTTTGCAGGAGTTTAATCACTGCACCCCACCCCCCAGGTCTATAACATAAGATCATTCCCCACCCCCAATCTTACTGTTCACCGGTAAGAACCTGACGAGCAGGGATGGGAAATTCTGAATAAAGGTATGGGTTCAATTTCAAGTTAACAGACTCTCCAGGTGATGTCTCCACTGGGCTTGATTTGAGAATCCTGGTCTCCAACCACAGACTAACACGTTATAAATTATGCAGCTTTTCCTGCACGCAGCACATTGTGCAGATGTGGCTGTGGTATGCAGAAGGGGTAAAGTCATTCTCCAGACACTAATGGAGCCAGAGATGGGAGCCACAGAGCCATAGGCTGACCATTCTGGGCTTTCCCAGCAGCCTGGCTTTCAGACCATTTTGATAAATGGAGGTATGACTTAGGAAAAAGAATCTACCTGGCCAGTACTTCTAGGGCTGGTGTGTGTGTGTGTGTGTGTGTGTGTGTGTGTGTTATTAGGTGTCTGCTTTCTACTAAGAGTCAGAGATTCCCTGAGTACCACTAGGGTATTAGATGTTGTAGGGAAGCCAAATGTCAGATTTGATCCCTGCTTAGAGGAGCAGCAATTGCAAGAGCCAGACGTGCTGCAGGCCAAGAGCGGAACCAAGGAGTGGAGTCAGGAGTCAGGAGACGAGGGAGAATGCAGGTGGAAGCAAGGTTCTATGGGACTGGCTTGGGACTGGGATGCAGATGGCTTGTGTGTTAAATGTTTAATTATACCTGGTGTAGGTACCACACTTCACAGACTCAGTGCAATGGCTTCAGGGAAACCCTTTCTGTGCAGCCTCAGATGCACATGTAACTGGGACGGGTGACGGCTTTGTCCATCTCCTTCCCCCAAAAGGCAGGTGCTCGGGCTTGCAGCTGGCACAGGCTTATGATTATGATTCAGGGGTTTTGTTTTGATAGCTTGTCTTCAAGAGGACCTCCTACATGTTTTCCACTCTATGAAGAATAGGTATCAGAACAAGCCAAAGATAGAGACTCTAGAACATTCAAAATGGTCAAGTTTGGGCTGCGGCTATACCTAGCCCAGTTGACAGGGTGCTTGCCTAGCATGGGAGGCCCCACCAATAGAGAAACTGGACACGATGCCCCCCATCTAGGATCTCAACCCTCGGGAGGTGCAGGGGAGCACAGTCAAAAGCAAAAGTTGTAGTGCTGTAGTATGTCATGTGACTCTCCCAAGAAACCTGTGTTCAGTACTTGCATATCTTAATCCGAAAAATAAGGCCTGAAAGTTTGTGTCCAAGTTCATAAGACAAATACCCCATTATACTATACTGCTGATGGGATGGCTTGTGTGTTAGATGTTCAATTGTACCTGGTATAGGTACCATACCTCACAGACTCAGCACAGTGGTGGCTTCAGAGATACACCTCCGAGCAGTCTCAGATTCACGTGTAACTGGGATGGGTGACAGCTTTGTCCCATCCATCCCCAGAAAGCAATATAGTAACACAACTCGGGGGATCAAGCTTTAATTCCTCTGACTTTAAATGTTTCGACTTAGTCTTATCAATTTTCTGAACCAATGAGCGACCACAGCGACCAGCTTCTTAAGGTCTGCCTAGTTCTTAGAAACCTTAAACTCTGGGGTAAGAAGAACCTACAATCACTGGGTTTCTGGACAAATATCAGGTGCCTTCACTATGATCATTCTATCATTAGCAGCATAGGATGTTTCCGGATGCATAACATTGGGACGGCTTTGTCATGGGATTTGGCTATAGGGCTTAAGCTGTCAGAAGCCTTGGGAACCCAGCACTGCTCAGGGGCTTGTCGTGTGAACTTAGACACAAATTTTCAAGCCTTATCTTCCTGAGTAAAAAAGTGAGAATACTGATGGAAGCTTTCCTGGGAGAGTTAAATGAAATAATATAGTCACTGTTTTGGGTACAGCGTCTCCCTGGCCCAAGGTAAACTGTTCAGCACTTTGCTGTTACCACCCACAGCCTACAGACCCCCTGCAGGGTATGGATACACAACATGAGAGAAAGGGCTGGAATCTGGATTGAGGCTTAAGTCTCGGCCAACATTCAAAGCAGTTATATAAGCTTATTGTTTGCTTACTCCAAAACGAAGAACAAGGGCCAAGGGGGCAGAAGTCAGTCCTGCAGTAAGTAGGCAGCAGTCTGCCCTGGACCAGTTGAAACCACAATGGACAATCTGCCCACCCTCTGCAGTCAGGGCCCTGGAATGCTGGTGCTCGCACCCGAGCCTGCCCCTTTCTAACCAGACAATTACGATTCTCTCTGTTTTGCATGAAGTGCTCGGGAGAGAAGCTTCAGGCTGTCTAGCCGATGAGTCTTCCGATCCCCAGTGTCTCCAGAGGCCTAATTTGGGGCAGTCTCTTAATCTCATTGAGACTCAACTCCCTTCCCTGTGGAGTTCACATGTTAACCTCACTCTCCGGGCCCTCGCACTACCAATCGGCCTGCCATTCTGGGCATGGGTGCTCTCCCTTAGTGTGGTTCTGTCGCCCTCTTCTGCCTAGCGTTGGCACTGCTGAGGCTCAGGCCTCCAAGAACCAGAGTCAGCTTTAGGCCGTTTGGAGTGGAAGCCTGGAAAGTCAGGATACACACACACACACACACACACACACACACACCACAAACCACACACCACACACACACACACACACACACAGTCTGCCAAATGGGAGTTCTCTTCTTTAATCGTTGGTCTGTGCATAAGGAGAGGCCTCGGAAACAGGCAGAGCCGTACTCCGAAGCTTCCTGAAGGAAGAGAGCCCCTAAAGGCCAATCAGATACTTATGTAAATTATAAACCCCACAAAATACAACTTGCTTCGGAGCTCTGAAAGACAAAAAACTAACTCCTTTCACAGTATCTGTTTGTCCTCAGTGAGTTGACACGCTTCGAGCACAGTGAGGAGATTATTCAAGTTTGTCTGTCTTACCCTTGGGAGAGACAGTTCCCAGGTACCTTATCCGTGGCATCAACCTCGGGAGGATGTTATGTATTGATTGTCCTAAAATAGATTCAAGCAAAATGTCTCAACCAGATACCTGCAGAGAGGGGTGGGTCTGAGCTTGTGGCTTCACCGAGGCTTGGGACAGAGCCACAAGCAATTATCCACACACGGTATCACGCTAGGTACACTGTCATGGCAGAGATGATAGAGATGAGCAGACGTCGGGGGCTGCCGACTCTGGAATCTGTGGGGATGCAGTTTGTGGAAAGGGTGCTTTTGACAGCAGAATGCTAGTCCTGAGAGACAAGCAGCTAAGTGTCCCTTTAGGACACGGAGTATGTGAGGGATGCCACAGTCTGGTGCGCCTCTCCTCTGAATTTACACTTCTGCATTTACTTGTCTGGTTTTTTTTACTGGACTTCTCTCTTGTAGGGCCCCCTGAGTACAAGGACTCTGGCTCTTGATGCTCTGCACTGCAGCTTTTGTGTCCAGTGTACTGACCGTCCTTTGGTTCAGTGCCCAGTGAGCATTTAATCTGATGAGCCACCGACTTGTATTGTTGGCAGAGAAATTTAAATCCAACGATATGTCAAGAAATGCCAGTCAAGCACTGACATGCTGCACAGGGAACAACATTCCCAGCTAACAACAGCCCTCCGAGATCACTAGTCACCGTTGTGCTGAAAACCCAAAAGCTAACATGATGTGACCAGCCCCTCACAGGGACAGCATGTGGAGCCTATCTCTCTGTCCTAATACTAACCTGCTTCCCCTGAGGATCCCACCACCCTGATCCTAACATTTTCACCCCACAAACTAATTACATTGGCTTGCTTATCCTATCATGTGGTGCAGATAGGCAAGGACAGGCTGAAGCCTTTTTATTGTATTTACCAGGTCTGTGCCACCTTGTGGCAGTTACTTTCCCTCTCTATGCCTCAGTTTCCTTGTTTTGAAAACAAGCATGCTAACAGTGTCACTGGAAAGTAGGGATGTGAGATATGATGTTTCTAAGGGTGTCCCAGCACACAGTCAGGCACCGTTCAAAAAGGTGACATCCTCCATGGTTGTTATTGCCTTCCTCCCTAGGACTGATAGCTGGCCATTAAACAAATGTTAAACGTGCTCACAGAACTTCCAGTGACTTTACACCCCAGCTTCTCCGGTGGGGCTGTCTCTATTGGAACTCCCGAGACCTGGCACAGAGACACGGCCTGCCCAAACCGTAGCCCACCAGGTTCTTCCCATTTTACTTCCCTGGCACAGAGGCCATCAAGGCAAAAGTTCTAAGCTTGTCTGCTTCTCCTGCCTGCCAGAGTTTCCTTTCTGGAGAAGGTGTGCCAGGACTTACTCTTCCATGAGATCAGCAACTGGAACAGCAGTTGTAGAGACAGAAATGGCATACTCCTGAGCATCCCTAAGCCCCAGCCTCCGTGTGGAGCCCCCAGCCACCCCCCCCCCGCCTCCCCCAGCATGTAGGAAGGAAAATAGGGACAGGAGAGGGGGGATCCTCTGCCCCACTCGCCACACAGATGGAAATGTTCTTCAGCAGAGTGTGTGCCAATCAAATATTTATAAATCTAGCCACATCCTAAAGGCACCAGGGGAGTTTGCTGGTCCAAAGGATCTCACTGCATTGCCCTGGATCCAAGCAGACCACACTCTAGTGAAATCCCTCCCTGTATACTGTTTGGGAGGAGTCCAGACTTCCGTTGTCTGGTCTGATGGGAATCCACATTTAATGGCAAAGGCATTCTATTCCCCACCAGCTTGGACTCCAAGTCAGAACAGCTTTCCAAATAACCACACTGGGGAGGTCTGGGCCCTGCTGCTGTAACCAGAGAGAGGGGCAGGCCTACAGGAAGGAATGTCCCCCCAACAGGATGCGCCAGCCGGCCATATGCGGTACATCGGCCTCCCAGGTCCCTGAGTCTAACCCAAGACCCCTTATTTGATTATAGGAGAATTCTTGTAGAGAACCTACATTATACATATGAATACACACACACACACACACATACACACACACACACAAATATGTCAGTCAATCTCTGGACTAAATAAAAAAATTCCCTGACTTTTTTCCAGATGTTAAAAGACAAGACACCTTCACAAATGTTAGCAAAAACTCTTTTCCATATGTATACACACACACACACACACACTGAAAACCACTGGAATTTTCCCCCCTCCAGTCCATTTTTCCTCTTCTCTGTCTTTAATGTTTTGCAAAGCCTGGTTTGCGGTTACATTTTAATTATAAACCCCACTGACATAAAACAACCTGGCTGAGTTCTGAATGAGGCTGACCTCACTCTACGTAAACACAACCAAGGACGGGAAGTCTCCAACCCAGAATAAACTGGGCACGTAATCTCTGTGGCCTCTCCCCGGGCAGCAGGCATAAAGGGCAGCCATGCCACACAGGAGCAAAGCCCTCCTCTCTGGTCTCCCAGCCCAAGATACCAGCTGTTGCCTTAGCAGTAAAGAGCTCTAGCGCAGGACAGGAGTGGACATGGGGTGTGGCCCCAGAGCTCACTGCTCCTGGCTCTAGCTACCTTGGATTCTTTTCCCTTCTTTCTGCTCTTAGACAGTAAGGAATCATGTACCTCTCCATGAATAAACTTTGGTTATGACCACATGGAAGCTTATGGGTACAGATAGGAAAACAGACGCCAGCTATTCCTTAGGCACAAGGGACTGATACCCAGGTAGGGGCTGGTGGAGCCTCTGGAAAGCACTGGGATTCTCTTGAGGAAGGAGGTGTAAGAGCCCAGAGACCACAGGGTGATGGACAGTAAGCATGGAGCATAGCAGCGTGAGCCTCCAAGGTGATCTTGTACATTTCAGGCTGACATTTAGGTTTTATTATTCTCAAACCAACACCCTTCAATATCTACGCTGAGCACGAGGTCCGAGGTTCAATGCCCAGCACCAAAAACCAAAACCAGGAACAAAACACTTAAGGTACAAGCCTGAGTCCCCCTCAGCAAACTTAGGGCCACAGATCCACCAAACAACATGGAGACGGCACTTCATGCTTGCCATAACAGTTCTTGGGAGCCTGAGGCAGGAGAATCACTGCAACTGCCAGGTCAGCTTGGGCTACAGAGGAACAACACATTGTCAGATTTAAAAAAAAAAAAAAAATCTACCACATAAGCCTTTTCTAACCCTCTTCAAGTCAATTTTTAAAAGGCTATGAATTTCTAAGAGAATTTCCTATCGACCACTAGATTGCCTTTAGAAAGCTGTTTCCTGTTCTGCCGAATCAAAATTTGCCATCTCCACTTCAGAACTGAGTTAGAGGAAGTACTCAGCTAGCTGCAGACTTTGTTTTTCAATAATAAGCGATTTGAAACGCCCAGGGCTGCTGTCCTTCCTGTGCACAGACAGCAGGGTCTCTCTCCCAACGAGGACACCATTCACCTGGTGGTGGGTGTTGAATACAGAGAATGCAGGGCTCCTGTGACCCTTCATGCCTTCCTGCACCCTATCCCGGTACTTCTAGGTCCTAAGGACACTCATATCTTATGGGTTCCCTGTACTCAAACCTGAGATGGGTCACAGATCACCAGGAGCAAGAAAAGAGTCTTTGGGCCAGCAAGGTAGCTTGGTAGGTAAAGTCTAAAACCTGAATGTGGTTTGGTTTGGTTTGGTTTGGTTTGGTTTTGAATAGAATTCCTGTAAAGGTTTTGGAAAGAGAGAACTGACTCCATAAAGTTATCTTCTGACTTCCACACTTTATGTCATAGCATACACACCCCCTTCCATACACACTTCATACACAAATAATGAAAAAGAGACAAAGAGGAGGCTGGAGAGATGGCTCAGCAGTTAAGAGCACTGACTGTTCTTCCAGAGGTCCTGAGTTCAATTCCCAGCATCCACATGGTAGCTCACAACCATGTCCTCTTCTGGTGTGTCTGAAGACAGAAACAGCAACAGTATACAGTGTACTCACCTAAAATAAATAAATCTTTAAAAAAAAAAAAGGGACAAAAGGAGGAAGTAAGGAAAGAAGGAAGGAATGAAGGAAAGAAGAAAGGAAGGAAGGAAGGAAGGAAGGAAGGAAGGAAGGAAGGAAGGAAGGAAGGAAGGAAGGAAGGAAGGAAGGAAAGGACGAGAGTCTTGGATAGCTCTGTCCATTGACTAGGAATGGACCTTTAAAACATTTCCACCCCTGGACGGCAGGAAGAATTGTGGGAGATGGTCAGTCTTTGATAAAAACTTCATAATAGCTCGTGTGTATATAGTTATAACACAAAAACATGCACTAGACACAGACCAAAGACCAGCAAGTGCCATCAACCCAGAACCCAGAGATGGTTGCAGAACTGATTTTATAGAACATGGGGATGAATCAGACCCCCTGCCCCCTCCACACACTAGGGGTCCCCAGTCCCCTGCCCACCTTTTCAGCCTATACTTTACATACATCAGCCCATGAGCTATACACACTAGCTCATGCTTCATAGGAAGTTTCCATCAGGGATTTCTTATTTCCCTCTCTTCACTGTATGTTATCTCCAGCATTTCTCTACAACAACAAAGGTGGGAGAGATGACAGAAAGAGGGACAGAGTAACGGGGTAGGGGAGGTGTGGTGACAGCAATTGTCCTTTTTACTCTTGTATCTGTTTTTGTTATTGAGCTGCTGAGTCACAGGTCTGTGTGACATCTGTAAGGCCTGGACCATGTCTGGCACTGTGCATAAACTTTAGTGAACTCATCTGTGTGCATGTGAGGGCACAAAATGGCTTTTGATCCTTGCCCCTATTCTGCTGCCACCAGAGGAAGCGTACGTGCTGTGTGGCCAGACTCTGCATCTTTCTAAGGTCACACCTCCTCCTCCTCCCTTAATGGTTCCCTTCAGCCAGCAGCTGGGAGGGTATAGGTCTGCAGTACTAGAATGGAGTTCCCACTAAAGGGTTTGGATGTCCAATCTCTGACCTGAGCACTGTAGGCTGGGTGTTGTGCCTTCCTGCCCCGCCCTGCTCACAGAAATATATGTATAGGAAACTCAGCCAGAAAGAAACCCAGTGAAAATGAGCTATGAAACTTGAACATCCTGGAAAAATACGATTTCTAGAGGAAAGGTTTGAGCCGACTCTCACCAGTAGACCGTCCCGGGCTGAGGGCCGAGATCATGAGCTAGGCAGGCCCCCAGCTCTTGTTTACTTCTGTGAGACCTTTCCAAGGCCATGATGGGATTTCACAGAAGGAAAGAACCTGCCCTCACCTAGCCCTGCAGCAAGAGACAGAACTGGGAAATGAAATGCTGTAAAAACAAACAAACAAACAAACAAACAAACAAACCCTTCCTCACTGAGTATGAAGACACAAGTCTGTGATTCTAGTACTTGGGCAATAGAGGGGAGAGCATTGACAGCTCAAGGTCATCCTTGGCTATATAGCAAGTTTGAGGCCATCCTGGGCTACATAAAGCCCTATCTCAAAAATCAAACAAACAAATAAAAAACCCTAATCTACTGTGGGATCCAGGTCACTGGGTTTGTTTAACAGTGGCTTTTATCCACTGAGCCATCTTCCTGGCCCTTACAATTTTTCTTCCCAGAGTTATACAAACATTTCTACTATTTTTGATTTTCAAAAAAAAAAAAAGGATCTCCAAGGCTCTTAACCTCTTCTACCTCCATCCCATCCCCTGTCGGAGTCTTTTCACTATACTTACAGATTTTCCCATTCTGGGCTAGTCGAGGGCAGGGGCCAGCCTCCTGCCTTATGCCTTTCATCCATCTTGACCCCATTAACTCCAGAGAATGTGTTGGAAATGCAATTCAAAGACCACAGCTTGTTGAGGATAGCTTGGCAGAACCACCTCTGTCAACATTAACCTGGTGACATTCACTCAACAGATACCAACTGGACACTGTGTGATAGGAAATCACACTGTACCATACACACGGGGATCCAAGGGGTCAAGACAAGACAGACGAAATTCCTTCCCTTCCTTTCTTTCTGTTCCCAGATAAACTTTCTAAACAATGAAACAATTTATGCTGCATGTGCACTAGGGAAGCATGGGGACCACAGGACCCACTGGCAGAGAGTCACACAGCCACCTGAGTAGCTTCTCTGTGAAGATATTTAGGCAGGGCCTGAAGGAAGAAGAGAGCTAGCCTTGTAAACAACTGGAAGAAGAAGGTGCCAGACAGAGAGGCATAGGATGTACAAGGATTCTTGGGTACAAAAGAGTTTGGTGTGGGCTGGGATAATAGCTCAGTCAGGAAGATACTTGCCATGCCAGGATGAGGACACAGGATCAGCTGCCAGAAGGCATGTGGAAAAGCTGAGTGTCCTGATATAGGCTTGCAATCCCAGTGCTAGGGAAGACAGCGGCAGGCAGGTCCCTGGGCTTGCCGGCCATTGCCCCACCTAATCAGAGAGCTCCAGACCTAATGAGAGACTCTATCTCAAAAAACTAAGTGGATAGATCCTGGAGGAAACACACACACACTCACACACACATACACACGCACACATACACACACACACATACACACACACACACACACACACACACACACGAACTTAAAAAGTTATATAGGTAGCGTAGAGGGAACAAGTATGTGATTTGAGGCTGGAGAGGGCAACTGCTGGGTGGGTGTCCTTTGGCCTGTGGTCTCATGACCATATATTCTCAGGGATGACCAAAGCTAGAGAGACCAGTAGGAATGAAAGCTAGTGGCTCCCAGTTCCCTTCCTATAATTTCAATAAACTCTACTCACCACAGGAAGTTGGAGGAAGTCTTGAGTCTCTAAAGCAGACTTCTGAGGACAGAGAGGTGCATCTTCTAGGGGTGACATAATTATTTGTCACTTAAATGTGAATTGGAGGATGAGGAGAACAAAGGGAGAGGGGAAAACACCGGCTCATCCATCGAGACATGGCAACTGTTGGGATACAGATAGCTACAGAGTAGAGAATGAGCAAGCTAGCAAAAAGAGCAAGCTAGAGGCTGGAGAGATGGCTCAGCAGTCAAGAGCACTGTCTATGCTGCCAGAGGACCTGGATTCAATTCCCAGCACCCTCTCCTGAGCACTTCCTCTCTTCCAGGCCTCATTTGGGAGGTTGAGGGGTTCACCGAACCTCATTATGGGTAAGTCCCTCCTAGGAAGCAGTGAGTCCTGACTCCCAGGAACTCTCCTCTCTAGGAAACGAACCATGTCTGGGTTTAAAACATCACCAATCTGCCATCATTTCCCTGTCCGTATCCAGCAGGGTGACAGCTAAAGCAGCTGTCACTGCCTGTTCTACAAGGTCTGCTGTACTCCAAGAACTCTGGGCTGGCAGAACCAGGGAAACCAGTATCACTTCTCCCTATAATTATTTTCCCTCAGGTGACAGAGGCAGAAGACAGAGGAAGTGAGCAGGTACTCACAGGGTAGATGGGCTGGCAAGCCAGCCCTTGTCTCTCTTTTTCTCAGGAATGTAATTCCCTTGGACAGCTCTCCCTGGAGCAGAAAGGAAACTACTGTTGTGATTCACCGAGGGCTGGCTCATCCTTGGAGCTCTACAAAAAAAACGGATAAGCAGAATTTTCCATGGCCGGCCGTCCAGGCTGTAGGGCTATTGGCAAAAGTGGTGTGTTTGTTGACTTTTCCTTGTGTTATTTTTTTATTCCAGTTCAGCTGCAGCTCAGTGCGGAAAGCGCGGGCGAAGTGTATATAAAGGGTACGGAGACGGGCCAGTACTTGGCCATGGACACCGAAGGGCTTTTATACGGCTCGGTAAGTGTAAGGCTGACGCCTCCAGACTCAGCCAAGGCCTGAGGTTTCCAGAAGGCTTGTTACACGGAGTGATGCAAATGAGACACCGTCAATTAGTCTTTGTTTGTTGTTTTTTCCAGTACGATTCCCACCCTCTACCTTGCCTTATTTTAGGCACAGGCATAAAAGAGTTTCTTGTGGTAGCCTCTCAAAATACTCAGTTTATCATACGGACACAAGGGAAAGGAAGGGTGACGGGTACTTTAGTGACCTTTCAGGCACTCATTTTAGAATACCCAATCCTACCTTATCCATTCAATCCAAAAATGTTTCTTGAGTTGAGTGAGGGCTATGTGTGTCTCTTAATGTTCTGCCTGGGAGCCGGGGGTTAAACCTACTTGCACATGAGCACCTGAGGGCCAGAGAATAGCCTTGGTTATCAGTCCTCAGGTGATGTCAACTTTTAAAAGAAAAAAAAAAGTCAGGATCCCTCATTAGCTTAGAACTTGCCAAGCAGACTAGGCTAACTAGCCAGAAAACCCCAGGGTCCACCTGTCTTCCGGTACCCAGTGCTGGGACAAACACACCATTGTGCCTGACCCTTTTTTTTTTTTTTTAAATGTAGGCACTGGACTCTGAAGTTAGGCGTACTGTGTATATTATTTCCCAAGCTTCTTAATTCTTTTTTTTTAAATAAAAATCAAAATTACAGTCCTTTAAAGTTTTTTTTAAAAAATTCAATTGTATTAAAATTTGAAGATAATGTTTTCCATTCCAGGATTTTAAAATGTTAAGCAAATTTTAGGAATTCAATTCAACATTCATCTGTAGGTGCTGGACAGGCCGTAAGGATGAATGAGCCCCGTGGAAAAATGGCATCTAATTGTTTCTTAGTAGCTAAGGTTCTCTATCTGTTCCTTCCTTCTTGGAGTCAAAGCTCGATGCTGGTCTGACTGAGTAAACCTTGCTGTAGTGGAAAGGGGCAGAAATAGATGCAATGTGACTGACCCCTTGTATCTCTGCTCCGAGAATTATGCTGAGAGAGGTCAAATCAACTTTTAAAGTTTGGGGATTCAGTGTTCCCGTCTCTGCATCCGAGCACTTATAAGAATCTTGCCTGTAATTTGTGACCCAATTCTTTCCTTTCAGGAAGATGGTGCTTACAAAAAGGCAGGCTGTAGGGCAGGTTTAGTCTGGCCGTGCCTTCAGAGGTATCAAAGTGCCAAACCCGCATAGACACAAGAAGCCTGAGTGTGGACACAGTGCAGTTCTCCCATGGCCCACTAGAGGGCAGGAGATGGAATCCTGTCACGGGAGAAGATGACGTCAGGTGGTTGGAGTTGGTCAGTGACCACTGCCACACAGGAAATAGACTTTAAGGCAGTTTTTCCAATCGGCTATCAAATCAGTCAACTGATCAACCATTCCCTCTTAGACTCACAAATGAAGCTCACACCTCTCTGACTCTGACAACTTGTTTGTCCACTGTGTAAGTTGTCTATAGCCACAACAGTACCCACCTCACTCACATAGATGGTTCAAGAAGACAGTTCAAGGAGAACTTGCTCACTAGCTTCTGGCACTTGGGGGACACTGCACTGGCGACGCCTCTAAGGCAAACAAGCAGCTTGTGTGCCCCACATTCTCACTATGTCTTAAAGATCATGGCACGACTTTTAGCTCTTTTTTTTTAATTGAAATTAATTTTGACATTTATTCTAATATTTTTACACTTGAATACTAATGTTGAGGGAAAAATACGTGAAACTAGTGTCCTGCAGACTCTCATGGGGGGGGGTCTTCTCCTACATCAACCGGGGTCATCATTGTAAGTCACCCAAACATGATCTTAGCATCCTACCTAAGAGTCTTCTCATATACCAATTGACAAAGAAACATTCTAACACAGCTAAAGGCGCTACCTCATGCCCTGAACAAGTTTTAGGCATGCATCCATTCTGGTCTGTGTATAGGGGGTATTTTTATTTTGAAAACTTTAGTTTGAAACACTGTATAACAGAATATTAATACAGTTATCTACAGGGGTGTAAGTGGGTGGGTTTATCATACACTAATAGCTTCCTGTAGTTCCCAAATTTTCTACAATGAGTGTATGTCACCTAAGTAATTGGGGGAAAGTGTGCTAAATATAAAAATAGAATCAACCAGAACAATAGGCATGAATCAAGAGCTGAGGAACACGTCACCAGTACTGTGCCAAGGGTAGAATAAGACAGAAAGCCTGACTGAAGGACACAGTACCTCTGAGATGGCTGGCCAGCTCAGCCGTGACTCAGCCACTCTGCTTGTCGGCTGCACCAGTGTGACAGAGAAAAACAGATGCATAATGTGACCATCCCCACCTTCATCAGTGAACACAGGCCTGACACCCACCTAGGGCCATCACAGGGTGATGCTATTATGGGGTCATGACAACCCACACAGTCTTCTACCCCCTCCTTCCTTCTCTCTCAACAATGTGCCCAGTACTAGTGTCTGGACCAAGTTCCTCCAGAGGCAGAGTCATTCAATTAAATACTATATTTATATCCTATTTTGTTCCAGAAGGGTCCACAATGTCTCACCCAGGTGTCATTTCCCTAGACTATAAATGAATAAGAAGCTGAACACTTCCTGTTGCATAGTTCCTTGCTAATAAAAGCTAACTCTGGGGCTGGGATGCACTCAGTAGTAAGCTGTTTGCTTAGCAGGAATCTGGCTCCTACCCAAGCAGGAAGAAAGAAAGAATTCCGTTAACCTACTCCTAGGTAGTGAGGAGACATCACCTCCCTTTACATCTGTGTATAGAGGGAGATACAAGACCATAAAGGGTAAGGAGGTTCCACCTTTCTGCTCAGCAAACCCTAATAAAATAAGCACGCCCACACATAAAGATCAATGAAAGATCTGATCATAAACCAGGAGGAAGGGAATCACAAATCAACTGTGGGTAAGGAGTCCATGAGGATCATGTGTCGTGAAGAACGCACAGTCACATATGGCAGGTCACCAAAAAGACAGTGTCCAACCTAAGACTTCCCACATCGTTGCCTTAAATCCAAATTGAGAGTGTTCATTCCAAAACCTGGTGCAATCAAATAATTGAAACATTAGTTTTTCTCCCTTTTAATAGATAGATTTTAGATAAACTGTCAGCTGACAGATATTTTTCAAGTAGCCATATTATTAATGTGCTTGGGCTGTTTCAATAAGCCTATAGTTGTGCAATAAGCCTATAGTTGCACCAGATTCCACTGCGAGGAGGGAACTGTATCCCCTCTACTGATCACTTTGCCATAGACATTTATTGCCAGGACAATAGCCGGTACTTCAAAACCCACCTCAAAAATAGACCTTTACATGAATTCAACTGCCTCATAATGGTAGTCTTAGAAGTGAAATTGTTGGATCAATGATAATACAAGTTATAGGGTTTGGAATATAGCTTGGTGTAGGGTACTTGCCCAGCATATGGGGAGATTTAAGTTCAATTTGTAGTACTGGAAAAGAGAGGGAGAGAAGAACAGTGGGGTACAGAGACAGGGAGAGGTGTTTCAGATTTTGATACCTATCTTCAAGCCATACTCAGAAAGATACCATAACTAACAAATGATTAATTTTGTTTGTTTGTTTTTCATTAGTTTTGTTCTTCTTAGAGATAGGGTTTCTCTGTGTAATAGCCCTGGCTGTCCTGGAACCTGATCAGCCCTGGCTGTCCTGAAACTTGATCTGTAGACCAAGATGGCTTCAAACTCACAGAGATTCCCCTGCCTCTTCCTCCTTTGTGCTGGGATCAAAGGTGTACACCACCACACTTGGTCATTAATATTTTAACTTCACTTTTCCTTGGTAGGAATATTGAATACATTTTCATAAGTTTATTTCCCCAGTATTAATACAGTAACTAAGGATGGGTATGGGGGTGCATGTGCTTAATCCCAGCACTCAAGAGGCAGATGAATTTCTGTGAGTCCAACCTGGTCTACAAAGTGAGTTCTAGATAAACCCTTGAAAAAAATAAAACAAGAAAACAAAGATAACAATAGAAAAATACAGCAGATAAGTAGAATATGACCTCAATAGATTATGAGTTTATATCCATAGGTCCTTATATATTCTATGTGTTTGATGAAATAAGGGACAGTACTCATGAACTGTTAACAGTTGTCTAAGTCTGGGAACAGTTCTGTGGTAGAGCACTTGCCTGGTTCTATAGGTCCCTGCAAGGCAGATGGAAGAGAATCAGGAGTTCAGGGCATGTCTCAAAACTACAACAGAAAGGCAATAAAGTTCCAGTATATGTTTTTATGTTCAGGACAATTTTTATATAGGTATTCATGCTCATAATGATTCTGAGGCAAAAACCCCAGCCTTTCAGTGAAAAATCGCCAGTACAAAAGAAATGTTCAGATTTTCATACAGCTGGTGAACAGCACTCACTAACTGTGCTTCCCCACCCCCCACCCCCACCCCCACACCGGTTTCTATCATTTTAGCAGACACCAAATGAGGAATGTCTGTTCCTGGAAAGGCTGGAAGAAAACCATTATAACACTTACACCTCCAAGAAGCATGCGGAGAAGAACTGGTTTGTGGGCCTCAAGAAGAACGGGAGCTGTAAGCGCGGTCCTCGGACTCACTATGGCCAGAAAGCCATCTTGTTTCTGCCCCTCCCGGTGTCTTCTGACTAGAGGAGTCTGTTCTGAGTGTTCCCTATGTTGGTTGACCCTACCATGTTCCCTTGACCATTGGCTGCGCTAACCCTCAGGCCACAGAGCCTGAATTTGTAAACAGTGCTTCTAAAATAGCCAGTTCACTTTTCTGCTGAGCCCTTCCCCACCACCCCAGCACAATTTGGAACACAGGGACCAAATTGCTTCAAGAGGACAACTGGCTGGCCACTCTAGGTCTGGGTTTGGATATCCGGATGCCTCGGGGCACCTGCTACAAGCTGGACCTGGTGATGCAAAGATGGGGGCCATACGAAGCATCCAGAGGGGTCTAAGAAGTGGGTTCTTAGAAAGATACCCACTGCATGCTCTTTCCCCTTCTGAGCAATCCCTGGTTTTAAGCACCCCAGGCAGTTAGCGTGACTACCCTTCCCTCTACCAGAACCTCACGAATATCAGTAAAGCGACCGGTAGTGAGGCGAAGGAATTTCATGATAGAGAGAACCCCACCCCTCAGCCCCCACATATGGACAAGACTTAAAACCAAAAGGGAGTGTGGCGTTTCCGGGACAGCCTAGAAGCATGGGATCTCAGAACAGAGTAAGAAGGCAAGAGTCAGCCACAGGGAGTCAGGATGAACCCACAGCCCAGCAGTTATTACCAAGTTACCAAGGAAACGTCCACAGTCAGGGAAAGAGCCCCGGAAATGGTTTCTTAGTAATGGCAAGCACAGAGATCTGGGGTCTGAAGAGTGGGTGTTGGAGCAAGGAGACAAGATGTCTTCAGCCGTGGATGTTAGCCTCTAAAAAGGAAGATGTTAGACGGGAGGAGGAGGAGAGAAAAAGTAAGATCATGTCACTGTGTGCTTGGCCACCACAAAACTGGGGTTGTGGAGGTCCCAGTACAATGGCCCCAAATAGCCAATACATTCAGATCATCTGTGTTCAGATTCATTTGTATGACTGTGAAACCTGATTTGGTGGGGCTGGTGTGGAGGAGGTCTGTGTCTTGAAAGGCCCCCAGGTCCCATAGATGCTGCTGGCTTCCCCACCATGCTTTCAAGAGCAGCCCCAGAGAATGCTGTTCAAATGAAGGTTGCTCAGACTTCACTCTCTTTTACCTCCAGCACCTGGGTTTCCCTGAGTATCCATCCAGGCAGTGTCCATAGTTAGTGAAGCATGGTTTCAAGGCACCTTGGCCCAGTGCCTATAAAATGCCCACTCAGAAATCACTGAAACCGTACTTCAAAAAAAAGGTTCAACCTCACCAAAAGCTTTTTCCCAAGAGACCATGTCTGTTACCGTTAATTCTCCAAACTGGCTTCCTCCTTAAAGTAAACCTGGCCCAAGTGCCCAGCAAATTAGAAACACTATTCATTTCTGACATAGGACACAAACGCCATGAGAAGGCCTTTCATAACCCAATTCAGTATACTGTGAGACTTATCTTCTCATCGCATCTTATATAGCTTGAAGGCATTAAATAGATTCACAATCAGCCACAGAGGATAATAACAACCTAGAATGTAAAAGCTACTTAGTTATCTAACATGCTACATTCATTCATGAGGCCTTTTCCTCTTTGTCTTCCACTGTGCTTTAAGAATGGGTATCTAGGGGCTGGTGAGATGGGACAGAAGTTCAGTTCCTAGCATTCACAGAGTGATGCCCAGACCCAATTCTAACTCTAACTCCACGGGAACTGCATGCACATGTACAAACCCACACTTTTTCAGAAATATAAGCCAATAATATGGTGGTTGCGGATTAAAACTGATGACTGTGTTCATTTGTTTGACAGGGATCTAAAGTAATTATTTGCTGGAAAAAAAAATCCTTATAACAATACTATCATATCTTAGCACAGAAGTCAGATGACACTCTTGGGAGTTCAGAGTGCTGATGGGAGAACTAAACGGAGCTATTTCAAAACATGATTAATAATAATGTTCTTTCAGATGTGGGGATGCACACCTTTAATCCCAGCACTCAGGAGGCAGAGGCAGGTGGATCTATGTACGACTGAGGCTAACCTGGTCTACACAGTGAGTTCCTGGGCAGCCAGGGGTATATAGAAAGGCCCTGTATCTTTTTTTTTTTAATCATAATAATGTTTTGCTTTTTTTACAAAAAGATGATTCATGGCTTTTTAAAGTCTATAACTTAAATAATATGTTTCTGTTTTGTTTTAGTAAATCGTAGGCACACTGGAGATAATACAGTATGGTTTCCCATGTCTTTATATAAAGATTTGGCCCAGAAAAGTATACAGAGATGAAATCTAGGATATTTAGAATAGTGAGTAGTTTTTTTATCAAATGAACCAAACACAAGTATAACCCTGATCAAGACAAATTAAAAACCACTGCACAAGGATGAAATGAAGTCTGAGACCTCAGAGACTCAAAGCACTGATGATGGTCATTGTAGCCTTAACCATCAACCTAGTCACCATCCAAGTATTTGCTCAAAATATACTGCAGATCCAATGTGTGTCAGGCACTGGATATGGCCCCTGGGGACAATGTCTGTCAGCTGTCCTCTCTCTGGGCATATAT